>NC_080540.1:72511393-72845560 GCF_028640845.1 Ahaetulla prasina | reverse complement strand
CATAGTCAAAATTGAAATGATAAAAACAGCCAAGAATCATCTTGTAGGGAAGATGGCGGCATAGTAATATATTAAATAATAAATGTGCTTTTTGATGGGGTTTTTTTTGACAACAATAGTTTCTTGTACAGGTGGTCCTCAAATTATGACTGTAACTGATCCCAGAATTTTGGCCATAAGTCGTGCCGGTTGTTAAGTGGGTCATCACATAACCAACCTGATTTTATGACATTTTTACAGTGGTTGTTAAGTGGGTCATCACATAACCAACCTGATTTTATGACATTTTACAGTGGTTGTTAAGTGGGTCATCACATAACCAACCTGATTTTATGACATTTTTACAGTGGTTGTTAAGCAAAGCCATTGTTTGTTTAACTAGTAAACAGCAGTTTCCAGAATAAATAAATAAGCAACAAAGTATCGTAGTCCTTGGTCACAATAGGTGTTGGAATTTCCATCACCAAGCAATGTGGTCAAAGGCATGATGTCATGTGACCTCATACTTAGCAATGGCAATTCCAGCACTCCCTATTACTGTCTTCCTTTCTTCATTTGTTCAGTCTACTTCCATGCTGTATATTGAGCATAAAATATGGCCATCATGGAACTTAGACAGAGAAATGAAGGAAGGGTACATTTAAAGTGCTATAAGACTAAACCTTTTCTTATTTAAATTGCCTTGTTGTTTAATGATTTTACTGCATTGAGTTGAAAATATTGTGAATCAGATGAAAATGTTCCATGAAGAAATAAACATGTAATTTTGTCCATTTTTTCCTCTTTTTGAATGAGTTCTTGTGTTCTTCAATCGTGCACTTATTCTTCTGTTGGTTTGTCCAATGTACGTGGTGGGGCAGGCGGTGCATGGGATTTCATATACTCCTTGATTTTCTAACTCAATTTTGTCTTTGGGGTTTCTTAGGATGGTGGATATTTTTCTGTTTGTGCAGAATGCTGTCTTGATGTTGTGTTTGTGGAGGATCTTGCTGATTCTGTCTGTGGTGCCTTTTATATATGGGAGGAGGGCTGTGCCGTTTTCTTGTTCTCTGTCTTGGATTTTAGTAGGGGGTTCTTTTTGGATTAGCTTGGTAATCTTATTTGTTTGGAATCCATTGGATGTTAGTACGTTAGTGAGAGTGTCTAGTTCGGGTTTTAGGTGTTGTTCACCAAGGACCAGAAGCCAGACCGCAGCTGCAACATTAGCCATTTCAAACCCCTCCAATCCATTCATGCAGCAGACTGACACCCACTATGAAGATGTAGCACGACCACAAAGCCAAACAACAGCTATGCAGCTCACCAGCTCAAATCCCCCTGCAGCACAGACTAGACTGAGCACAACCAAGCCCCCACCAACACAGGACACACCCCCAGCCAATCAGAGCACAGAAAAAACCCCATCCAATCAGAGCACAGCCAAGCTCCCACCCAATCAGTTCAAACCCCCACTAGCAGTTAAAAGGAAGAAACAGCTGCGATCACACATTGCTCCCAGAAGCACGAAGCTGAAGCCTGAAGATGACGAATGAGACTTCGTCGAAACGTCGCCAAGACACTTCCAATTTTACACGGGAGAAAACCCGAACAACCAAAGACCTATATATATATATATATATATATATAAATAAATAAATAATATATATATATATATAAAATACTATGTTTAATTTCCATATAGAAATTAAACATAGTATTAGCATCTAAGCATTCTGCTTCCTGCATAATTTTCAAAAAAGTAAAGCATAATTGCTTAAGATATAAAATCCTGTGCACAAATGTTTTATGAACTAATAGATTTAAATAATATTTTGATTTTATCTTTTTATTTCTTATTTTTTTCAGGAAATCATTGGAATCACAGCTGCGTTGGCTGAAGAACTTTTTCATAAAGGTATGAAACATCAGAATTCTTAACATTTATTTATAGTATGTTATCCCTGAAATAGAATCATACACATTACATCTATATTTTGTTTAAAAATCTTGTTTACTACAGTATACAGAAAGAAAAGAGGATAATGAATCCCACCAAACTATGTGATGTTTACCTTTGGATAGATTGTAAAATGCATACAGGATCTATTACCACGACCTAGCTTTTTGCAGTCACCTCTGCCCTGAAAGACATGGGTGTGTGTGAGAGACTGCCTGAGGGAAAGGGGGTATGAGAATGGACAGTGCAGGACAAATGCAGAGGTGCATGGGCGAGGAAGACTTAAGACTTACGTTGACTTTTTGGGAAAGCCAACAGAAGATTGCAAATGTTGATCATTTGATTGTGGGTCACCGCAAAAGGTTGTTAAAAGCAAACTAGTTGCTGAGCAACCAGATCAGATCATATGACTGTGAGATGCTAGGACAGCTAGGTCTCCAAGAACCAATCATAACCATTATTTGTTCAGTGCCATTGTAACTTTAAACGGTCATAGAATGAATGCTTGTGGATTGAGTGTACTTGTGTACCTGTACTTTCTGGATACCGCACAAAATAAAATGTCCTTTGAAACAGAAAAGACTATGTATCCTTATTTCAGATTTTTGCCACTATCATATCATTTCTTTTTTACAATATTGTTCTCTAGGTATTATTCATAAATATTTACATCTTGTTTTCTAGGAGAGCAATTACTTATGGCTGGTGAAGTCTTTAATATTAAACCTTTGCAGCTTTATGCTGTTACTCAACAGCTGCGTCAGGGGAAACCAACATGTGCAAATGGTGATGCCAGAACTGATCTTGGTCACATTCTGGATTTCACATGCAGACTCAAATATTTAAAGGTAACGGATTCTAATTTAAATATTTTGGTTGTTCATTTGGGTTGTCTATAGAGACTATGCTTTATAGGAAGTGTTTTCTGCCTTGGTAGAAGAAATTGGAAGAAAATACGGTAGCACTGTTGAGGTCTTCTGTTCAGATGGTGGGTTTCAAACAAAAATAAATACTTTCCATGACCTGCATATTTAAATTAGCAATTCAGATCTTTCTTATTTTAAAGACTACCATGTTTTCCCAAAAATAAGACCCTGTCTTATATTTTTTTGAACCCTGAAATAAGTGCTTGGCCTTATTGCCATGCGCTCAAAAGCCCGATTGGGCTTATTATCAGGGGATGTCTTATTTTGGGGGAAACAGGGTCGTATATATCTTATTGTAAGTTAAAAGTCACATGCTCCCAATAGTTTGAAGAAAGAATAAGAATGCCAAAGAAATATATGATGGTCCAGGTATTTGTCTGGACCACCGTATAAAGATGGAGATAACCCATGAAGACAGAGATAATTGCCTCTAACGTAGACTCTTGGAAAAATACATTGAGCTTTATAAGTGTGTTGTTTAAATTAGAACAATAAAACTGAAATACTTCAATACGTTTTTAGTAAGATCTTCTTTATATATTGTTCTAGCTAATTATTTCCCTAAGTTCCTTTTTTTGCTTCAGTTCTACTGGCATCTGAATAAGTATCATTTCTGCTTATAGAATTCTATCTCACTATAGTATTTTTTCATATCCTGTTTTTCCAAAGTTATACTTATTTTCTTTGAATAAGCCCATAATGTTTTTGCTCTTATATTTGAATGATAAGAAATACAATAGTACTGTAGTATGCACTTTGAATTTATGTTTATAAATTTACTTAGTGCTTCACTGAAATTAAAAATTAATTCAGATAATCCCCATTTAAGTGTTAATACTTAAGCAAACAAATGGGTGTATGCTTGAAATCTCTCACTATCCCAGAGGTAATTTGATGTGAAGTTGTCCTTCAGAGTGTTCATAGTATTTGAATCTTTGTTTAATTGCCATAGTGATAAATTGTTCAATAAAGACTTCTTAATTGATACTATTTTTGTTAGTTATAAGCCTCAGCATTTTCAGAACATTTTTAAAGATTTAAAAGATTTTTAATGAAATGAAAAAAAAAATAGATTAATACAATAGAAAGTATATCAAAATCAGATCCCCAAAAAGAAGTTTAAATCTTTATATTTTGTTATTACTTTGTAAGAAAGAACAAGAGGGTGAACTTACCTCCTAATGTGTGCAGTGTCTTGACAGCAATGTGGCATGCTCAATATTTCACTAAATTTAATTACATAAATATTAAAATTTTGCAGTATATATTTATAAAACTCCTACACAAAAACATGTCTGTGCATTCTGTTTATTATTCTGTAAATCATATTAATACATATATATGTGTACATATGTATTTTCCCCCAGATAACTGGCACAGGTGGACCTGTTGGAACCAGTAATATTCAGGAACATCTTTTGCCTTTTGACCTATCAATATTTAAATCTCTTCATCAGATTCAGGTAAATTCTGAAAAAAGAGCTTTGCTTGTGGAGTACTTACTAGAACTTGCTCTCATGTATACTCTTAAAGGTTTGGCATTCCTCTAGATTGATTGGCACCTTGAGTCTTATAGTAGTACTGATGCTTCTATCCAGAAAGTGATGCTGAGGGACATTTGTTTAAAGGAAATCTTAGGGCTTCCCAAATCAACCAAAGTGACTATAAGCAAATTATACAAAATTTAACGGAACTTGACAAAAAGAATACAAAACTGAGGTACGTAAATCAATAAGCAATAATAAAATGGCTATCCAAATAGAAATGACACCATCATGCAACTGGGGATTCAATAGTTCACAGCCCGAAGGCCCAGGGAAATAAGCCAGTTCTTGAAAGCTTAAAAGGCCACTGACATTTAATGTCGGTCAATATTCTGCCTTGCCTATGGGATAGTAAATAATTACATGAAACAGCTGAGGAAACCACTTCTGTTTTTGAAGTAGATTATCAATAGATGACAGCCAGCTCTGCTGCTCTTTGCTCCTGAATACCAGTAGGCAGTCTAAATTGAATGACAAGCAGAGTAATGAGGAAGAAATTGAAATTAAATCTAGGCAGATGTGCATGTTCTTCATCAGTAGGAGATTAGCCACAGGGATTGAAATTTAGCCTATTCTGGATGGAGTTGTACTTTCCTTGAAAGAGAAGGTATATACTCTTGGAACATACCCTGATCTTTAGCTAATAGTTGTGGCAGGGAAGACATTTGGCCCATTACTGGTAACTGCAACTGTCAGGTTTGACAATAGCAGTTCACATTTCATTTTATGTTTTGAAAATTGCAATACACTAGTATGGCTATGTTTGAGAAGAATCCAGAAATTCTCCTGTGTGCTGCTTGGAGAATCCAAGCAATGGGTTAACTTTATTTGATTGGCCAAAGACTGAGTGGAATTTGTTTGGTCACGCCTCTTCCTGTCAGCTGAGCTTCAGTTTTTCAACTCAGTTGGCCTAGAGAAACTTGTTTCTTAGTTTTCCCATTGCTTGGACTTTGCAAGTGAATTCTAAGGAAAAAAACAGGAGAGAAAAAAAAGCTTTATTCAGTTCGGAGCATTTCCTTATCATCAGAGCCGATCACGCTGCCACGCGGGTGGTTTATTGGCCAGCGCCGGCCACGGCTTATTGCTAGTGCTGAGCCGGCCAAGCAGCAGAGAACATCGCGCCGCTGCACCTGGGAGATCGGCAGGAACATCAGAGAATTATTCCTTCACCAGAGCAACCTCAGCAAGACCGAGGCTGGTCGCACGTGAGTCAGCGGTCGGCTTAAGTGCAGAGTAAACTATGGTCGGTTTCGCACTACTTTCAGGGATCGAGGAGGCCTTTGAGACTGTGTTGTCGGTCTCGCACCATTTCTGCCTCTCTCCAACGCAGATATCTTATTGCGCATTCAAACTGTGTTGTCAGTTTGGCACAAAGCTCCAGCTGGGCCTTGTAGTGAAAGACTTCAGTCTCTGATTTAATCTCCACATTTTACCATCGGTGGGCTGGAATCCAGTTGTCAGCAACTCTTCCCAGAATTGGGATTTGCCCCTGTCCATTCTTAAAACAGCAGTGACATTGCTAGAGCTGTTTTATTCACATTCAAAATGGCAGACCACAGCTCCTTGCATTCCAGTGACACTGATGCCTCCTCCCCCAAAATTTGCAGATCAGAGGCTTCTGATCCAAACAAGGCAAAATTACCACCTAAGGTCCATCCACTAGATCTAAGGCTACTACTTCCCAATCTACTTCATCAGCATCTGAAAAATATGCCAAGAGAAGGCAGAAGGCTTTGGAAAAGCACTTTGCCAAAGCCCAAAGACAGGCAGAGGCAGCTAGAGGCTCAAGAACTCAGGCTAAGCAAAAAGAGGCGGCCACTCCTGTGGAGAAGGCACTATCCTCTCAGCCATTGCTAGAGGATCCTGGTCCCCTGATCTCAATACTATGAGGCAAGAATTCCTTACAACAGTCTATGCAGGAGATTTTGTTCTCCTCTCTGGCTTGATTTCTTCAGAGCAGGCAACCACGTTAAATCACGGACTTGCTCCATCTGCTACATTCACTCCTACTGTGGCGGGGCTCCATCCGGAGGACAATCAAGAGCCTGCCTTGTCTCATGAGCTTTGCAATATCATTGCGCAAACCATTTCTAAGAGCATTGATGCAGCCCTACTTCAAAGAGGGATTTCGGGTCCATTACCTTCCAGCCCCGATGCTTTCCCCCATCAGGGGCGGCCAGAGGGACTATTCCCATGAACCTCACTCACCTCTTCTGTCCTATCGCAGCAATATATCGCTTATGGGTGATGAGGATCTAGGGGACCATGAATTTTCTGAGGATGAAGGTATCACCCCAGACGAACCAGTATTTACTGGACTTTTCTGACCCAATTTGTTTCAGACCTTGCTATTCAAGGCCAAAGCAACCACCAACATGGTGGTGGCCATTGGGATTTCTGACAGTACCACAGAACACCAGAATCCCAGTGTTCTTTTGTTCACTGAACCTGTTACAATGCAAGAGGTTATCCCTTCTCCAAAGCTCTTTGTTGATGTCATCCAAAGACAGTGGAATCAACCTGGGTCAGTTTCTGCCCCCAGAGGGATGGATAGATGGATGTATACAGTAGAGCAGGATCTTGAGGAGCTCCTAAAATTACCCTCTGGATGCTTCTCTGGCCAATCTGGCAACCGCTAACATCCTACTTCTGTCACTGCTGAGCATTTAAAGAACCAAGGACAGGAAGGTGGAGCTCTCTGCTTGCAATAAACATCAGGCTACTGCCTGGGCAATTTGATCAGCCATGGTGGCATCACAATAGAACATTACATTTCCCAAGGACACCAAGCTGCATCAGAATATTAATAAACTGATGGCAGCTGCCGAATACTTGGCAGACGGAACCCTCAACACAGCTAAATTTGCCTCGAGGGCACTGGCGTCCAATGTCACTTCCAGGCACCTGTTATGGCTTCGCCATTGGCAGGCTGACATGAAATCTAAATGGAGGCTAGTGTCTGCCCCATTTAAAGGCAGCAATCTCTTTGGAGAGGTGCTAGACCCAATTCTAGTGGAAGGCAAAGACAAGAGGAAGGCCCTTCCTCAAGCATACAGACAAGCGGAAAGAAGGACTAACCCCTTCTATCGCAGGCAGTCCTTTCGGGGGCCCAAGACGGAGTTTAATGCCCTGACCTATCAGAGTCTTATTTCCAGGGCACAGATTGTTCACAGGACAGGTCCTTTCGGGATAGGACCAGGCAACTGCAGAACAGGCATCCCTTCAGGGGAGCCGATAACTGACCCTACCGTCGGACTAAGTAACTTTCTCTCCAATCCTTCCATTGGCGGCTGTCTAAAGATGTTTGCCAGCCAATGGCAGGCAATGACTATTGATGCTTGGGCATTACAAACAGTGAGGCTCGGGCTCACTCTAGAGTTCTGCTCCAATCCCCTAAAAAGATTCATCAGATGCTCAGTGCCCAGGGAGGACACCAAGAGGTCTCTAAATGGAGGCAGAGATCCAGTACCTGCTGGCCATTCAGGCCATAGAACCTGTACCAAAACAGGAACAGGATCTCGGTTTCTATTCGATCCTCTTTTTGGTCCAAAAGAAATCAGGGGGAAGCAGGACCATTTTAAATTTAAAGAAGCTAAATGTACATATAAAGTATAAACGCTTCAAAATACAATCATTGAATTCCATCCTGGGCTTTATCAGGCAGGGAGATCTATTAACATCCATAGATCTCAGGGAGGGTTACCTCCATGTTCTCATCAGACCATCTCACAGGAGGTTTCTCAGGTTCTGCTATGCAGGCCTCCATTTCCAATACAAAGCCCTTCCCTTCGGGCTCTCTTCAGTCCCCAGGATATTCACCAAATTGCTGGAGGTGGTGGCAGCTCACCTTCAGCCGAGACCCATCAGAAGTCAATGTTACCTAGATGACATATTGGTTCAGTCGTCGACCCCACTCCAAGCCTGACAGGATCTTTAGTTTACAATTCAAACGCTGCAAAACCATGGGTTTTCAGTGAATTGGAGTGGTGGAGGTCAGCAGCACTGGAGAAGGGCTGTCTGTTCAAGGAGCCCACATGTCTAGTTCTAACTATAGACACCAGCCTTTTTGGCTGGGGCACCCACCTGCAATCCCAGGTGACCCAAACTCGGTGGTGACTAGAGGACCTTCACAATGACATCAATTGGTTGGAACTAAGAGCAGCGCATCTGGTGTTACGTCATTTTCAAAAGTTGTTGTCGAAACATCACGTGTTGTTGTTGGCAGACAATGTAACATCCAAAGCGCACGTGAACAGACAGGGTGGCACACGGTCTAGGATCCTGATGCGCGAAGCAATGGAATTAGGTATGTGGGCAGAGACACATCTGCTCTCCCTACAAGTAGGCACATCTCTGGGGTCTCCAACACTCAGGCGGACTGGTTGAGCAGGACAACCATCGATCAATCTGAATGGCGCCTGCATCCAGACCTATTTCTCCAAATGTCAGCCAAATTCAGCCATCCTTGTGTAGACCTCTTTGCCAGCCCAATGAAGTCACATCTTCCAAGGTTCTTGTCCAGATTCCGGACGCAGGGGCCAAAGGGACCAATGCCGTCCATTACCCATGGCCCCCAGGCCTGTTATATGCCTTTCCTCTGACTCCTCTCATACTATAGGTCATCAGGAAGAGCTTGAAGAGGAAGCGGAGGTCCTCCTCGTGGCGCCACAGTGGTCCAGATGAGTGTGGCTTGCAGATCTAGTGAATCTCTCCATCTCTCACCCCTGGAGGATACCCCAGACAGGATCTCCCTCAGCCAGGGGGCTGTACTACATTGGGAGCCTGTGTCTCCAGTTGGCTTTCTGGCATTTGAAAGGGAGATCCTGACGAGGGACCATTTCTCAGAGAAAGTCATATCTACCATTCAAGTTTCTGGATGCCCGTCAACGAACAGGACATACAATGCCACCTGGTTATCCTTTTGTCGCTGGTGCACCAAGACACAGTTCATACCCACATTGGCATCTGTCCCAAACGTTTTGGACTTCCTCCAGGAGAGACTCGAGAAAGGACTGTCCACTAACACATTTCACAGACTGATGGCTGCCTTGGCAACTATCCTGCATTGCAACGAAACCACAAGCCTGGTTTTGCAGGCGCTCATGTCTCCTCCGTTTGAGCCATTAGGCTCCATCAGTCTTAAACTAATAACCTTCATGCCTTTCTTATTGCAATTACTTCTGCCAGGTGAATTTTTGAGCTGGCGGCACTTTCTGTTTGAAAGGAATTGTGCATTTTCATCCAGACAGAGTCATTCTCAGGATGGACCCAACGTTCATTCCCAAAATCAACTCTTGGTTTCATAGGGTCCAAGAGGTCATCTTACCTGATTTCTGTCCTAACCCTAGACATCCTAGAGAACAACGCTGGCATACCTTGGATGTTCGCAGAACCCTTCGCAAATACATCAGCAGGACAGCATCGTTCAGGTGAACTGAATCATTGTTTGTTTCATTTCAACCACGGTCCATGGGAAAGAAGGTAACCCCATCCACCATCAGATGTTGGCTGAAAGCGTGCATCACATTGGCCTATGAGCATCAGGCCAGACATGTCCCAGGTCATATCACAGCACACTGAACCAGAAGTGCAGCTACCATGGCCACTTGGGCTATGCAAGCGTCTATCCAGGAGATTGGCAGGCTGGCCACTTCGGCCTCCCCTATCCCATTTATCAGGAACTACAAATTAAACAAGTTTGCATTGGCTGAGGTGGCATTTAGGAGAAGAGACCTACAGCAAGTCCTTCCAGCCGCGGGGACCCTGGACCATTCTGTTTCCCACCCTAGGGATACTTAGCTTAAGTATATCCCATTGCTTGGACTCTCCAAGCAGCACACAGGAGAAGGAACATTGTGCTTACCTACAGTAAATGTTTGTTCCATGTGTGCTGTGGGAGAGTCCAACCCCACCCTGATTCCATCAGGATCCAGGGATACTTATTTCTCCATACTGGCTACGTCATCTCCAGATCCAAGTCATCGTTGAAAAACTGAGGCTCAGCTGACTGGAAGAGGTGTAGCTAAACAAATTCCAACTCAGTCTCTGGTCAATCAGATGAAGTTAACCCATTGCTTGGACTCTCCTGCAGCACATATACAACGAACGTTCAGGTAAGCACAACATTCCTTCCAGTTGGGACAAAATGCAACAGCTTAATTGCCGAATAATACTAGAATGTGAATTGGCAGTTAGATGTTTTCTTACCAGAATTTAAAGAGCTGGTGTTAAACATTTAAAGTCCTAAACAGCTTCATAGAGTTATGCAACCATTTGGAGGCGAACATTGTGAAATCTGATGCTACAAGCATTCAGGTTTCTGCCCTTTCAAAGGCCAGTACAATTCCAAGCTCCGTTCCCTGTTATCTGAGCATGTTCATCCCTGCATAGAAGGCATTTCCACAACGTTGCCACTAAAGCAAACTGGCCTTGTGCAGGACTGCTTTTCTCTTGATAAAACTGGTCATTAAAATCTGTAGAGGAGGCCCTGCTTTCAGAGGCATATATATTCAGCATGAGGGAGAGCCTAAGCATGTATCATCCCTCTGCACGGCTTATTTAGCATTTGGCACCCATTGTCTTTGTAAAAACATACTTCTCTGATCAGGCCTTTGAACCCCAATAGTTTGACTATTACGTTTTCAGTTACTTGGGATTTATTTTTTTTACTTTTTGCATTTTTATATTGACTTAAACTCTAAATTTTTTTAGAGAGTTCATTTTGAATGGAAAGATAATGTATAAATTAATTTTAAAAAGAACTGTTTAATCTTGTCATAGTTTTGCTATTGTGAATGAGAACTGCTTCTTAGACCCTTTGGCATTTCTCATATCAATTTTCAGGGATTCATATCAATCTTTCAGGGATGTCAAATGTGGAGTATTGTGTGCATATTCCATGATTGTACTTTAGAACCCATTGCATGGTTTTTAAGGCAGCATAGCATAACGCATGCTAACTCCGAGTATGTTTATAGCAGAGAGTCTGTGGAGGCCGTTTTGCCTGTTTTTCTTTATTCTTGAATCCCTGCATAAAGCAATTCTTTGAGGATCCCCCCTCAAGCACTAAAATGTTTTCATAAAGGTTGTTTTATGTTTTTGTAAGGAGAAAGAGTTCTTCTGTTTGTGGTTGTGCATAGCTGCATTCAGATTGCTGTATGTATCACTCCTCCAGAAGCTGATTTCAGTAGTAGTAATATTTGATTTTCTTTTATTTGAATCTATGTTGGGAACTATAATTGGCTTTCTTGACTTTTATTGCGTTTACAGTATTTCCCTGAAGGAGACTTTTAAATAAAATGTTGCAAAAACTTTATTATTATTTTTAATAAAAATTGGGAGATTGGAGTACAATAAGTAAAATTTAATATGAAACAGTTTCATGTTTTCTTATATTGCTGTTTCATTTTCCTTACTATGCTTTTTCAAAATAGATAAATCACTGTGGTGCAATACTTATTAATGGGCTGACATCTTCAAAGCACACTCTAGCAACACTAAGTGTACAATTCTCAGCAACATCCATGATGGTAAGAGTCAAATGTGTCCCATTTGTAATATGCTGTATTATGATTATAATTTGTTAAAAGTAGTATTTAAATCATAAACCATATTCTTTGTTCAGCTCAGTTTTTGTATAATTGATGTTTTACTTTATACATTTCAATAATATTCTTTATCTATTGATATTAATCTTTAAAATATTTAGTAAATTTATTTTATGGGTATGTCTTATTTAGAATATTTAACGCTAAATTCTGAGAATACACATACACACACAGATACACGTGCCTAAAATAATTTAGTTTAATAAGAGTTTGTGTGCAAAGGATTATCCGTGTTTTAAACTTGTTTAGAAACTAACAGTTTTTATCAAATAATGACTTACTAATCAGAAATCTCTATTCACTTTCCCTTGTATTAAACATTCATTTTTAATGTGGTTTGAACAGGAGGTCCTAGTACCTGAGGCCTATGAATTTGATCAGTGGGAGCCAGAAGGTGCATCTTCAAATCCTGTGACAGCAGTTATTCCAACTTGGAGAACATTAACAACTTTAGATATGAGTCATAATAGCATAGCTCAAATTGACAATTCAGTGGTAAGAGTTCATAACAAATACTTTGGAACAGTTTCAAAAGGGGCACAGAAGATATCTCTTCCGCTCATAGTGATATAATCAGTACTTTTAATATTTGCTGTGGCTTGCAGAAGATTTGATAATTACATTGAATATTACAGAATGGTGACCGTTTTTAACTGTAACAAGTCTGCTCTTGTACAAAATCTCTTGAAATTTCTTCTGCTTGTAGCTTTTGGGCTATTGCTTGAAAAAAATAGTTCTAAAATACTTAAGGTTTGACATTATCAGGGATTAATTGTTTTGGATCATGACTGATACCTTCTAATTGGACTGAAGCCTTACTATTACTTTATTTTAGAAATTAATGCCGAAGATTGAATTTCTGGATTTAAGCCACAACGATGTACCACTAGTGGAGAATTTACAGGTTTGCTTAAAAATGTGTCTTAATGATGTTGTGTTTGTATGTGGTTTTTTTTTAAAATTCTATTCTGAGTCTAGCTGGATGCTCCTTGCTTTTATTTCTCATAACAATGACTATTTGCTAGGATTTCCAGGTTGTTGTCATTAGTATTAGTTAAACTAATACTGGGCCTCTAGTGGCTCAACAGACTAATGCAGTCTGTTCTTAACAGCAGCTGCTTGCAATTACTGCAGGTTCAAGTCCCACCAGGCCCAAGGTTGACTCAGCCTTCCATCCTTTATAAGGTAGGTAAAATGAGGACCCAGATTGTTGGGGGCAATAAGTTGACTTTGTATATAATATACAAATAGATGAAGACTATTGCTTGACATAGTGTAAGCCGCCCTGAGTCTTTGGAGAAGGATGGGATATAAATGCAAATAAAAAAAACCTAATTAATTGATTATAGCATAGTATAATACAGTATATACCTTTTCATTTTGTATACTGGTACTTGTATATAGTATATACCTTTGAAGTATAATGTATATCTTTGCCAATGGCTTGCATTATCTTAATTTTTTCCATTTCAGCTCTTGGAGACTACTATTTTTATTGCATGCAATCCATTAAGCAATATTGGAGGGTAATTTGAGCCAGATTGCCTGTCCTCTGCTTTAGTAATACAGTGGTACCTTGGTACTCATCATTAATTGGTTCTGGGAGGAGTGATGAGTACCAAAAACAATGAGCACCAAATGATTTATTCTCATAAAGAATAGTATAATTAGTCACAAGGCATTGACAAGTTCTAGCTTGTGCGTTGGGTAACAAACAAACGATGAGTACCTGGACAAAATGCAAAATTCATTGAGTACCAAATTTGATGAGTTTCAAAGCAGTTGAGTACCAAGGTATCACTAACTACTATACCTCAGATAGCAATAGCACTTAGACTTATGTACTCTCTGTGCAGTTTGCAATGTCAGCATATTGCCACCAACAATAACTGAAAAATTTATTTGACTATATAGTACAGCCTGTCTGATATCTGTTAGCTCGTGGAGATTTTCAGCCTAATCCATGTCTTAGTTCAGCATGGGAAGTCCTCAGCATCATTTTTGAGAAAATGAGAAGTATTGCTGATGATTCAGCAGAATTTTTGACTATAATGTGCATAGTTCAGGGAACTATATAAAAGAAACATAAAAGAAATATATAAAACTATATTAAAAATGTTACAATCAACATTCCTTGGAATTTCTATTTGATAGTTAGTTTTTGTAGAAATATGTATTGTTTATATAAGACATGTAATGATTCCAGCCATTTTCCCCCCTCCATTCTTGTATTTTTATTCTCTCTGTTCCATTAATCTGTTCTGGAATATTTTTATACCCTTAAAGCATATAAAAAAGACACTTTGGAACTAGAACCAGAATTACATTTTCCAATGATAATTGGTCTGCCGGGGAAGACCAAATTGGATATGACCTAAACTAGGGAAATCAGTGTTTAGGAGAGGTTGAGGCCACAATTTGGATAACGGGAATATCGTATGATGCTTTTATGTTAACTAAAGTTAGTGGTATTTTTAGTTTGATTTTGGGTAGAAAAAAAGTGAGAAGCCTTTTCCCCACCCTGAATTTGCTTTCACAACTCTCCTAAAATAGTTTACAATTATGACACCTGCCAAATTATGTCAGGATGATCTGGGGATGCTGGTAGGTCATCTGAAGCATACAGGTTTACAGTGTATCACTCTCAACCTAAAAGTAATTTATGGAATTCAGGACCAAAATTTCATTTGAGTTCAACTTAAGGATCTAGTATAAACTTGGTGACTTTAAGATTGTTGGGAGTTGAAATCCCACACATTTTAAAGTTGCCAAGGTTGAGAACACTGATCTACAGTAGTAGGATGACATCTTTTATATTAGAAATGCTCAAGGCTTAACTACTATGTAAAAAACCCAATCTTGCAAAGCCTTAGCTAGTTAGTAAAATATGTGGAGCAGATATTAATAAGTGATTTGTTGAGTTTAAATATTTTTATTAGATGTGGTAAGATGAAAATGGAAAACCCATTCTAAACAAACAAGTCTTATGTAAATACTATATTCGTGTTTTGTTATATAAATAAATCGCTAACATTTAAGTCACTTTAGGTCATAGTGGGAAGCTAAAAGAAAATTGAACATACAGTCTAGTGTCAGCAGCCCAGCATATCTCAAAAGATAGGGTTCTTTTTGGTAAAATGTTTGTTTAAACATAAAAATGGGGAGTTCTTCAGGTTATTCTCTAATTGATGGGAAAATAAGTATCCTTTAAACTTCATAGTCCCAGGTGTCTGCAATTGTGAAAGTTCACAATATACATTTTCAGTAATAAACCAATGACCTGGAACTGAAAAGCACAGAAACTATCTAGAAGGGAGATGTTGTAAGACAGAATTACATGAACCTCTGATGCATTTTGCATACCACATCTTTAAGTGATTAGCTGAGTTTATCCATTTCTTCTGAATAGGTGCAACTGTTGTTGAATTAATGCTTCAAAGTCTGTGTAATATATAGCATAACCTGTTTATGTATTCACTTGTAGCATCTCTACAATCTTATTCACCTGGACCTCTCCTACAATAGACTTTCAACGTTAGAAGGAATTCATACAAAAATTGGAAATATCAAAACACTGAATTTAGCAGGGAATCATCTGGAAAGACTTTCTGGACTCAACAAACTCTATTCTTTAGTTAACCTGGATCTTAGTAACAATAAAGTGGACCAGGTACTGTGGGAATCATGTATTTGTTAACTCAGAACTAGTCATGCTATACTCAGTGTGTCTAGGATTCCAAGCTTCAATCTGCTAAGGGAATAATTACACTTCAGCTACGGTAATATTCTTAGTTAAGTACACTTTCAATTAATATTCTTAGAAGTCTGTTTGAAATGTACATGTTAGAATTGACTTCTATTGCATCATTTTATCTGGTTTCTGATATTTTAGAAGACCATTTTGACTTCTCTTTTTAAAAAGGAAATGCTTTAACTTTTTATGTAGCAGAAATAATTTTTTTCATTAAATCTTTGCTTAAAATCTCAACAGTGTTTTGGTCTCCCTTTCAATCATTTATTAACTTCAGAAGAGAGGGTTTAATGCCTACTTCTTAGAGCCATCACATTAAGAAAAGAAAAATATGAAATAAATATGACAGAAAGAAATCAGATTAAATAATATAGATTTCAGTTGTAATATCAAAATGTTTGATCATGTTTATGGATGCTTGAAATAGATGCCTCTATTTTTTCAGATTGATGAAATAAGGAATATAGGAGGCCTTCCATGCTTGGAAAAGCTTGTGTTATCCAACAATCCCTTGAGTATTATTCCTGATTATAGGACCAAAGTTCTAGCTCAGTTTGGTGACAGAGCTTCAGAGGTAAATCTTCAAAGGCTTTTTCATCTTCTAACTTTTGACTTGAATATGATGTATGGGCGTGTAAACAGCATTGCCTAGGAGCAGCAATGTAATTTATAAAATGGGAGGGTTTACAGTGTTGAGAAACGTCTTAGGTTTGTGGCAGCACACATACTTTTCTTCTGAATTTGTGTAATGAAGCTTATATATGCAAACTGATGCTTTGACAGTTTAAACTAGATTATGTAGTCACAGCTGAATTTAGACATCCATTACACCAGTGCATATTTTTAGCCATCTAATAAACAATACAGCTGTTCATCTATGCTAAACAATATTTGTATCTACTAACCATATTTTATTTTAAATTATTATTCCCATATATTTAAAATGATCCAGACAATAAATCCCTTTCCCATATTTCTATTTTCAAAAATCACAGAAACCTAATCAATAGGCAATATATTAGATCTACCCAAATTACCTGCTATGTTGTTGCGCAGATTATGAACTTAAGTAAAAAGCTTTTGTAATTCCTAATGGATCCTAAAGTATCATCTGCATAAAATGACAAATTGTGTTGAATCCCAGATACTTTTATAGTTCAAATGTCTCTATTTTATCTGATAAAATAAGCCAGAGATTTCTAGTCCAATTAAATGTAAAAGGACATACTTGGCAAGTTCCCTGTTGCATCATCAATGAAGAATGAATTGTCAAAATCAATATTCTTCATGATTGGTATATACTTTAGGAAAGATGCCTATGCTAATTCCACTTAGATGCTTTAGACAAATTGATAATTTAATGATTACATTTCTGTGCCCTGATCATATTCCAAGTCTACTTTCTAAACTGTAATTCCCATTTGCATTTTAACTGAAGGCTAATTTTTGTAGACATTCAGTGTATTATCTGTGCATATTTCTTTTCTCTGTTGGAATGAAATGAGATTAAAAATATACCACTATGAAAAAGCTGTTTGCAATCATAACATTTTAGCAAGTACAGGTAGTCCTTGACTTACAACAGTTCATTTAGTGACCGATCAAAGATAGAATGGCACTGAAAACAATTTCTTATGACCTTTTTTCACACTTACAAACATTGCAACATCTTCATGGTCTCATGATGAAAAATAAGATGCTTGGCAACTGGAATATGTTAATGATGGTTGCAGTATCCCGGGGTCACATGATCACCTTTTGTGACCTGATAAGCAAAATCAGTGGAGAAACCAGATTCATTTAACAACTATGGCAAAAAATGGGGCAAAAGTCACTTTACAAATGTCTCTTTTAGCAACATTAATTTTGGGCTCAATTGTGGGCGTAAATTGAGGATTACCTGCATTTGGTTTTTATTGTTTTAGGAATCACACTATGAATAAGAAAATGTAGTTAAGTTTGGATATTCTTAAATAAGAAATTCAAGCTTGAGTTTTTCTCGCATGAAAAATGAACACACTTGAATAATTCTTATTTTAAAAAGTTAGGTAAATATTTTATTTTAATGAAATACGGGCTGAGAATGGGGATAATACCAGGCCAATTTATTGTTAAATGTATCTTCAAGACATTTTATAAGCTCCAAAAGGAATATAGCCTACCAAAAAATGATAAATGACAATATATATTCAATTAAAACATTTGTTATATTTTAGATTTGGATCAAAGATACTGATGGCCTTGGTAATTAAATTAAAATTAAATTAATTTTAAGTATATTAAATAAAGTTACTTTAAAGCTTAAACCACTTACTCAATTTCATTCACGCCTAAAATTTGAAATTTATGTTATTTATGAAGATCTTTTAATCTGTTAAGCCTGGGTTGTGACAAAAACAGTTTGGGTTATTTATTTCCTTTTCCTTTTTGTATTTTATGAATCTTTTATCTTTTTTTCTGTCAAAGCATTAAACCTATTTTTAAAAATGGAAGACCTCATTCATTTCTATTTTCATGCTGGACAAATGCCATTTTTCTGGTTGATCTAATTCAATTCAATTATCTCTTTAGTTGAGGATTAATTTGGCTTCTTGATATCCTTCAGGTTTGTTTGGATAATACCATAACTACTGAAAAAGAACTTGACACTGTTGAAGTGTTGAAGGCTATACAAAAATCAAAAGATGTGAAATACAAAATGAGTAATTCTGATAAGAAGGTAAGACACATGAATAGACCATTTTAACTGTCACCTCTAAAATATAACACTAAAACATATTTATAATTTTTGAGGCTGGCATCTTTCCCCCAAACTGAAATTTTATTAGCCTA
Source organism: Ahaetulla prasina (assembly GCF_028640845.1). Lineage (NCBI taxonomy): Eukaryota > Metazoa > Chordata > Lepidosauria > Squamata > Colubridae > Ahaetulla > Ahaetulla prasina. The sequence continues at coordinate 72,826,964 of NC_080540.1, read as the reverse complement.
CTGTACTCACAAGAAAGAAATGAACTATACTTTAATATGTCATTTGAATAAACTCTAATAAACTGTAATTAAGATTAGTCATCGTTTGTCCATGATGGATTAGGTCACTTAACTATAATACAGAAATGAAATAAAAAATTTTGAATTCCTCCCAGGTACAGTAAAATAGGCAGATGAGATATGAGGCAACCAAGTTTTAGTCTCATTATGTCATACAGTAATTTAACTTTATGTAGTAGTATTAATAATGTTTGTTTGTTTATTAAATGTATGTACCACCCATCTTATCAATTTAAAAAATATATAATATAATAGAAGTATTCCTTGTTTAATGGCCATAGTTGGGAGCAGCAAATCCATTGTTGGGCGATGCAGTCATTAAGGAAGATATCATGTGACTGTGAAAGACTTACAATATCACTTCCTATGATGTTGCTAAATGATTCATTGTGGCCTTAAGTAAGGAATCACATGACTGTAATTGCAATTTCACTGTCATCTTTTTTATTGACTGTTGGTCATTCCCCTGTCAGAGCCTGAATCTGCGGAGGAAGACGAGTCGGAACGGGAGCCGACCGAGATTGAAGGGGAGGCTTCATTGGCTTTGGAGAAATATGGGGAGGAGCAGGCTAAGGCAGGCCAGGGCCTTTCAGGATTGGGACAGCTTGTAGGCAGGGAGGAACAGGGGCAGGATGACCAAGAGAGGCTAAGCAGTGAACATGAAAGACAGAGCTCAGGCATTGAGAAAGGATCACCCCTTCCTGATCTTCGAGCACGGAGAGTGGAGAGAAGGCAGGAACAGCTCAGGTTGACCTGACCACTCAGGAGGAGAGTGCCCCGCCCCTCTCCACAAGGCACACCTGGCGACTGAGACTTAAGGAGATGCTATGGGGAGGAGCATTTGTTGGAACAAATGCTGAATTCATGGAGGTTTGTGTGCCATTGTGGACGTTGGACATTTCCTGGACTTCTTGCTTTATTTCATGCTTCCTAGATTAATTGCCTTGCTCCTTTGCTTCCTGGACAATTGACTTATTCCCTTGCCCTGCTGGATTTCTTGTTTTGCAGCTGTTGTGCTCACAGTTTTGTGCTGGACTACTTGCAGCCAGAGGCTGCTGGAAGTGTGTGTGTGTGTGTGTGTGTGTGTGTGTGTGTGTGTGTGTGATCACTTTGCTCTGGAACTTGCCAGAAACATGTGAACATTTGGGGAACATTTGGAGCAATAAAGGGGCGGTTTGAACTGTTAGCTGACTGTGTTGCCTCTGTGCCAGGCCCCGGGTCATCAGACTGTTGGAAGCTGGCTGTGAAATGTGCAAACGGCAATTAGGTGACAGTGGGATGCTGCAACAATCATAAACACCCACCCACTCAAATCTTGACCACGAGTGTGAGGATGCTGTCATGCTTCTAAGTGTGAGGACCAGCCATAAAGTTAGCACCATGGTAACTCTGAATAGTTGTTAAACAAGACAGTCATTAAATGAAAACAGCCTGTGTTAAATCACTCCAAAATACTCTATCCATAGCAATAGCACTTAGATTTATAAACTGCCCCATAGTGCTTTACAGCATTGTTTGGGTGGTTTACAATATCAGGATATTGCCCCCAATAATAATATTATTTGCTTGTATGTCAGCCCTTGTTTTTAACTGGTAGGGCAGCTTTGTAACCTTTGTTCCTAACCCTTCTCTCTCTCTTTTTTTTTTTTAGATCCCTGAAGATTCCAAACTTTCTGCCACCAGTTCAAAATCAAACTGTTCTTCTCTTTCTGTTCATCCTTCCTCTCCTTCTCTGCCACGTCCTGTCAGCTCCAGTCAAGGTAATCATGTATGTATCATGCTGCTAGGCTGGGCCTCTTGGTTCTGCCTTTGTAGGCTGCATTGATATACATGAATTTATCTATATAGAAATGGGATTTGGCAGCCACAGTATAATATTTTGCTTCCTGAAGCATTCTTCATTATTATTCTTATTTGAAAAATTGTTTTATAATTAGGGAACATCTGTGGGGCATGTATTTCTGAGTAACATATGTGATCATCTCTAAAGCATTCTCTGCTTTCCTACCCCACAAAATACTTTAAGTCTAGCTAACTGCAACATTATTATGTATTACTCTTATTTGCACAATGGGTGCTATGTCAGGCCTGGAAACCATATTAGACATGCTACTAGTAAATAAAATATTTTCAAATAGGAAATATCCAGAAACTTTATTGGGAAAGTACATAAGATAGCATTTCATCTACCAAATCCCAAGTTTTTTCAATAGTAACTTGTTTCGTAGGGTAGTATTGTTATGATAATACTCTATTGATCCCAGAATATAAGGCTGACTACTGTTCCTTGCCATTTTTATGGTTTCAGTCTTTAGTTTCTGTAAGCTACCAATAAGATATCATTTCTCCCAAAGCTCAGATGATTTTCCAAGTGTCAGAATGAGCAGAATTCAGTAGTATGTTAATGAACATATGAATATACATTTCTAAGACTATATATTCTTGGAGACAATGAGCTATGGTACTAAGAACCCATGCAGTTTATGTTTGGGTTCCTGATTTCTGACTCTCTAATCTGGACTATAAGCTTCGAAACCTGCTGATTTGTTGGGATAAATTGTAAAAAGAGCAGTGAGATAGGGGTCATTCAGTTCAGTTTTATTTCATAATTGAATACAACAAATTTTTATGACACCATCTGTTTCCACAAAGTATTAATCATATTAGTGTCATTGAGGGTTTTGTTTTGTTTTTTAAAAAAAGATGATCCAAGATTTAAATATTTTTACAGGAAACAGAAAATAGTACAAATAATACTTTAACTTCCTGTTATCTTCAGTTTTTGCAGAACTATAATAGATTATTTTTCTTTTAACTAATATCTCAGAGCTTCAAATGTTCCCTGTGGAATAAATTATAATACATAAATAACATCATATGTAATACAATAATAAACCAATACATCTTTAGATATAGTGTGTGTGTATGTTTATATTAATAAAGAGGCAGATATACAAACCACATAAACTTCCTATTAATAACTAAAATGCTAATATATTCATATATAAATTCATATATCTATCTGTCTGTCTATCTATCTATCTATCTATCTATCTATCTATCTATCTATCTATCTATCTATCTTTGGTTATTCGGGTTTTCTCCCGCATAAAATTGGAAGTGTCTTGGCGACGTTTCGACGAAATCCCATTTGTCATCATCAGGCTAGGTGTTTACAGCTTCGTGTTTCTAGGAGAAAATTTTACGTGGGAGAAAACCCGAATAACCAAAGACCTACATACAAACACCCGTGAAAACCTCAGAAAACACACGCGCACACACACACACATATATATATATTTGTAGGTTTTCACGGGTATAGGTATGTAGGACTTGGCACTATTCGGTCTTTTCCCATGTAAGGTTGAGAGTATCTTGGCGACGTTTTGATGAGGTCTCACTCATCATCTTCAGGCTGGTGCTTTCGGCTTCGTGCTTGTGTGAGCACAAGCACGAATCACGAAGCCGAAAGCACCAGCCTGAAGATGATGACTGAGACCTCGTCGAAACGTCACCAAGATACTCTCAACCTTACACGGGAAAAGACCCGAATATGCCAAGTCCTACATACATACATACATACATACATATGAATAATAAGAGATAACAAGTATAATCTACTTGCATTAATGTATTTATATTTTTGTTCTGCAATCCTAAACATACTAGGAATGTTCTCTCCTAAACAAAGATTGTAAATTCCTAATTAATAGCCACAGAATTATGCTGCTACTCTGAGAAGAACTCAAGTCATGGGTGGCAAGAATATTGCAAAGAAATACACTAAAAATACAACTGCTGCATTTTTATTATGTTGCATTTTTAAAGCATCTGGGAGGATGCCTCTAGTGCTAGAAGATACATTAATTTATTGTGTGCATTTATATCTTATGCTGTGAGCCCCCCACGAGTTATTCTATATAAATGAGTGGCCATATAGGTCTTTTAATTAAATACATATTCTGTGTATAGGCTGAATCTTCTCTGGATGGCAACATTCTCTCTGGATGAAGCCTAAAATAGTGGGAATCAGCCTGTGATCCACAGGATCTTAAAGTCTATTTTTTCTTACAAAATTTACCTAGAAAAACTGGAAAAAAAAAACCTATCCCAATCTCAGAGCTGGCATAATGAATCACTTCTCATTAAATGCAATATGCATGTTTTTAAAAAGGTGAGATACTGCCCACCATCTTGGTCAATAGTTATGGCTTAAAAAGTTACACTTTCTCTAGCAGTCTTCCCTCCTTTCTCATCACTTATGCAAGCTCTTGTAGGAGTATTTTGACAGTCTTTTACGCATGCTGCAAAGTGTGCATGCTGCTGTCATGAACAGTTTCCACATTGCTTTTTCTCCAGTCCAATCAGTGATGGTAATGGGAGGTCATCAGCAGAAAATTAGATGCCTCCCTCATTTGACAATGTTACAGGACATTCTCCAAATGACTTGAGTATGGAATAATACATGCGTCCACACTTCACAAATTCCAAGTTATATGAAAGACTTTCAAATATAAGTTGCTTAAATTTCTGAGGAAGGTGTAAATTTATATACATAGATTGATCATACTTATTGTTGTACAAATAAAATAGTTTGGGCGGAGAAAAGATGACAAAAATTTCATGTGTTTAAATAGATTGATTACAGGGTAAATTAAGTTGGAATGTTAACTCTGCCACAAAGTGCATATTATCTGTTAGACAGAATTTTCTGTAGTCTTTACCATTGGAGCAACTTAAAATATAGAACAAATCAAAAAGTACATTTATAAATAAAACATTCTGTTGTTGATAAGTAAACACGCTACTGTGAAATAGAATATAGTTTGGTATATTTTCTGTGTTATTTGTTTAACATTAACTGTTTCTGTTTAGTAGAAATAATGCACAAGAAAACAGCCCTAGTCAGCAGTTTCTCATCAAGTAGTTTGACTCCTAAAAGCCATACAGTTACCCAAAGATGCCCTGAAACACCAGACTCGTGTAGTGCAAGTCAGGTAATGGCATGTTCAGTTGAAAAATACTTTATACCTTTTAAGATGGGTTTAAGTTTCTTGAACTGGTTTTCCTTGGTCTCTTCAAACAAAAGATCAATGAAAGGATTCTGTAAAGTAAGTTCTGGGTAGAGGAGATACTTTTCTTTACATAGCATAGACTTTCTATATACTGAATTTGTGACCATTTTGTATCTTGGTTAAAAATACAGATATTTTTTCATTGAGACCACAATTGGGACGGCAACTCAGTTGTGAAGCAACTGTGCTCATAAGAATTATTCCTAAAATGTACGTGCTGCCTGACTGCCAACAATTCTGGATGGCTTATAATCATTAAAGCATTTAAAACAAAGAACAGTAAGAAAAACAGTAAGAAAATATATACATATAGCACAAGACAGAAGAATAATGATGTCTAAGAAAATAAACCCAGAAGGGAACAGAAAGATCAGTTATCTTCTTTTTTTCCCCCCTTTTCTTTGAAGGTATCTGCTCCAGATTTGGACTTTTCTGATAAAAGCACACATATGTGGTGAGAATGCAGTTTCAGTTTGATATTCTCTTCTATCTGATGAACTCTGACATAATATAAAATGTCTTTTGCAGCCTGATTCTTTGAAGAATGAAAAAAACAATAGCAAAACTTCATGAAATATCTGACTGAGGCATAGCTGTCCTCCCTTTTTTCATTACTATAGAAGCCTGGGCAACTCCATGAGGCTTCTGGGTGAATGAGCTTTATGCTTGCAGTTACATTAGATCTATGCCATGTGATTCAGTTGTTGAGAAACAAAACTAGTTTTTGAAACTTTTTGAAGTCAATATTTTAAATTAGGTTACTATAGTTTCCTCCTTTCTTTCTGTCTTTCTTTCTTTCTTTTTAAAGCTTGGGATATCCAGAAGAAGGACCTGATTCCTTGCCTGACTCCCTTAATACTGTTACTCTGCCTTTCACTTGTATGTCATACGCTACCACAAATCAGGACTTTGTGCAACATCTCTCTACCTTGATTGCAGAGGCCGTGGGAAATGTGCCCCTCTTTTCAGTGGAAAATGAGAATATGGGAAATCTTTTGAGTGATTCTGGAGTTACAGAAACTGAAGATGGCTACTTTGAAATGGGACTTCATGAAGGATGTCAGATCTCTAAAGCAGCTCCCACCTCAAGTGGTGTGCAGACGACCCAAGCAAAACAGGATAATATAATCAAAATCCTCTGGAGTTTTTGCATTCAGGTTCATAAAGGACTCAGGCAGTTTGCTTCCTGTTTTGTTTTGGCCAGTAATTTGATAGCTGTATTTGAAATTGTTCAAGACTCCAAAGGAAGTTGCCAGCATATACTTTCTGCCTTGAAAGTTGTACTTTGCTTTCCATACTCTGACCTCAGTGAATTTGGTTTTTTAATACCAGAAATATGTTTGATGTTTAACATAAACAATGGAGATACCTGCTTGTTTGTTGTGTCAGACACTCAGAATCTGCAAGATTTCTATTCCTGTTTACAACAGTTTCGCGCTCGGCACTATAAGCCTGCTTTAGCAGGTTCTGTACTGTATTGTGGCAAAGCTAGTTTGCAAGAGTTTGTCTACCAGCTGATGGGGTTTTATCATATTTCATCTGAAAACACGGAGATAAAAGGTTGTTTCCCAGTTTATCTGTACTGTCATCATAAAGCTGATGGTCAAAAGGAATTATGTCTGCCAGAACTGGGCAATGATGGTAAAACCTGTTCTAAGCATTGTGGTTGCTCTGCATTTTATTCTGCAATTCATAAATCAGCTGGAGAGAGCCATCGTATGCTGCATCCTTGTTGGATATTTCTTACACCTCACCACCTTCACATAGTTAAAGTTGATTTTAATATACTGCCAGGTAAATTCATGGACTCAGAGAATGCCAGGAACATTTTCAAACTCAACAGAATTCCACTGGCTTCTGTTCTTTTGCATCCCACGTGTTATTCAGTTCAGCAAGAAGGTTCATTTTCAGATGGATACGTCCTGGACTTGATAATTGGCTACAGATTTGTCACAGCAATATTTGTCCTACCTCATGAGAAATTTCATTTTCTGAGAATCTATAGTTTTCTGAGGACCCTTTTGCAAGACATCAAAACCATAATTATTTTCAAAGATGCCAATCATGTAGAATCAATCAGAAATTCTTTAACGGACTGTTTAAGGCATGGTCCAACTACAAGGTAAGTATATGCATTTTTAAATTAACTATTCAAAACCTGAGAGTGAATCAGATGTAGCGATTAAAGGTACTGGATTGGAAGCCACAAAACTCTGAATTTTAGTCCTGCCTTATGTTCAAAACCAATTGAGTGGCTTTGGGCCATTCATTTTCTTTCAGCCCTAGGAATAGGGCAGTGGCAACATGCTTGCAAAAAATGTCAAGAAAACCGCAGGAACTTCTCCAGGCTATTGCCAGGAGTCAAGCCTGACTTGAAGGTACAAGTATTCAAAACACAGAAGAATAATGAGAGTTTTTAGTTATTTGAGTCAAAACAGTAGGTAGTATCTTGAACATGATTCTTGCCACTTACTTATATTGTCAGATATTTTCAAAATACGTTTGGTAAAGAGTTCTAATATCTATAAAGTTTATGAAAACTGCTCTATGCAAAATAAACTGATACTCTGAAAGCCATATTATTCTATGAAAGAGTAATAAGATGGAATGTTTATAATGCACCTTGTGTTTTATTTGTATTTCTCTGATCGTGTGCACTAATCTGTTTTCCAGCTTTTGCAAGCCTCGTTTGCCATTCTCATCATTGTACCCATCTGAATTTCTGATGCAAAGAATTACAGATGAGAATCAGATACCTCTGCACCTTTCAGTCTCTCCATCTCTTCAATATGTAGCTCGGCTAAAAGAAAAATACATTATGGAATTTTTCCATAACAGCATTGCTGAGGTATTAGTACACAAAAATAAGAGATTCCAGGAGAGAAGCTGTGCTAGTCTGTTTTAATGGCATTTGAAGATCAGCAAATTGCCTAGGGGCACCTCAGTCATAGCGTTTGTTGGGATGGTACAGATGGGAATATACAGTTCATATTGCTAATATTGCCACTTTATAACTGCAGTAATGTAGATTTCTTTAATTGACCTATAATGAAAAGGACAGGTTAAGCTGCAATCCTTAAAAAGTTGGTGTTCAATAAGTATAAATTACAATCCGCATTTTTTAAAAGGATGCACTTTGTACTTAAATGCGTAAATATAATTGGGTCATTGATGAGATACCACAAATATCAAGGTGCATCTCTGAATTGAAAGAGTTGACACAAATGATGACGATGCTGAAGAATCACTGCAAACATTTAACAAAACTCAGATGTTGTATAGATAACTTTAAGCAAGATAAAGGGGAAGGAAGATGAGGTAATCTATTTTCATAGTGGAATTTACACTTGCAAGCATCCTGATATGCAAAGTAATAATAAAATGTGAGCCTTTCTTAGTCAAGTCAAAGAAAATACATCCAAAATTATACTTAACTAAAAGATTAACTGCGTTGTCAATATTATAGGTCGAAAATGAAGAACTAAGACATCTCATGTGGTCATCTGTTCTGTTTTATAAAGCTCCGGATATGGAAGTGACAGCTTGTGTACTGCTTTCAACTAAAGCTATTTACTTCTTGTTGGATGATTCTGTGACGCATTCTAATAATCACCATTCAGGTATGGTAGAACAGGCTGGTTCCTGGCTTTCAAAACATTTGCAGATTTTTAATCACACTAAGGCCTGTACAAAGGTGCCATAATTTAAAACTCTTGCTTTGTACCTATGGTATTCCATTGTTCTTAAAGCAAAAGTCTGTGGAAGCCTCATAGTTGATGGCATGCTTGGGAGTGACAGGCTTCCCTTATATAGCTTTAACAGAATTATGAGGAGATGGTTTCAAGGAAAATTTCTCAGACTGGAACAGGGTTTTTAATTCTGATTAGCCATTAAATTTTTCTTTTAAAACTTTCCACAATATTTTTATTTGGTAACCCAGAAAGTAGGGGATGGTACAAGTGCTGTTACAAGGCAGAATTATATGGGTAAAAAGCAGACTATTATATTATCGGTGTCAGTGCACCCATCTGGTACTGGTTCGTGTTATCTACATGATTCAGATTTTAAAACATATTTGTTAGAGTAATACATAGTTGCACCGTCAATAATGGCTTATTTCAGATAAAGATGCCGGATGCAATTATGAACATTAATTCTCCTGATACCTGAAACTAATTATTTTTAAGGCAATTAGGTATTGACTACTGTACATTTATCATAGGGTTTTGGGGCACTGATGTCTTGGACGATGAATTCAGCTCTTTCCATCTCACTCCTTGCTTAGTTCTAAAATTAAATGATCTGCATTCAGTGAACGTTGGACTTTTTGATCAGTATTTTCGACTTACTGGTAAGTTGCATTGAGATATCTTTTCTTCTTCATTCCTGCACTTTTTTTATCAGCAAACTGTTGATTAGAGGTGAATCCATCCATTATTCCTAGTATAGGACACACTTTATTGTGGTTCTTTGTGAGCATTTGAAATAATATGTCATTATTTCAAATGCTTACTATATTTACTATTGCCTTATACACTGTAAGCCGCCCTGAGTCTTCGGAGAAGGGCGGGTTATAAATGTAAATAAATAAATAAAAAATTAGCAAAATTCCTTTCTATGGGTTGTATAAGGAATGCTTCACCTGATGTCCTTCTCCCTAGCACTAGTGTGTAGGAGAGATGGTATTCCCACACCACATGTTACTTTCTGGAAGACTAAAAGGAATAAATGATGGTGGGGGGATGAAATAAATTCTATAGCACCACTTCCTGAATGTATAACATTGAAATTGAAATATGTGACAGCAGAATCAGTTCTTCCTTTATGAAATAAACCAATCTCAGAAGAGGTAAATAAATCCAGCCTTGGCTGTGACTAAGGCTATGGCACTTATTCATTAAATAGCAAATTTTTAAATAGTAATAAGCAAATGAAGAGGGACACTGTGGCTCAGGGGCTAGGATGTTGAGCTTGTCGATCGAAAGGTCGGCAGCTCAGTGGTTCGAATCCCTAGTGCTGCTGTGTAACGGGGTGAACTCCCATTACTTGTCCCCGCTTCTGCCAACCTCGCAGTTTCGAAAGCATGTAAAAATGCAAGTAGAAAAAATAGGGACCACCTTTGGTGGGAAGTTAACAGTGTTCTGTGCGCCTTTGGTGTTGAGTCATACTGGCCACATGACCACAGAGACGTCTTCGGACAGCACTGGCTCTTCGGCTTTGAAACGGAGATGAGCACCACCCCCTAGAGTTGGCAACGACTAGCACGTATGTGCGAGGTAACCTTTACCTTTACCTTTAATAAGCAAATGTTCATTGGAAAACAAATTTAAAAGATACAACTGTTAAACTGTCAATGATTTAAAGTAGAGGTGTCAAACTCAATTTCATTGAGGACCGCATCAGGGTTGTGTTTGACCACAGGGGGCCGTGGGGGCTGTGGCCATGGTGGGCATGGGCAGCTCAACATCACTTACGTTGGGGGCGCCTATGGTGGGCCAAGCACTCTGTCAGCGAAACTGGGCTCCTGAGCTCCGTTTTCAGTTGCAACAGCCTCCTGCAACCCTCTGCCAGCCAAAATGGAGATTGGGAAGGCAGTGTTTTATAGAACAGCCTGTGCCAAATTGAATGAAGAAATGATAATATTTGGAAATTGTTATAATTGTTCACTTAATATTTTTAATTAAGTAGTATGTGAAATTTATATAAAAGTTCCACAGTATGCATGTGTTTAAAAGCTACCCTTTTTGTAATAGTATTAGAAAGAATCTTAGTTTTGTGTCCTTTTCAGGTCATTCGGCGGAACACATATTAACCTGCCTAACGAGAGACAGTTATAGTACTCACGCTTTTATCCAGCACCTCATGGCAGTGCTCTCACTCCTTGCAAGGACACCATCACCAGAACCAGTGGATAAGGACTTCTACTCTGAATTTGGGAAGAAAAATACAGGTAAAGTAATTTAGAAATATTTTAGTAGGCTAAATTTATATATTTCATCACACCTCTCCGGGGTAATGTTCATTTGATTTGCTAAGATTTAACTTTTGATAGCAAATCATCAAGAATGGCATTTTGCATTTGGAATGATACATATTTTTTCTTCCTAACATTTTCTCGCAAGTTGCCTTTTTAAAAAAAATCTCAATAGGAATTGCACAAGCAACTTGTCACTTGAGCTGACGTTGTGAGTTGAGATGGAATGACTGGGCCAAAGTCACCTAGTCAGCTTTCATGCCTAAGGTGGAACTAGAACTAACGTTCTCCTGGTTTCTAACATGTTGCTTTAACCACTAGAGAAAACTGACTCTCATTTGCAGTGATCCATATATTAGTATCTTTTGCTAAAACTAAAGTAGGCAACTCCACTTGAAGTAAAGACATAGCGTCTTGAATGTGCAGCTTAGAGAATGACAATTGGGTTGCCTGAGTGAACAGAACAGAACAACAAGAGAAAAGAGGGGAAAAAAGGAAGAGAAGGAAGGAATGAAATTGAGGACATACAAATTGTTCAATTTGTTACTGGATTGGTAGGTACGTGGTGCCTGCTAATACAGGAAAAAGAATTAATGTAAATTGGAGTCTCTCCTCTCCCCTGGAGAAGACATTTATTATTCCACATACTTTCTCATGCTTGCCTATTGCTTTTTCCCAGGCACTGAGTCTGATGGCAAAATATATTACTTGATACTCCTCAGTAAAAATGAAAGGGCATAGAATTGCCATAAACTGGTTAGCAAAGTCAGGAAATCCTTGTCACACCCACATACCAGCAGTGTGACAAAGAGTTTTCCACTTTCATGTAATTCATTTTCAATTTGTTCTTATTCATGCAAGCTTTGAGAACTTTAAAAATTAAACTGATGATGTATTCCGACTTTGGAAATCCAGTTTTACTAATGAACAAATTCAGGCCTGAAAATATATTCATTGTTATCAACAGCAAACTCAGCTACATATTCTCATTGGATAATCTGCCCACATGTCTTCATAAATAACCAATGATCAAAAATCAGCTGTGATTCACATACATTGTAGAGTCAGTGAACCGCTGATGGCTCTCAGTGTGGAAGTGCATACATTCCTTGGACACTTTTCTTTTGCATGGTTTTAAATTACTAATAATTGAAAACAGCAGTCAGATGTTACTTTACACTATTAGAGGGCATTCCATGTGACCTGGGCACACCATGCATTTGGTGATTGAGGCACACCTGAGATTTAAATTGGTTTTAAGCAGCATTTCTAGCTAGTCTTTTTTTTTAAAAGAATCAGAAGAAAATATGCTGAACTTCTTGGGTCTGGCCTAAAGAGTTAAAATAGGAAAGGAGTATAGAATCATTTAGTTACTGGATGCAGATGCTATTCTATTTCTCTCCTCATGTTTTGAAAGGATACTTCCTTCACATGCAAAAGTAATAAGATCATAACATCTGCCCTAGCTCTTTACCACAATATTATTGCTTTTTTTCATTTCTTCAGTATTTGTGCCATTCTTTTTAGTCCTAAACTGCAATTCCCATAACTTCTGTATTATATAATTCTTCAAAAAAGTAGACTAGCCCTAAGAAAAAGGTAAAATTTTAAATAGAAAGTATACCATGTTGAAGCACCAGTCACAAATGAAATGGTGTGGACAAAGGCATATTTTAGTGTGCCCAACTAAAACAGTGATAGTAGTGAGAAAATAGGGGAGTTTCATTGCGTTAAAGCTTAGCATGAATCAGTGTGGTATGGTTATTGCTATGTCTGATATTGTATGACTTCGCTTCACGTGTCTATTCAGCTACAAAGCTCACTGCATAGCTTTGCACCAATTGCTATCTCTTAGCCATAATGTATTTTACATTAGTTTTGTAAACGCACATACAAACCACTTCACTTTCTTTCATGTAAGTATTTCATAATGAATATATAGGTGTGGTTTTGCTTATTAGGTTTATAGCTTGTCTTCTTGTTAACAGCAGCATACACAGGACTCCCTGCTTGCCTTTTTCTTTAACAACGATCCTATGAAATAGATTGGCTCAAAGAGAGTGAGCAGCTTAAGGTCACATCACTGAGCTTCAAGTGAACTTGATGGTGCCTGTCACAGCCACTACACCACTCTTAACTGTTCAAGAGTGTTAAAAGTCTGAACAAATAGTATAGTTATTGCCTGTGTCCAAAAACAGAACGAAGATGTGATCAGTCTTATCATAATCACATGTGGTCTCAGAAAAGCCTGCCATATATTCCCACTACCCTAATCTATCTTGTCAGTTCATATACCTCTGCTTGTCTGGCTATCTGGGATCTTCATAAAAATAAATAGGAAGAACATACCATGTATGTATGTTTGTAATTAAAAGTATGCTGAAAAATGTGTTTATATTGGATTGCTCAGGTTGCTTCACATGAATTATTTCAGCAAATATCAAAATAATGCACATCTGTTATTGATGTCTTATGATATACGGAAGTCTAAAATTAAATGGAAATAGCTTACCTCATGAGTACATGTAGCACAGGTGAATTTTCTGATTCATAACTCCGTTTTTTTGGGTGTGATCTGGTATTTGTCTTTTTTGTTCTTCATAGTGTGCTTTTAATTATTTCAATTTTTAATTTGAGAACATATTTTTTTCAGGAAAAAGTGCTCTGAATTAGTTCTAAATCTAATTATCCAAAATATATTATATTCTTTATTGTTTCAGGAAAAATGGAAAACTATGAACTGATTCACTCTAGCAGAGTGAGATTCATATATCCCAATGAAGAAGAAATTGGGGACCTTGCTTTTTTGGTTGCTGAGAAGATGAACAGTGTCATGAAATCCCCATCCCTGAATCTACTCCTTTATGTGTTGGCATTTCAGGTCAATATTACAGAGGGGATTGCTCAGGCCTGCAGTTCCCTCCAGCCTAAAACACTGATCCTAACTAGCTCAGATTTGTTTCTCTTTAACGAGGACTACATCAGCTACCCACGGCCTGAGTTTGCAAAGGAACCACCAAAGAGAGACAAGTATCAACTTGCAGATGGAAGAAGAATTCGTGACCTAGATCGGGTGCTCATGGGCTACCAGGCCTATCCTCAGGCACTCACATTTGTTTTTGATGACATTCAGAATCATGATCTCATGCAGAACCTGACCTTGGATCACTTTGGCAATGTCTTCAGTTTTCCTAAAGGACAGTCTGCCCAAGAGGGTAATGTAAGCCAAGAGGTGCTCTGGTGTGTCTTTATCCCAAGTCCTGATAGCCGTGAAAAACTGATCTCACTACTTGCTAGGCAGTGGGAGATACTATGTGGTAGGGAGTTGCCTTTGGAGCTCACCGGATAACCTTGTTAGGTTTAAAAATTTCAGCTCATCAGGTCTACCAATTATGAATTAAAGCACAGTACTGACTGAATTAACCCTGGATCAGCATTGTCTTCACAGCAATGTCACATTACATTGGAGGTTTTTTCCCCTACGCTTTGCCATTGGTATTTCTTGTGCAGTGGGAATGGGGTTTACTACACAACGTAAGCTGCTAAATGATTGTCCTGGGATTTTCTAAACTCTGTTTTTATGTAGCAAGTAACATGTTCCAGATTCCTAATTAAGCATTCTAGGCAACTGTATGGAATAAAAGGAGTCAGCTTTCATACTTCCACTTAGGGCTGTTAATGTTTCCATTGTGTTTTTTGTACAATGCTATTCTATACATATATATACACTGTATATATATATATAGGTATCATGTTGCTTGTGCTACTTTAAGGTGCAATCTTCTTTGTACAAGATGTACATTGCTTATACTGCTAATAATTATTTAATGATATTTCTTATAATTTTTACATTTTGTCTTTTTATGGTGTATCAATTTTTTAATTTTATCGGCTAATTGTGAACATGATGGAATTCACCTAATTGAATGACAGAATGATTGGTCAGGAATGGTAATAATTATTTGATGCCAACAAATATTTGTTGTTAGGAGCACCTTGTTTCTGTTGCCAAATTTCTCAAAAATAATAAACTGAATTTTGACACAACTGTTGTTTACTCAAATTTTTAGGATATAATCAGATTCTTAGTAATTTTCCCCAAGATGGCGCCGGCGAACGCTGCCTTGGTGAAATGCTCTCTAATGGTTTCTTTATTTCTAATTTTTCTCTGCGACTCACTAAGGATTTCCTATTCACAAGACCATCTGCTAAAAATTAAGCAACATTTCTTTAAGGAGTAGCTTTCTGTGATCTCACACACACACACACCAACATAGAGGAGATCCTAACACAGGAAGAGGCAATTCCCCCAGAATCATGGATTACAAAAAAAACCAAACGATGGAAGCAACAGAGAGGTAAATGGGCTGGGATCTTAAACAGATTAAGAAATCACAATAAAACTCCTTTGCCTTCAATTTTCCTAACAAATGTACGTTCACTTGCAAATAAGATGGATGAAATTCTCCTCTTAAACAAATACTATTCTGATTTTCACAATTCAGCAGTCCTATGCTTCTCTGAAACCTGGTTAAATGAATCAATTGAAGATAGCAGCCTGAACATTCCAGGGTTTCAGATTGAACGATCAGACAGAATTACAGAAACATCTGGTAAAAAGAAAGGAGGAGGCTTATCCCTATATATTAATAGCAACTGATGTCAAGATTTAAAAGTAATTTACAAAGTCTGTGATAACAATTTAGAGACTTTAATTATAAACTGCAAACCATACTATTCGCCTCGCGAATTTTCCTTATTTCTTCTAATTGCTGTTTATGCCCCACCACAAGCCTGTATAAACAAGACATTACGAACTCTAGCTGACCAAATCAGGGAAGCCAAACACCCTGATTCACTGGCCATTATTTTGGGAGATCTAAACAAGGCAAACTTAAGGAAAGAGCTACCAAAATACTTTCAGCATGTCAATTGTCCCACCAGAGGCAAGAATACTCTAGACCATTGCTACACAACACTAGAAGATGCTTATCGGTCTTTACCACGAGCAGCTGTAGGACACTGATCATTGCATGATTCACCTTGTACTTGCTTACAGGCAAAGACTTAAAACCACAAAGCCAACAATTAAATCAGTGAAGACCTGCACGGAGGAGGCAAAACTAAAGCTACAGGCATGCTTTGACTGCACTGATTGGAATATTTTTGAAGATACCTCTGCAGACCTGGATGAACTCACAGATACTGTAACATCATAAGTCAGCTTCTGTGAAGACCTATGTGTACCTACAAGGAACTTGCAAATATACAGTAACAACAAACCTTGATTCACATCTAAACTTAAGCAGCTACGTCATTCCAAAGAGGAAGCCTACAGAAAAGGTGATAAAATTCTGTACAATCAGGCCAGAAATGCACTAACAAGGGAGATCAGAGCAGCAAAAAGAAGCTACTCTGAAAAGCTAAAGAATCAGTTTTCAGCAAATGAACCAGCAAATGTGGAAAACTCTTAAAAATATCACCGGCTATGGCAAACTTCCTTCCCAGGCTGAAGGTAATCAACAACTGGCAGATGACCTGAATGAGTTTTACTGCAGGTTTGAAAGGAAACTACAGCCACCTATCTCCACAACCCCCATCTCAGACACACCAACAACAGCCAAGCCTCCTATAACTGACCCCATTCCATTGGGTTCACAACCCCTAGTGATCACAGAAAAGGAAGTGCAGGACCTATTTCACAGACAAAAGCCAGGAAAAGCTTCAGGCTCAGACAAGATAACTCCTTCTGGCTTAAAAGTCTGTGCTGACCAATTGACCCCCATCTTCACCCATATTTTCAATAAATCACTAGAGATGTGCTATGTTCCTTCTTGCTTCAAATGCTCTACCATCATCTCAGTGCCGAAGAAGCCCACCATCAAGGAACTGAATGACTACTGACCAGTTGCTCTAACATCTGTAGTCATGAAAACCTTTGAAAGGCTAGTGCTTTCCTACTTGAAAACCATCACGGATCTGCTGTTAGACCCCTTGCAATTTGCATACCGAGAAAATAGATCAACAGATGATGCTGTTAATATGGCTCTGCACTACATCCTACAACATCTTGAGTCTCCAAAGACCTATGCAAGGGTCCTCTTTGTAGACTTTAGTTCAGCATTCAATACCATCATTCCAGACACTCTTCTAACTAAGCTAAACCAGCTACAGACTTGTAAGTGGATCACAAGCTTCCTAACAAACAGGAAGCAGCAAGTGAAGCTAAGCAAGATCACATCAGATACCTGTACAATTAGCACAGGGCCGCCCCAAGGCTGCGTGCTCTCCCCACTTCTCTCTCTATACCAATGACTGCATCTCCAACGATCCATCTGTTAAACTACTGAAGTTCGCAGATGATACAACAGTGATTGGTCTCATTCGAGACAATGAGGAATCTGCATATAGACGAGAGGTGGAACGACTAGCCTTGTGGTGCAACCAAAACAATCTGGAACTGAACACACTCAAAACCGTAGAAATGGTGGTAGACTTTAGGAGAAACCCTTCCATACTTCCACTTCTCACAATACTTGACAACACAGTATCAACAGTAGAAACCTTTAAATTTCTAGGTTCTATCATATCGCAAGATCTAAAATGGACAGCTAACATCAAAAAAGCACAACAAAGAATGTTCTTTCTGCACCAACTCAGAAAGCTTAAACTGCCCAAGGAGCTGCTGATCCAGTTCTACAGAGGAATTATTGAGTCTGTCATCTGCACCTCTATAACTGTCTGGTTTGGTTCTGCAACCCAACAAGAAAGACACAGACTTCAGAGGATAATTAGAACTGCAGAAAAAATAATTGCTACCAACCTACCTTCCATTGAGGACCTGTATACTGCACGAATCAAGAACAGGGGCCGTGAAAATATTTACAGATCCCTCACATCCAGGACATAAACTGTTTCAACTCCTACCATCAAAACGACGCTATAGAGCACTGCATACCAGAACAACTAGACACAAGAACAGTTTTTTCTCGAACGCCATCACTCTGCTAAACAAATAATTCCCTCAACACTGTCAAACTATTTACTAAATCTGCACTACTATTAATCTTCTCATTGTTCCCATCACCAATCTCTTTCCACTTATGACTATATGACTGTAACTTTGTTGCTGGTAATCCTTATGATTTATATTGATATTGATTGTTCCTGATTGCTTATTTGTACCCTATGCTTATCATTAAGTGTTATATCATTAAGCGTTAAATTTGTACCCTATGACCATCATTTGTGTTGTAAGTGTTGTACCTTGATGAATGTATCTTTTCTTTTATGTACACTGAGAGCAGATGCACCAAGAGAAATTCCTTGTGTGTCCAATCATACTTGGCCAATAAAAATTCTATTCTATTCTATTCTATTCTATTCTATTCTATTCTATTCTATTCTATTCTATTCTATTCTATTCTATTCTATTCTATTCTATTCTATTCCATTCCATTCCATTCCATTCCATTCCATTCTATTCTAATTTGATTACAGTGCAGGTCAGAAGGTGGTGAAATAAACGAAAAGACAAAAGGGACTGAGCTTTCCTGTAAGTACTTGTTGGACAAGATGGAGCTGTTACAATTGGGCTTCATTTCTAGGTGGCTGTTGTCTCCCATGGACCAGGTAAAGCCTCTGTTCTGAACTGAAATTTGGAGATTTCAGAATAAGCAGAAAGGTAAGAGAAGGACGTAAATGGGTTAGAGTTGTAGTTGATTTAAATAGTTCAGTGCCCTCTGGATCGAAATTCAGAATATAAGTTGAAAACATTATTAGGAACAATTGCAAAATAATTATTTTAAACTTTGTTAGGCTGCAGCTACATACAGGTAGTCCTTGACTTACAACAGTTCGTTTAGTGACTGTTCAGAGTTACAATGGCACTGAAAAAAGTGTCTTATGAACGTTTTTCACAAATTACAACCTTTTCAGCCATAATTCATGTGATCAAAATTCAGATGCTTGGTAATTGATTCATATTTATGACCATTGCTGTGACCCAAGGTCATGTGATCACCTTTTGCCACCTTCTGACAAGCAAAGTCAACTGGGAAGCCAGATTCATTTAACAACCAGGTTACCAATTTACCAACTGCAGTGACTCACTTAACAACTGAGGCAAGAAAGATCGTCAAATAGGGCAAAATTCACTTAAATGTCTCACTTAACAACATAAATTTTGGGCTCAATTGTGGTCATAGGTCGAGGATTACCTGTATTTAAGAGCATAGTGGAGCTTATGTTTGATAAGTTAAATGGGGGCATATGTATCTAACAGGCCAATACAATTGATTTGTGCAAAAAAGCCTAATTCTGAATATTTGGGAATTGAAATATAAATAAATGTTCCATCTGTAGAGGACAGGGACTGGCTTCTGATTCAGAACTTCCTTTTTCTCTAAAACCCAAATAAGCATTTTCATCCAATAGTCATGGGAAAAATTATTCATCAAGCTAGAAAAAAGAATAATTTCCAATTCAGAGGGTTTATAAATTCCAGCAGACGAGTCAAAAATAGTTGCTGCTTTATTGTATTTTTTATTATAGATTTTTCCCTTAATTAAGCAGCAGAAAAAGCAAACTAGAACAAAGAAATGCACAAGGGCTTTTCATACATGTTGGTATATGTAAAGTTTTTACCTGAAGCTTCAGTAAAAGATTTCCAGATTTCTTTATAATCATCCACACGTAATTGGGGACTGACAACAGAATGAAAAAGTAATGCCTCCACCTCCATATCCTTAGCTTAAATAGTTGCTTTTAACAAATGAAACAGGAAAATAATTCCTAAACTGAGCTCTTTTGTTATTTGTATAATTTAGCTGTCTTTGAGACTGAAAATACTGGTCAGAATTGAAGTATCAATAATTGTAGTTATAAATATTGCCAGTAGGTGGCAATGGATTATTCTTTACATAGAAAATGGTAACATTATTTTCCAATATTGCATCCAAAGTAAAAGTCTCAGCATCCATTGAAAACTTCCCTGTGGAGTTGGTTGGTTTTTATAAATTCCAAGGTTTGGAATACTCCATAATATCAATCTGGCATGAGAAAAAGGATCCAAATGAAAATTTCCAGAAATACTATGCCACAATTTTCAAATTGGTGGAACAGTGAAAAAAGTTATATTTATTATATTTTGAACCCCAAACGATCTGATTAATTAAAGGCGCTATGTGTGAGTATTCCTTAAGTGACGCTCCCCAGAGTTCAATAGCTGTAAAATTGTATGCATAATGGTATGACTGAAGATTAGGGAAGCTAGACCTCTCTTCTTCAAATGACTAACGTATTTTTTCAACAGCAGTTTGAAATCAAAAAACTACTTATAGATTTACCTTGCACGGATAGTCCTTGACTGACAACAGTTTGCTTAGTGACTAAAGTTATAACGGCACTGAAAAAAGTAACTTATGACCGGTCTTCATACTTTTGACCATTGCTGTCACGTGATCAAAATTCAGACGCTTGCTAACTGACTCATTTTTATAACGGTTGCATTGTCCCGCCTTTTGCAACCTTCTGACAAGCAAAGGCAATGGGGACGCTAACTTAACAACTGCAGTGATTCATTTGACAAAGGTGGCAAAAAAAAAGGTGGTACAATCAGGCAAAATTCATTTATCAAATGTCTCACTGAGCAAGAGAAATTTTGGGCTCAATTGTTGTCATAAGTCGAGGACTATACTGATTTTTTTTAAAAAAAAAACTTTTCCCAATAGGTATAAAAATGTAATTTGGATGCTTATAGATATTTGCCTGTTGGCTTCAACACTAATTAAAAGTATCCCGATATTCATCCAGACTTGTTAATCAAATACATCGGAGCTGAAACTGGAGTACGACATTGAGAAATAAACAGCAATAATTAGCATATAATACCAATGTACCATGCAGCCCAATGAAGTATGCCGAAGACCCTTCACAGATATTAAGATCTTATCTTATGACACAAGCAGATCCTAATACATCAGGAATCAAAGGAGACACTGGGCATCCTAATTCAGTATTTTTATAAAGTAACCAGTTGCTGTTTTAAAGAAAACAAAAATCATGAACTTTGGCCATTTAAACTGATCACCTTTGAAAATGCTTGCACATTAAAGAGCCTTTATTTTTTGCTAACTGCTTGAAAACCAAGCAAGTATTCCAAACTCAGGTTTCAAAGGAGAAGGAGATGTAGGTTCAAGGATGTTTAAAGGTGATCACGTGCTCCGGCCCCTCAGTCCTTACTCGTTCCCCGGATGGTCAGGATCCTCAGAGCTTGGGTCTGAGGCTGATGCTTTGCAATGCCCAGTCCGTGGTTAATAAGGCTCCCCTGATTTGTGATCTTATTCAGAGGGAGTCCGCGGACTTTATGGGCATTACGGAGACCTGGTTGGGCACAGAGGGGGGTGTACCCCTGGTTGAACTGTGCCCTCCGGGTTTCCGCGCATTCCATCAGCCAAGGGCCCAAGGTAGGGGTGGGGGGGTGGCGGTTGTGATTAAAGAGAGTCTGGAGCCGAGGGAGTCCACTGTACCTCAGATAGCTGGTTGTGAATCCCTCCTTGTGAAGTGGGGCCATCGGAATCAGATGGGTCTGTTGATCACGTACCTGGCTCCTTGCTGCGTGACTACAGCCCTACCTGAGCTACTAGAGGTGCTTGCTGGGGTAGCGGTTGAGACTCCCAGACTTTTGGTCTTCAGGGATTTCAACTTGCCATCGGCCGGCTTGTCATCAACGGTGGTTCAGGAGTTCCAGGCCTCCATGACGGCCTTGGACCTGATTCAAGTAACTGATGGCCCTACATACATTGGGGGAGGCGCACTAGACTTGATTTTTATCTCAGGTCAGTGGGTTAATGATCTGGAATTAGGAGATATAGTGACGGAACCGGTGTCATGGTCAGATCATTTTCTCCTTCGCCTAGACTTTCGGACCGCCACCCACCACCGCAGGGAGACGGAGCCAATGCGTTGGTTCTGTCCCAGGCGCCTGATGGACCCGGAGAGGTTCCGGACGGAGCTTGGGCCGTTTCCTGAGGATCTGGCCCACGGCATGACTGAAGAACTAGTTGCAGCCTGGGAACGGGCCGCGGCTGGGGCTTTGGACCGGGTCGTGCCTTTGCGGCCTCTGACCCAGCGTAGATCTCAATTGGCTCCTTGGTTTTCCGAGGAGCTGAGAGAGATGAAACGCTGGAGAAGACGCCTAGAGAGCACTTGGAGGTCTAGCCGTTCCGAGGCTGATCGGACACTAGTGAGGTCTTTCACTAAGACCTACCTAGTGGCAATGAGGGAGACGAAATGTTCTTACGTTTCCACCCTCATTGCATCGGCAGATAACCGCCCGGCCACCTTGTTTCGGGTGACCCGTTCCCTCCTTCATCAGGAGGTTCGGGATGACCCTTTGCAAGGACGTGCTGAGGAGTTTAACGGTTATCTATACGATAAAATCGTTCAGCTTCGGGATAGTTTGGACCAAGATTGCGATGATCCAACCGAGATGATGGAGACGAGTCTTGTTGAGGTTATTTGGGATGAATTTGATTCTGTGGCTCCCGAGGACGTGGACAGGTTGCTGGGGAGGTTACATGCAACTACATGTTTACTGGATCCGTGGCCTTCCTGGTTAGTGCTGGCTGCTCAGGAAGTGACACGAGGCTGGCTCCAGGGGATTATAAATGCTTCTTTGTTGGAAGGGGTTTTCCCCGCCGCCTTGAAAGAGGCGGTGGTGAACCCCACCTTAAGAAGCCTTCCCTGAACCCAGCTATTTTGGGGAATTACCGGCCAGTCTCCAACCTTCGCTTTGTGGCGAAGGTTGTAGAGAGTGTGGTTGCATGGCAGCTCCCTCGGCACCTGGATGAAGCTGTCTATCTAGACCCGTTCCAGTCCGGCTTCCGACCCGGTTATAGCATGGAGACGGCTTTGGTCGCGTTGGTGGATGACCTCTGGAGGGCCAGGGATAGGGGTTGCTCCTCTGCCTTGGTCCTATTAGATCTCTCAGCGGCTTTTGATACCATCGACCATGGTATCCTGCTGCGCCGGTTGGAGGGATTGGGAGTGGGAGGCACTGTTTCTTGGTGGTTCTCCTCCTATCTCTCTGACCGGTCGCAGACAGTGTTGACAGGGGGACAGAGGTCGTCCGCGAGGCGCCTCACTTGTGGGGTGCCTCAGCGGTCTAT
Organism: Ahaetulla prasina; assembly: GCF_028640845.1. NCBI lineage: Eukaryota > Metazoa > Chordata > Lepidosauria > Squamata > Colubridae > Ahaetulla > Ahaetulla prasina. The sequence continues at coordinate 72,803,685 of NC_080540.1, read as the reverse complement.
TCTCTCGCCTACCCTGTTCAACATCTATATGAAGCCGCTGGGTGAGGTCATCAGTGGTTTCGGGGTGAGTTATCATCTGTACGCTGATGATACTCAGCTGTACTTTTCCACCCCGGACCACCCCAATGAAGCTATCGAAGTGCTGTCCCGGTGCCTGGAAGCCGTACGGGTCTGGATGGGGAGAAACAGACTCAAGCTCAATCCCTCCAAGACGGAGTGGCTGTGGATGCCGGCACCCCGGTACAGTCAGCTGCACCCGCAGCTGACTGTTGGGGGCGAGTTAGTGGCCCCAAAGGAGGTGGTTCGCAACTTGGGCATCCTCTTGGATGGACGGCTGTCCTTTGATGAACATCTGGCAGCCGTCTCCAGGAGGGCTTTTTACCAAGTTCGCTTGGTCCGCCAGTTGTGTCCCTTCCTTGACCGGGATGCCTTATGCACAGTTACTCACGCTCTGGTCACGTCTCGGTTGGATTATTGCAATGCTCTCTACATGGGGCTGTCCTTGAGGTGCACCCGGAGGCTACAGTTAGTCCAGAATGCGGCTGCGCGAGTAGTAACGGGAGCCGCTCATGGCTCCCATGTAACATCACTGCTCCGCAGTCTGCACTGGCTTCCTATGGTCTTTCGGGTGCGCTTCAAAATTTTGGTTACCACCTTTAAAGCGCTCCATGGCTTAGGACCCAGGTACTTACGAGACCGCCTGCTGTTACCTTATGCCTCCCACCGACCGGTACGCTCTCACAGAGAAGGTCTCCTCAGGGTGCCGTCCGCCAAACAATGTCGGCTGGCGGCCCCCAGGAGTAGGGCCTTCTCTGTGGGAGCAGCGATGCTCTGGAATGAACTTCCCCCTGGCCTACGCCAAGTGCCTGATCTTCGGACCTTTCGCCGTGAGCTAAAAACATACTTATTTATTCAAGCTGGACTGGCATAATGGTTTTTTAACATTTTAATTGGGTTTTATTGTTGTGGGGTTTAAAATTTTTAAAATTTAAAATTTAAATTTTTAAACATTGGCCTTTTTGTAATATGTTTTATTTTAAATTTTGATTTTAATTGTATATATATTGTGTTTTATTTAGGCTGTACACCGCCCTGAGTCCTTCGGGAGAAGGGCGGTATAAAAATTTGATAAATAAATAAATAAATAAGGAGGAGCAGTCAGTGGTGAGTCCTCCATTAATGCTGCTAAGCAAGCTGTGGGAATGTTGTCATCAGAAGTTAAATTCAGTTCAAAGATGTCTCTACTTTTAAGATACTTGGTAGAAGATAATCTTAAGAAAATCTTTACTTACCTCAGCCTCCCAGATACTAAGCTTTGAGGTATAGTTGAAATAAGATGAATAATTTTAAAACATACAGTGAATGTAGGAGAACATTACCAGTGACAGCATTTTATAATACCCATTTTCTAAGTGTTATTACATCAACAGTTAATTTAAAAGATCAGTGCCTTCCTATCACATAAAAATATAGACGAACAGCTGATCTGGAAAAGATTACTATGAAATAACATGTTCTCAGGTTAAAAAAAAAACCAGTTATCGTGCGATCATAAACAAATTAGAGATGTGCTGACCCCTGAATGAATCACGAGTTGAAAAAGTCACATGGTTTTCTGTGAATCATTCCATGGTCTGCTGTATGAAAAAGTTTGGTGTTGTTTTTTTTTTTGTTTTTTCTCCTTCTACTTCTAATGCAACAGACTTGGCAAAAAGGCTCATATGTTCTGCGAGAGCAGTGATGGCTAACCTTTTCTGGACCAAGTGCTCAAAGCGTAAATATGCGCATGTGCAAATGCGCGTGCATGCCTGAACCCCCAAAATGCAATGCATGCACACCCCTGTGCATGCGCTCCACCGCTGTGCATGCACATGCAGCTCCCCGCATGCATCCCCACAGGTGGCCCTGCATCCACCCACCCCCGCATGTGCTCACACCCCTTGAATATGCACCCCGTCCCTGCACATTCACGTGTCCCTGCATGTGACTGCCCCCTGTGCATGTGTGGCAGAGACCAGCTGGACGGCGGGAAGTCCACATGCATGCACGCCGGAGCTGAGCTGGGGCAACAGCTCGTGTGCCCACAGAGAGGGTGCTGTATGCCACCTCTGGTGTGCATGACATAGGTTCGCCATCACGGTTCTAGAATCTAGTGAAACAGACCATGCAGAAGGAATGCATGTTATCTGTTTATCTTTTTTACAGTAAAATGTATAATGCTATCTTTGTAAAATAAGGAAAGTCTTCAATTAAAATTATTTTATTGTTTTTAATTGTATCTTTTTAAAATATATATATAGAATAGAGTAGAATAACAGAGTTGGAAGGGACCTTGGAGGTGTTCTAGTCCAACCCCCTGCTTAGGCAGGAAACCCAAACCACTTCAGACAATGTTGGAGCATTTACAACTTCTGCAGGCAAGTTGTTCCACTGATTTATTGTTCTAACTGTCAGGAAATTTCTCCTTAGTTCTAAGTTGCTTCTCTCCTTGATTAGTTTCCACATATAATTGCTATGGGTCTGTTGGTAGCCTCCCAGAGTCATTCTGATTTCAGTGGCATCTAAGCTTGAGTTAAAAAATAAATCAAAAAAGATAAATTAAATAAACAATTCAAACTGGCGATTAAAAATTGAAGAGTATTCTCATATCTCTTAAATGCATTTTATTTATTTATTTATTTATGTGTAGTTCTGCAAATATTCCTATCCTTCTAGACACATTTATAGATATATACTATATCATAAACGGGCATCTGTGGGTGTATGTCTAAAAGTTAAAATGGTAGCCACAACTGTACATTCAAAGCGCCACCCTATTTTTATGTATGTTGTATATGTATTGCTATATATCTTAAAAGTGTCTTCAATCACACTGTTTTAGCTTAATTTATTATTTTTGTTTAAAAAGCCATCTTAACTTTTTAGATTCCTCTTTAGGTCATCCACATTCTTTAATTTACAAAACTCACATCGGAATATTTATTACTATACAAATATACATGGGTCTTATCTAATAACTAACTGGATAATATTTTTTATTGCTCGTAAAGAGACATACTGTTAACTGCTTAAAAAGTTAGTATCTAATGGCAGAGCTCTACAGCTGTTTTCAGAATATAAGGTGTCCTGAGATGATAATTTACTGAATAGAAATATTTTATCCATTCCATTCCTAGAGCTCTGTAAGAACAGAAATAAATCAATAAAAACAGGCAACAGTGTTTTGCATGTTGCTGAGCAGTGAACTCACTGCTATAATTCTACAATCCAAACCTTTGGTTTCTAAAATCATTTGTTGAGTTTTACACAGAGGCTACTTTTAAGCAACCATGGGTATTTACAGCTTTCTTGGGAAGGACAAGTGATGCAGATATTTGGATCTTTGTGAGAGTCACCATATTCTTGATTACACAGTTTAAATTGCAGTACATTCTCCATTTGATACAGCAATTGTTCATTTCTAACTTCACAATCAAGAAATCCTTTATTCAGAGTAGCAATATTGTGACAGGTGATAGAGCAAATATTCTGTGTTAATATCAGATATCAAAAGTTTAGACTAGAGAGAACTTGAGGATGACTTGAAGGACTGAAACTACAACTGCTATTGGTCCAGATAATTGACGGTAGGGAAGGAGAAAGAAAGGAACATTGGAGGAAAAATCTAATCAATCACCAGAAGTATGCTTTGAAAATCAAACATTTCAAAGAAAGTAGGCTTAATGAGAATTTCATAAGGATTGTTCTTCATAGCAAGAAATAATCAGGAAGCCACTATGCTTATAAGGAGCATTTTCTCTACATTGCTATCTTATATTTCATGTTTTTATTGACTTGCTGAAATATTGCCGGTGAATTAAAAGCTACCCTGATATCGTATAAATTTACCATTTGGGTTGTTAATAAAATCTATTTCACTGGGCAGCTTTACCTCATTGTTAAATACACAATCAGGCTTCCATTCCAATGAGAAAAAAAAAAAGAAAGGATTTCCTTCTGTCTGTCATAACTGATAGAAGAGAGGAAACTTGTTAATGTTCCTGTTTTGAGTAATCCATTGTTTTCCTTTCTCGGGATCATTTTCATACTTACTATGCGTCCCTGCTTTTTCCTTTTAAATCTGCTGACAGTTGAGGCTTAGTCAAAATGCTGCTCCTTCTGAATAGTTAGGACTAAGAGATTTACATCATGCAAAGGCTTTCGCTCTGTTCTCATTTAACTTCACAGTTTTTTGGGTCCCATTTTTAGTAGGCGGTGTTATTTTATCAAACTGAACGCTTCACTTCCACACTTTGAGCAAAAAGATTTCTTCTGCAAAAAACATGCCAAGGAAAATTCTTGGATTAGTCTTGTTCATCCTAGCAACATGTGCAACTTTTCCAGCCGAAGGGCAGAAAAATGTGGTGAGTTTTCTGTTCTCTGAGGGGTGAAAACTGCAGTCTGTTCTGACATTTTAACTTGGAAATAAGCTCTTGGGGAACTTGGGAAAATTAGCTTGCTTCTCAGGCAAAAGTTGTAGAATCCTTCAGCACTTAAAGGGGCAGTAGGATGTTTGAAAAGACAATGAGTTGAAAGAATAAATATTACTTCAACTGGAGAAAGCATTCAGCTTCCCACTTAACTGGACCTTAGAGCTGTGTCTGTCCTTGCACTAAATGTATGGTTTGGGAAAATACATGTATAAGATTGCAAAGTTGATGCGTTTTAATGAATTAAACAATTGAGAACTTTCCATTAGAATTAGAAAGTTAGATCAAGTGATTTGGCAATTCCTTTAGCATGACCTAACTATTTTTAATTTTTAGATTAGATATTTGTAAAAGCTGAATAATTTCCTCCTTTCAATTATTCTTATTTAAACATTGATAAATATATGGTCTAATTCAAGATTGCAATAGGGCAATCCCACTAACATTCCTTGAAGCCTCCCAGAGTAGAAAGAGTAAAAATTTGGTCTCCCTATTTTTTTTCCCCCATTTGGGAGTTTTAGGGAAGCTAAGGGGGAAAATGCATGCCTTATGGCTTGCACGTACTTAAGACACCATTTCACCATTCCTTGACCCACCAAAGAGACCCTGGCCCTACCCACCTTTGTTGTGGGATCTTGGCAGGTTGTGGAAATTCTGCACAAGTCTTTGATCCAGGTTAACCTTTCCACTCATGTTTGTATTTAATTCAAATTTCTCCCCCTTCCCCCAGTATTTTGGAAATTCTGATGATCCACCAGAGCCTGGAATAAAAGATCACTGGGAGTTGGGTGGCATTTACATTTTAAATAAAATTTTAATAAATTTTAAACAATAAATTATGATGTTGGTTGCATAGATGTTTAGACTGGATTTTGCATTTTTATTCATCTATTAATCCTTCCCAAGAATCTGGGATAGGTAGATGAAGTATTATTTTTATTATGGTTGGTTACACAGTCTGCCAGATTTTTCTTCATCATCCTCTTCCTCCTTCTCATCATCATCACATTCCAAGAAATTATTTTAAACTCTCAGTCCTTCCACATATAATTTTCCATAATGAACCAAGAATTATAATTTCAACTACATAATTTTAGGAAAAGAAAAATAATTTTATTTCTGGTTGTAAACAACTCAGAATCAGATCTCCTTGTCAATCTATTGCTGTTTACTCAAGATCTTTTTTTTTTTTAATCATATCTTGAACAAACATTTATGAATATAGAATGGATCAAAAAGTAATTTAATTATTGATAAAGATCCTCATAGCATAAGTATTTTTTAAGATATAAAACAGTTGTGAATGAATGCATGTCTTCAGGCCAGTCAATTGTTGTCACCCAACCCACCTCACTCTGTTGTGGAGAAAATAGGAGGGAGGAAGCAGTATTAAATATGTTTGCACCCTTCAGTTATTTATTTAAAAATAAGTAAATAAATCTATAGAAGACGTTAGAGATGGGAGAGAATTATGCAGGGAAATATATTTGTCCTTTCTGAGAAAGAAATAGGGCTACGCAGCAATCCAGTTTCAACAGGAAAAGATGATTTAGAGAAATCTGGATATGTATCAAAAAATTGGTTATTCTTTGTCTTAAAACAGGGATCTTTACCTTTTCTTGGGATCACACAGCTGCAAAGCATATAACTTTGGGTGCTCTGTGAGCGCGTGTAGAATCCGAATCACCTTTTCCCTGGTGGATCTGGATTTTTGAGAGCATTTAAAGAGCTATGTTGAAACTGAGTTTATCCAAATTTAAGGAACTTTGAACAGGATGAATTTCAATAATCCTCCCTGCCCCACAAAAATCTGTAGAATGATACTGTGTTCATATAAATGTACAGAATAGGAAGATAAAGTGGAAACTTCGTTCATTATATGTTCCTAAACATGCCTTTATAATAATACGAATAACAGCATTATGTGGTTAAAGACTTTTTTTTAAAATAAATGTCCTGTTGCTAAGTACAAAAACCACAAAAAGAGAAAGGGAGTCACATTACTTTCTAGTGCTTAAACAAATAAATTATTTTGCCACACAATAAACTCAATGTTAGGAATGTGTCAACAATAATGGTGTAGTGGGTTTGAAGAGGGCTGAGTGTACTGACACTGGCTAAGAGTCTGAAGAATTACATCCAGAAGTCTGATGTTGTCGTTTATTGCCTGCAGTGATGAATAAAACACAGAGAGCAAATTACTGAAATGTTACCATTCATTGAATGGGATTACTTTCTGAATTAGAACATTGAGCCAATAACTTAATCTAATCCAGTAATGCTTTGAGTGTATAATTTGGTTTTAACTTTTTAAAGATAACTTTTGTTTACCCATTTTAATGGGTTCAAGTGTTTGTGTTTATTTAGAGTATTTCTATAACAAATGGAATAAAATCTTGCATTTATTGAAAAATGCAGTATAGCAATAGGAATGGAGTGATCTTCCACTTCCCAGAGAAAGTTCAGTTATATCAATTGCTGAACTGGAGAGACTTAACAGAGCTGAATAACAGAGTTGGAAGGGACTTTGTAGGTCATCTAGTCCAACCCCCCCTCCAAGCAAGAGACTCTACACCATTTCTGACAGATGGCAGCCAGTCTCTTCTTGAAAGCTTCCAGTGATGAAGCTCCCACAACTTCTGAAGGCAAGCTGTTCCATTGGTTGATTGTTCTCATTGTCAGAAAATTTCTCCTTATTTCTAGCTTGAATCTTTCTTTGTTCAGTTTCCATCCATTATTCCTTGTCTGGCCTTCAGGTCCTTTGGAAAATAGCTTGCCCCCCCACTCTGAGACAGCCCCTCAAATATTGGAACACTGCTATCATGTCTCCCCTGGTCCTTCTCTTCACTAGACTAGCCATGCCCAGTTCCTGCAACCGTTCTTCATATGTCTTCATATGCCTCCAGTCCCCTAATCGTCTTGGTTGCTCTTCTCTGCACTCTTTCTAGAGTCTCAAATCTTTTTTATAGTGTGGTGACCAAAACTGGATGCAATATTCAAGGTGTGATCTTATTAAGGCTTTATAGAGGTATATCACTACTTCACCTGATCTTGATTGAATCCCTCTATTAATGCAACTTAGAATTGCATTGGCTTTTTTGGCTGCCGTTGCATACTGTTGGGTCATCAGTTAGATGCTGGTCACATTCAGAGGAGTCATTCCTTCACAGAGTTATGTTTTTCTCTGGATTAAGAACAGGCACCTTACTACTATGGTCAAATATGTAGAAGTAAGATACGTAGAAGTGAGATCCAATCTATTTTTCCTCAAAGAAACAACAGAGCACCAGAAAAGATAAATACCTTGCTCCAGCCTCTTATCTGCTTGCTCACTGCTTCCCTCCTCCAAATTCCCCAGGCATGATTCCCACCCCCTGAGTGCTTCAGGGCTCTCTTATCTACTTTTGAACAAAACCAAAATTTCCCCAGTGTTGGTGTTAATTATCTGAGTGAAAGCAGATCTCTGTGGACGGTGGGTGCACCCTTTTTTTGCAGTTGAACATATCAGGGTTCCAAAATATGTTAGTTATGGCCTTACTGTCATGGGGCTCATAAAGCAGAACCATCTGGACTGAAGAATGGGGAAATGAAAGGCTGTCTGGGTTTCATTACAACATTGTTGGGGAAGTGCTGCTGACCGAGGTTAATGTGTTGGCATGGGGGCATATTTTCTGTGCATGTTGCAGAAAAGCCAAAATCAGTAATTCATTAATGTGGGTCAGTTTGTTTCCAGAGTCTCTGGGATGTGTTGCACTATAGTTCCCATATTTCTCAGTTGGCATGCTGTGATGATGGGGCTGGACAGTCCAAATCATCAAACAATGTTTGATCAAGGAAGGCTGGTATGCATTAGATATGGATTGATCAGAACTATTTCCAAATGTCTCTTGGCTTTATCTGTGGAGATAAGAAATGCAACAGTTTTGAAAACCTGCTGATGCTACTTATTATCTTTTAAATGAGTTATGGAATTGTGCATTTCGTATAAGAATTATCACCTTCCCTTTTTCCAGTTAAAAACAATGCGATGTGACCGGAAGTTCACATATAAGAAGAATTCTCCTTGCACTAAGTGTAGTGTTCATACTTTGATGACAATTTGCCCAACTGGATGGATGAGAAGTCACAAGCCAGAGCAATGCAGGTAAAAGGTGCTCTTTTCTATCTCAGTGTGTATAATGTATTTTAGAACAGGGATTCCCAATGAATCAAAGGGCACTTTGCTTAATGTAAAGCCATAGGTTTTATATGGTTTATACCTATGAGGAAAAATAAAGAAGAAAAACCCCATAGCCAGTCACAGTTAATAGGAGACAACATCTGTCAAGCTTCTACTTTCTGTGCGTGCAGAATTTGAGCCTGGTTTGTGACGTTACATCAGATACGTAACAACCCTGATACCAAAGACTTGGAGGTTTCAATGTAAATAATACATTTCATTAAGTGACAGAGCTGACTTATGTAACCACATCTGATGTGTAACCACATCTGGATGATGTTACTACTTTTCATTTTGAGATAATTAGAGTGGAGTAAAGAAAGAATGTCAGATTACGGCCTGCGGCAAATTTCAATCGTATTATTTAGTAATTGAAACAGGAATAAACATATTTGTTTTCTTAAGTAGGCAAGCAGGCAGGTGGATGATAATGGAGAGGTAGACAGATAAATCACCCATTTTTAAAGTAGTACCCATTTTTAACAATAATATTTATAATAGAAGTCACTATGAGCAACACATCTTAATATCTGCAGTAAACTTCCGGACCTCCGAACCTTCCGCCGCGAGCTTAAAGCACATCTATTCATTTGCGCAGGACTGGATTAGATTTTTAGATTTTTAAATTTAGATTTTAATGGGTTTTATTATATATATTGTTCTTTTAATTATTTGGCTACATCAAATAAGTTTTTTAATGGATATTTTACTCTGTATTTATATGTATTTTTACTTGCCTGTGAACCGCCCTGAGTCCCTAGGGAGATAGGGCGGTATACAAATTTGAATAAATAAATAAATAAAATAAATAAATAAACTGTACCTTGATTTACATAACTGTAGAGTGGAACCTAGACTTTAAGTGCCACTGAAGAAAAAATTATTAATTCAGGTGTGTGCAAAATGTTTTGTGGTATTTAGAGAAAATGAGACTGAGCTGTTCAAGATACCTCTCTGGCTTAGAATGGTAATCAGGATTTCCTATGGCTATGAGGCACAAATCAAATTCAGACAATCTTTATTTATTTACTGTACCAATCTTTGCTTTAGGGTAGCCCTTGCTCACAGCTCAAGTACTGCAATGGTGGGTTCTACAAGTATATTAAAATAACTTCAGACATAACAAAATTTAAATAAAAATCAAATAAGCATCTGAATGCCAATAATCGCTATAAAAGATGCCAAAAATTATTGGAAACTATGACATACACTGTTTTTTTCCAATAGATACCAAAGCAGCCTTTACGTATCTTTTCCTTTCCTTATATTAATAATATATTTGGTACTGGTTGTCATTTTATAATGCAAAAAAATAATAGTAATGTTTTTATTTTAATCTGTGACCATAATAAAATTCAACCTATCTGTTTTTTTATTATTTATCTATCAACTAGCAAATATGTTTCCTCTTATTTTTGAATCTAGAGTAGATCATTTTCTCATAATTTTTTAATTTTTAGTCTAGTATTACTCAAATTGCAAATTAACATCTATGCTTTTTTATTGGATGCTGATTTCCTAAAATAATAGTTATGTTCTATTAGGTCCTATTCCTCATGTCTACATTTTGAAATTAAGTTCCAGAATATTCTAAATTCTTAATATTTTGATGCCAACCCATTTGCAGTCAAACGTACCTGCAGTAATTTATTTAGCTTTTGAAAACCAAAACTGCACAGCTTCTCATTGATATTGAAGTTGCTATACCTTGATTTACAGAAATAGGGCTGAAATTCAAGGGCTTAAATTATTCTTGTACTTTTAGTATATGTGGTGGGATTAATTTAATTTCCTTTATGATTTTCAATAATTCTCAAAGTCTTTTTAAACTGAGCTTCTGGTATGCGGATTAAATCTTTTCAGTGTAACTTGGATGGTGACATGTTAACTTTCTAAGTTAGCTTCTCCCAATCCGGAGAGGATTTCAGAATCTCCCAGCCAGCAGGGCAATTTATGAGAATCCTGAAGTTGAAATTCACACATCTAGAAGGAACTCAGGTTGGAGAATAGTTCATACTGCTAAGAAATTGGTAAATTGATAGCCATTAGTAATATGTAGTCAAAAAATTGAGGGATCTTAAAGATTTACTCTATGAATAGAGGAAGTATTTCTTGGAATAACAGAAAAATCATCCTATGCATGCAGCTTAGTTGACAATGTAGGCATCTTCTATTGGGTATGTTTGACAATGCTTAATATGACTGAATAGCGAATATGTTCTACTATGGTGTGCTCATGTCTGCTGGCTCCTTTTTTAAAGCCATGAATGGTGCAGCCATAGAAGTGAACCTGTAGCAGCAAGCAATTGTGTTCGCTATGCTAGCTTAACGTTGCATGTAAATAATACTGACACAACAAAGCACCTCATCTATTGTTAAACCAAGCAGAGGTGTATAGATAAAATTACAGAATTGGAAGGAGGCATTTTGGACATTGGGCCTAACAATTCAGTACAGGATTACAAATTAAAGCAACGTAGATAGATTGCTTCTCCATGTTCACCTCCTGCTTGAACACCTCCAATTCTTTATCCACATTTTTCATGAGCAATTTATTCCACTATTGTACTGATTTATTTATTAACTACTTGTTTTTTATTTAATTATTCAATTAGAATTTGCCTTTTTAAATCTACTATTCTTCTTACTCTGTTCCTGTGTTCTGAAATAAAAATGTTTTTGCTTTTCTTTAAAATTATATCCTTTTAGGTTTTTGAAAGTACTTCTTACAAATTCTTCTTATACTTACTTACATGCTTAAGTACATATGTTTATGAGTACATACCAGTGGTGAAATTCAATTTTTTTTATTACCGGTTCTGTGGGCGTGGCTTGGGGGGCGTGGTGTGGCTTGGGGGGCATGGCTTGGGGGGCATGGCAGGGGAAGGATATTGCAAAATTTCCATTCCCACCCCACTCTGGGACCAGCCAGAGGTGGTATCTGTAGTTCTCCGAACTACTCAAAATTTCCACTACCAGTTCTCCAGAACCTGTCAGAACCTGCTGGATTTCACCCCTGGTACATACCTGTACACACACATACACATATCTATACACACAAAACTGAGAACCAAGAGTAATGGAAATAAGGTGAACAATGCTAGATCATTGATTCTGGGCAGCCAAATTTGGGTCAGAAAAATGGCACTGCCATTTCTAGTTTTACCTTCAAGGCTGTTGATGGTGATAGAAAGTATTTCCAGATCAGATTTAGGCTTTTCTGTGCTATAGGTATTATTTGAATATATTACCTTATGCCCCAACTTGCCCAGCAACAATCTGGGTCCTTATTTTACTGACCTCAGAAAGACGGAAGGCTGAATCAACCTTGAGCCGGTAAGAATTGAACTGCTGAATTGCTGGCTGCCAGCAGTCAGCAGAAGTAGCCTGCAGTACTGCATTCTAACCACTGTGCCACCAGTAGTTCCCTGTTTGATAACATATGTGTCTGGGTATATGTGTGTTTTCCTATTTCAGATATACAATAAAACTGAGTGAGAACACCCTCTCTATGCCGGGGTGCACTTATACCTGCCTTAATCATGGTGAAGAAAAACAGTGCTGCCCTGGATACTGGGGTGCTGAATGCTATGGTAAGTCTTTGACTATAGGACACATATCACATAGACAAGGAGTCAGAGGTTTATAGGATGGTTTGGGAAGCATGTTTTGCTTGACAAACTTTTGGAGTTTGTATGTACTGAATCCATGGAGCTCTTGAAATCCAGTAAGGAATAAGGATTTAAACACTGGGCTATACAGAGGCAGGCAGCATCAGCATGCTGTTATACATAAAAAATATACAGTCTCTTCTTTTGCAATAATTGATTTAATCCATTTATAAACACCCCCAGTTGCCACATGTTGTACAGGCAATGTACAATGTTGACATACAATAGGAAAAGGAGAACAAAAATTTAAAAAAACCACGTTGAAGACATAACACAACAATTGCACTTTTGACACGCAACAGTCAATCCCAGTCAAGTCTATGCAAAGAATGGTCTCCAATTGTAATGGTGTCTAGGACTGACCTTGGGAGACAGGAAGAAGAGCCACAGATAAGAGGCAGCTGAGCCTGCAGAAGGAAGGCAGGGGGCATGGCAAATGTGTCAGAAGGGACTCTCCTTATTTTCTTGAGCTGTAAAGATGAGGGGAAGAGATGTACTTTTAGATTTTCGAGATTCTGTTATTCTGAAGGAACCAGATTTCAGGAAGGCTCCCTGTTATCTCGGATGGCCCAAAGAAACAAAATTAGACTCTGGTGTTTATATGAATACAGCATTCTCCACAAGACCATTGAACAAAGAATAAACGGGCATACATTGTTCATAATGCCTTGCAATGAGGATAAATCTGATTTAGCAATAGCAATAGCACTTAGACATACTGTATACCACTTTACAGTTCTTTTACAGTCCTCTCTATTTTCCCCCCAATATATTTTTATTTTTTAACAAAAAAAACAATAATACATTGTTCTTTTGTCATAAAACATATGACAAAAAAGAATAACAATACATAACATGCATTAAAAAAAAGCTATGTTTCTTCTTTACATCAGCTTTGTTTCCTTATTCCTCCCATGTTTATATCCTTGTTCCCTCTTTCATTTCGTTAAATAACTTTTTTTGTCCCATTCTCTTTTATTTCTTTTTATCTTCTATCCTATCTATGTTTCTGACTATTCATTTTCTTTCATATACATGCATATATAAGCTTTTTGCCTTTTTCCATCATCTAATATTTCTAGTCTCTCGTCAATTCCCTAATTTTACGTTTTCTAGCAATTTTCTGTAATCCTTTTTGATGTGGACCTCCTGTAACCATATCACATCTGTTTCTATTTTTTTAAATTTGCTGAGGGTTTGAGCTCTCTTTCTTGGTATTTGTAAACCATTAATGTTTACTAAAAACACCTTATTTGCCTCTCCCTTTTTTTATTTGTTCTATCTTTTTTGTGTTTTTTGTCTCTCTTACTCGCCTTCCTCCTTCTCCTTCTCTTTCTATCCGCTCTTTTTCTTTTTCTTGTCTCTTTTATGTTTCTCTTTCTTGTTCTATTTCCACTAGTATCTCTTCGTCTTGACTTCTGCTCTCAGGTTCCTCCTCACTTTTCTGTTCTTCTTCCTGTGCAAAGTGCTGTTCAAAAACATCCTGCACTTTTTCAATTGTGTCTACCTTATATTTTTTTGCCTGCCATGTTATGAGTATGCCTTCCGGTATTAACCATCTAAACCTGACCTTGTATCCTATTAATTGTGTTGTGAGAAATTGGTATTGTTGTCTCTGGTCCCTTATTCTGCGTGGTATTTGTTTTAATACTATAATTTCTTTACCTTTGTATATTATAGGTTCCTGTCTTGTTTGTTTGTGTATTTCATCTCTCGTTGCTCTTTTAATAAACCTGATATGTACCTCTCTTGCCTTTTTTTTTTTTTTGTTTACATTTATATCCCGCCCTTCTCCGAAGACTCAGGGCGGCTTACAGTGTGTAAGGCAATAGTCTCATTCTATTTGTATATTTACAAAGTCAACTTATTGCCCCCCCAACAATCTGGGTCCTCATTTTACCTACCTTATAAAGGATGGAAGGCTGAGTCAACCTTGGACCTGGTGGGGCTTGAACCTGCAGTAATTGCAGGCAGCTGGTTTTAATAACAGGCTTCTTATAGCCTTGAGCCACCACAACTTTCTATGTCTTCTTGCGTATTTTGTGTATACTTGGTATACTTGGTAAACTTGGTCCAATTCTCTCCTTATTTCTAGTTTGTCTTTTCCTAAGGCTTCTGATAGTATCTCTGCCATTTTCTCTCCCAAGTCTTCATCCTTTTCTTCTGGAATATTTTGGAATCTTAAAAATAACGAAGGTTTTTACATTTCCAGATCCGCAATTGACTCACTTAACTCACTATTTAATTGTAGGGCTTTCTGCTCCATCTTTTCTACTTTATTGTCAATTTGCTCTATTTTAGATTCCACTTTTTTAATTCTTTGTTCATTTTCTAGCATTACTTGTTGAATATCAACAATTTTATCTTTCATGTTTTTAATTTCCTCCTTCATTTCACCAATTTCAGTCTTTAATTATAATAATAATAATAACAACAGAGTTGGAAGCCTTCTAGTCTTGGCTTGGAAAGACCTTGGAGGCCTTCTAGTCCAACCCCCTGCCCAGGCAGGAAACCCTACATCATCTCAGACAGATGGTTATCCAACATTTTCTTAAAAATTTCCAGTGTTGGAGCATTCACAACTTCTGCAGGCAAGTCGTTCCACTTATTAATTATTCTAACTGTCAGGAAATTTCTCAAATTCTTTGTGTAGCGTTTTTGTTTCTTCGTGGTTGTTGGTGGTTGCTTCTTGAGTTTTATTCATTATTTCCTGTAATGTTTGTAATTGTTGTGTCTTGCCCGCCCTCAGAGCAGCCGGGGCCTTCTTACCTGCTCCCGAACACTGAGGAATGTATGCCTCCCGGTCGCAGTCCTGGCTCCATGCCCACACAAACTGCAGAAGAAGGAGAATCTCCCTGCCCCAGCCCTGACTCCATGCCCAGGCAAACGGAGCAGCTAGACCCCTCCCCCTCCTCCACAGCATGTGAGCCTGAGGAGGGTTTATTACCAACAGCTGATTGGTGTGACCCTCGCATCAGAAGATTGGATAGGCGGAGGCAACAGAGGGAAGGGAGGGGCAGGCCTTAATGAGTGCTGAGTCATGGAGCCACACCCCATGGCCTATATAAAGGATCTACTTTCTGGCAGTCTCTGAGTCAGGCAAAAGTCGAACTTATCTTGCTGAAGTCACTTACTGGTCTCCTGCCTGCTCTGAGGACTTTGCTAGGACTTTGGGCAGAGCTGCAGAGGCAAGCCTGATTCGGATTTCCCTGACCCAGCCGTCAGCGGAGGAGTGGGACACGACAGTAATATTATTTGCATGCTTTTCATGTTCATTGCCAGATCAGATTTATCTTTGCCATGTGCGGTCGTAGGTGAAGCTGTAGTAGGTGAAGGGATTGTCGCTATTTTTTTACCTGCTTTAGTGATAGTTGCTGTAGTTGCCATGTTTATCGTTTGGACGAAGTTCTCCCACCTTCACATATGAGAAAATATACCTAGGTATTCTCTTTTTAAAATATTTTTCACACAGGATATTCTGTATTTAAATACACAAATATATCTTATTTTCTACAATCTTTGTATCTCTATTGTTCTTTATGCAATTTTCCCCTTTCTTCTTCTCCCACACTTGTAACACTTTCTTATGTATGTTACACTTGTGTGTGTGTGTGTGTATGTGTGTGTGTGTGTATATATATACATATACATATATATATATATATTCTGAGGTTTTCGCGGGTGTTTGTATGTAGGTCTTTGGTTATTCGGGTTTTCTCCCGAGCAATGTGTGATTGCAGCTGTTTCTTCCTTTTTAACTGCTAGTGGGAGTTTGAACTGACTGGGTGGGAGCTTGGCTGTGCTCTGATTGGATGGGGTTTTTTTGTGCTCTGATTGGATGAGGGTGTGTCCTGTGTTGGTGGGGGCTTGGTTGTGCTCAGATTAGTCTGAGTTGCAGGGGAATTTGAGCTGGTGAGCTGCAATGCTGTTGTTTGGCTTCGTGTTTGTGGTCGTGCTACATCTTCATAGTGGGTGTCTGTCTGCTGTATGTATGGATTGGAGGGGTTTGAAATGGCTAATGTTGCAGCTGCGGTCTGGCTTCTGGTCCTTGGTCGTGCTTCCTGATCAGTGTGGGTTTGGGTCTGTTTTCTGGGTGGATGTGTGGTGGTGACATCCTGTGTGGACCTCGTGAGTGTGGGTCTGGTGTCATTCCTCGTGTTAGGGACTCGTTTGTCAATAAGGGCGGGTTTCCAAATGGCTGGTTTCCAAATGGCTGGTAGGTGGGAGGTATCATCTCGTTTGTTCATGCTGTGCGGGCGTTTTTCTATCTCAATGGCTTCTCTGATTATTCTGTTGTTAAAGTGTTCAGTTTTGGCGATAGTTCTGGTCTTTGTAAAGTCAATATCGTGTCCTGTGGCTTTAAGGTGTTGGACCAGGGAAGAAGTTGGTTCCTCTTTTTTGACTGAGTTCTTGTGTTCTTCAATGCGTGCACTTATTCTTCTGTTGGTTTGTCCGATGTATGTGGTGGGGCAGGCGGTGCATGGGATTTCATATACTCCTTGATTTTCTAACTCAATTTTGTCTTTGGGGTTTCTTAGGATGGTGGATATTTTTTGGTTTGTGCAGAATGCTGTCTTGATGTTATGTTTGTGGAGGATCTTGCTGATTCTGTCTGTGGTGCCTTTTATATATGGGAGGAGGGCTGTGCCGTTTCTTGTTCTCTGTCTTGGATTTTAGTGGGGGGTTCTTTTTGGATTAGTTTGGTAATCTTATTTCTCTGGAATCCATTGGATGTTAGTACGTTTGTGAGAGTGTGTAGTTCGGTTTTTAGGTGTTGTTCGTCAGCTAAGCGTTTTGTTCTAGAGATGAGTGTCTTGGCTACGGAGTTGATCTGTGCTGGGTGGTGGTGTGAGAGTGCGTGCAGATAGCGGTTTGTGTGTGTTTTCTTCTGGTAGATGGTGTGTCCTAGGGAGCCATTGGGTTTCTTGTAGGAAGGGAAATTGGTTGTTAACTTCTGTTTCCATGGTGAACTGTATTTTGGGGTGTAGGCTATTGAGGTGTGTGAGGAAGTTGTCAAGTTTTTCTTTCCCGTGTGGCCAGATTATGAAGGTGTCGTCTACGTATCTGAGCCAGAGTTTGGGTTTGTGATCAGATTTTTCTAGTGCTTGGGTTTCAAAGTGTTCCATGTAGAGGTTGGCAATGACAGGTGAGAGGGGTGATCCCATGGGTGCTCCTTCTATTTGTTTGTATTTTTGTCCATTATAGATGAAGTATGTGTTGGATAGGCAGTGGTTGGTCAGATCTAGGATGTGCTTGGGGGGGTTATATTTGTTTTGGATAGCTGTCAAGGCTTCTTTGATTGGCACTTGGGTGAAGAGGGATATGACATCAAAGCTCACGAGTAGGTCGCTGGGCTGTAAGTTTTGTTTCTTTATGATCTCTATGAACTGGAATGAGTTTTTTACGTGTGAGGTGATGGATTCTGCATAGGGCTGTAGTTGTTTGGCGAGAAATTTGGCTAGGTTTTGTAGAGGTGAGCCTATGGAGCTGACTATGGGTCTGAGTGGGGTTCCTTCTTTGTGTATCTTGGGGAGGCCGTAGAGCTTAGGGCATCTGGATGATTTCTCTCTGGGAATGATTCTTTGTTGGATTTCTTCGCTGATGGGGGAGGCTTTTATTTTGGATCTAGTGGTTTTTTCTAGGTAGGTGGTGGGGTCTGTTTTTAGGGGCTTGTATGCAGGGTTTTGGAGTAGGTTGGTTAATTTGGTTTGGTAGTCAGATGTGTTCATAACCACCGTGGCGTTGCCCTTGTCTGCTGGTAGGATTATGTTGGTGTCTTTTTTCAGGTTAAGTAGTGCTGTCTGTTCCTCTTTGGGTAAGTTGGTTTTATTTATTATTTATTTATTTATTTATTTATTTATTATTTAAATTTGTATACCGCCCTTCTCCCGAAGGACTCAGGGCGGTTCACAGCCAAGTAAAATGCACAATACATACAATTAAAATACTAATAAAAAACTTATTTAAATTGGCCATAATTAAAATTTGGAAGTAAAACCCATTTAAAAACCCATAACTTAAAAAACTAACCCAGTCCAGCGCAGATAAATAAGTAAGTTTTGAGCTCGCGGCGAAAGGTTCGGAGGTCCGGAAGTTGACGAAGTCCTGGGGGGAGCTCGTTCCAGAGGGCGGGGGCCCCCACAGAGAAGGCCCGTCCCCTGGGTGTCGCCAGACGACATTGTCGCCCCGACGGCACCCTGAGGAGTCCCTCTCTGTGAGAGCGCACGGGTCGGTGAGAGGTATTTGGTAGCAGCAGGCGGTCCCGTAAGTAACCCGGCCCTATGCCATGGAGCGCTTTAAAGACGTTCACCAACACCTTGAAGCGCACCCGGAAGGCCACAGGTAGCCAGTGCAGCCTGCGCAGGATAGGTGTCACTCGGGAGCCACGAGGGGCTCCCTCTATCACCCGCACAGCTGCATTCTGGACCAACTGCAGCCTCCGGATGCCCTTCAGGGGGAGCCCCATGTAGAGAGCATTGCAGTAGTCCAGACGAGACGTCACAAGGGCGTGAGTGACTGTGCACAAGGCATCCCGGTCTAGAAAGGGGCGCAACTGGCGCACCAGGCGAACCTGGTGGAAAGCTCTCCTGGAGACGGCCGTCAAATGATCTTCAAAAGACAGCCGTGCATCCAGGAGAACGCCCAAATTACGCACCCTCTCCATCGGGGCCAATGACTCGCTCCCGACAGTCAGCCGCGGACTCAGCTGACTGTACCGGGATGCCGGCATCCACAGCCACTCCGTCTTGGAGGGATTGAGCTTGAGCCTGTTTCTCCCCATCCAGACCCGTACGGCTTCCAAACACCGGGACAGCACTTCGATAGCTTCATTGGGGTGGCCCGGTGTGGAAAAGTACAGCTGGGTGTCATCAGCGTACAGCTGGTACCTCACACCAAAGCCACTGATGATCTCACCCAGCGGCTTCATATAGATGTTGAACAGAAGGGGCGAGAGAATCGACCCCTGCGGCACCCCACAAGTGAGGCGCCGCGGGGTCGACCTCTGCCCGTCAACACCGTGTGCGACGGGTCGGAGAGATAGGAGGAGAACCACCGATAAACGGTGCCTCCCACTCCCAACCCCCCCAACCGGCGCAGCAGGATACCATGGTCGATGGTATCAAAAGCCGCTGAGAGGTCTAATAGGACCAGGGCAGAGGAATAACCCCTATCCCTGGCCTCCAGAGATCATCCACCAACGCGACCAAAGCCGCCTCAGTGCTGTAACCGGGTCGGAAGCCGGACTGAACGGGTCCAGATAGACAGTTTCCTCCAGGTGCAGGGGAAACTGATATGCCACCATACTCTCTACAACCTTCGCATGAGCGGGTTGGAGACCGGACGATAATTACCTAAAACAGCCGGGTCCAGGAAGGCTTCTTGAGGAGGGCCTCACCACCGCCTCTTTCAAGGCGGCCGGAAAGACTCCTCCAACAAGGAAGCGCTCGTAATCCCTGGAGCCAGCCTCGTGTCACCTCCTGAGTGGCCAGCACCAGCCAGGAGGGGCACGGGTCCAGTAAACACGTGGTGGCATTCAATCTACCCAGCAACCTGTCCATGTCCTCGGGAGTCACAGGGTCAAACTCATCCCACACAACATCACCAAGACCGCCCTCAGATACCTCGTCTGAATCGCCACAATTTTGGTCCAGACCGTCCCTAAGCTGAACGATTTTATCGTATAGATAACCGTTAAACTCCTCAGCACGTCCCATAGCGGGTCATCCCGCTCCCCTGGTGAAGGAGGAGCGGGTCACCAAACAGGGCAGCTGGGCGGTTATCTGCCGACGCAATGAGGGAGGAGGCGTAGGAACGCCTCGCTTCCCTCAGTGCCACTAGGTAGGTCCTGGTATAGGATCTAACTAGTGTCCGATCAGCCTCTGAACGGCTGGACCTCCAGGAACTCTCTAGGCGTCTTCTCCCCTTCTTGGGTGGCTTGCTGCTGCAGAGGATGTTGGTGATTTCGAGTCTGGTTTTGTTAGCGTCATCGGGGTTGATTTTGGTCAGGCTGGTTTCAACTCCGCATATAATGGTTTCGGTGGGGATGTATTTGGGAGTGACTGCAAAGTTGAATCCTTTGGAAAGGACATCGGTTTCAGCTTTGGTGTTTGTATATATATATGTTTGTATATATATATGTTTGTATATATATATGTTTTCTGAGGTTTTCGTGGGTGTTTGTATGTAGGTCTTTGGTTATTCGGGTTTTCTCCCGCGTAAAATTGGAAGTGTCTTGGCGACGTTTCGACGAAGTATCATTCTTCATCTTCAGGCTTCAGCTTCATGCTTCTGGGAAAGACCTATATATATGGTCATGAACATGAAGCCAAACAACAGCAATGCAGCTCACCAGCTCAAATCCCTCTGCAACTCAGACTAATCTGAGCAGAACCAAGCCCCCACCCAAACAGGACACACCCCCATCCAATCAAAGCAAAAAAAAACCCATCCAATCAGAGCACAGCCAAGCTCCCACCCAGTCAGTTCAAACTCCCACTAGCAGTTAAAAAGGAAGAAACAGCTGCAATCACACATTGCTCCCAGAAGCACGAAGCTGAAGCCTGAAGATGACGAATGAGACTTCGAAACGCCAAGACACTTCCAATTTTACGCGGGAGAAAACCTGAATAACCAAAGACCTACATACAAACACCATGAAAACCTCAGAAAAATATATATATATATATATATATATATATATATATATATATATATATATATATATATATATATATATATATATATATATATATATTTATATATATATATATATATATATATATATATATATATATGTAGGTCTTTGGTTATTCGGGTTTTTCCCCGCGTAAAATTGGAAGTGTCTTGGCGAATTCTTAATCACCCTATGTAATACATATATTTATACAGTTCTATTTTTTTATACTCCTCTTAATTTCTAAATTTTAACAATATTTCTTTACTCAACATTGATATAAATATATAAAGTTGTCAATATAAATCCAGTATTATTCCAGTTAATCCAATAATCAACTTAATTCAGTTCAATAATTCATTCAGTTCCATTCGATTTATCATCTGTACCAAGGTGTTGCAATATTACATCAGTCTTATTTCCAATTTCCTCTTCAGACTCAGCTTTTAATATATCCACAATTCCACCAGATGGCTCCTCTTATTTCTTCTTCTGCTTCTTCTCCTCTTTTTGTTTTTCCCTCCCCTTCTATAAGTCCAATCAATCCACTATTCCATTTTACAGAAGTATTTGTCCATCAAAGTTCAAATTTCACAAATCTTTTATCTTGCCAAATTATATTTCATTAGCCAGTAGTTTTAGTCTCTATTTTCCAGTTCAAATTTTAAATCTTTAGTTCTAATCCATCCTTATTTATGTTTTCAAATTCTCTTCATCTCCTTTTATTTATCTCAGCTCATTTTTCTTTAAGTCTCTCACTCACCAATCGTTGCAATTTGTGGATTTCAATCTGGGCCCCAAACTGCTGTGCGCTGTTCTCAGTGTATTTTATCTCTCCAATCTGCAGTTTACTCCATTTTAGCCGCCTTCCCAGACATGCTGTGTCACTCTCTCTCTGCCTTTTTCTCTTCCGCGCTTTCTCTTTATCACATGCCTCTAAACTTCTGGGGTTTTTCCTCTGTCAAACACTGCTGTGCTTTTCACTCTTTGCTTCCCACTTGTGCAGTATTCATCTGGCCATAAAGACCGACTTCCTCTCCACCAGTTTAAGAGTGCTGCTCCTGACTACTCGGGTGGTTGCTTTCCATCCCCAGTGCCTACGGAATTTCATCTTTAGTTTATCGATTCCCTCCAAGGTCGATAGTGCCCTAAAAGTGGGCTCTTAGGGAAGATTTTTCAGGGTTTAGGGACAGAAATCCGTTCCCTTACCCTGCTCCACGATGACATCACTGCCAGAAGTCCTTACAGTCTTCTCTAAGCAGTTTACATATAGTCAGCATATTGCCCCCGATAATCTGGGTCCTCATTTTACCCATTTTACTATTTTACTTGAAAGGATGGAAGGCTGAGTCAACCTTGAGCCTGGTGCGATTTGAACTGCCAAATTGCAGTCAGCCAGCAGTCAGCAGAAGTAGCTTGCATTACTGCACTCTAACAACTGTGCCACTATGGTTCATTTAATCAAAACACACTTTTTAAGACACAGTTTTTAAATCAAACTAAACATGGGTAATTCTCTTCCTTTTATAGAATGTCCTGGTGGACCTGGAAACATGTGCAACCAACATGGAACCTGCTTGGATGGCATTGCGAATAACGGAACTTGCATTTGTAATGTAAGACTGGGTTTATTTTCTCCAAGAATGTATTACTAGCAGTAGGCTAGACAGTTTATACCGAAGACCATTCTTCTGGTGCATCATGTCTATGGAGATTGTCAGTCATCCAGACCATGGTTGTTTTCCCAAAGATGCTTTTTTTCAAGAGGCAACTGGACTTCCTTGTTTTTTTGTTTTTTGTAAACGTTTTGCTTCTTCTCCAAGTCCCCCCATTTTTTAAATAATTTTTTTTTGTAATATTTTGTTCTTTTCACCAAAACATTTATGCATCATTTGGCAACTGCGTGCAAGGGGCAATTACCGCTGATTATCCTATTCCAAATAGGATAATCTATTACATTGCTAAGTTTCCTTTATTGAACGGAGAGGATTCTAATTCAGCCAGCTTCTCTCCTGGATACTCTTGATTACAAATGAAAAGAGGAATTGTGGATGGAGCATGCGAGGGCTTAGAAGAAACTTGATTCAGTGCCATCTTCTTCTTTACGTGTGCGCCCTATTCTGGAATAATGATTAAATGAAACATTTACATTACATTGACTGTTCATTTTATGATCTACGTTGCCTTAAGTAATTGATCCTCCTTTCTTCTAAATACAGTCTGTTCCTTTTTAAAAAAAAACAAAACCTATTGTTTATACAATAGTGACTTCTTGAAAGAACAAAGGAGATTTAATTTTAACATTACCAAGGCTTCAAATTGATAATAATATATGTGGATAGATTCTTTGTATACTGTGCATTATTCCACAGAAATAAGCCATTAGTGGTCTCCCAAGTGTTACTGAAACACACCTTCCAGCAACATTTGTTAGCAACATCGGTGAAAGATCTGCTGGGAGTTGTAGTTCTGCAGCCCTTGGAGGACTACGATTTCATCAGCTTTATTGTTAGGGAGGCCAAAATCTTCCTTCCTTCCTTCCTTCCTTCCTTCCTTCCTTCCTTCCTTCCTTCCTTCCTTCCTTCCTTCCTTCCTTCCTTCCTTCCTTCCTTCCTTCCTTCCTTCCTTCCTTCCTTCCTTCCTTCTTCTGTCTTAGTTGCCTCCAATGGAACATAAAAATGCCATTGTAAAATGTTGATCTCTTTAATTTCTTTAGGCAAATTATGGTGGCATTGCATGCCAACAGTGCAAGGATGAGAATCATTTTGGCCCTGACTGTCAATCTGGTAAGCATCTCAAGCCCAGGATCTCACTGAAATGAATCAAGCTAATGGCTGCTGGTCAACTAAAGTAGAATTTGAATGAGCTGATGGGCAAATCATTTATTTATTTTATTTATTTATTTATTATTTAAATTTGTATACCGCCCTTCTCCCGAAGGACTCAGGGCGGTTCACAGCCAAGTAAAATGCACAATACATACAATTAAAATACTAATAAAAAACTTATTTAAATTGGCCATAATTAAAATTTGGAAGTAAAACCCATTTAAAAACCCATAACTTAAAAAACTAACCCAGTCCAGCGCAGATAAATAAGTAAGTTTTGAGCTCGCGGCGAAAGGTTCGGAGGTCCGGAAGTTGACGAAGTCCTGGGGGGAGCTCGTTCCAGAGGGCGGGGGCCCCCACAGAGAAGGCCCGTCCCCTGGGTGTCGCCAGACGACATTGTCGCGCCGACGGCACCCTGAGGAGTCCCTCTCTGTGAGAGCGCACGGGTCGGTGAGAGGTATTTGGTAGCAGCAGGCGGTCCCGTAAGTAACCCGGCCCTATGCCATGGAGCGCTTTAAAGACGTTCACCAACACCTTGAAGCGCACCCGGAAGGCCACAGGTAGCCAGTGCAGCCTGCGCAGGATAGGTGTCACTGGGAGCCACGAGGGCTCCTCTATCACCCGCAGCTGCATTCTGACCAACTGCAGCCTCCGGATGCCCTTCAGGGGGAGCCCCATGTAGAGAGCATTGCAGTAGTCCAGACGAGACGTCACAAGGGCGTGAGTGACTGTGCACAAGGCATCCCGGTCTAGAAAGGGGCGCAACTGGCGCACCAGGCGAACCTGGTGGAAAGCTCTCCTGGAGACGGCCGTCAAATGATCTTCAAAAGACAGCCGTGCATCCAGGAGAACGCCCAAATTACGCACCCTCTCCATCGGGGCCAATGACTCGCTCCCGACAGTCAGCCGCGGACTCAGCTGACTGTACCGGGATGCCGCATCCACAGCCACTCCGTCTTGGAGGATTGAGCTTGAGCCTGTTTCTCCCCATCCAGACCCGACGGCTTCCAAACACCGGGACAGCACTTCGATAGCTTCATTGGGGTGGCCCGTGTGAAAAGTACAGCTGGGTGTCATCAGCGCACAGCTGGTACCTCACACCAAAGCCACTGATGATCTCACCCAGCGGCTTCATATAGATGTTGAACAGAAGGCGAGAGATCGACCCCGCGGCACCCCACAAGTGAGGCGCCGCGGGTCGACCTCTGCCCCCGTCAACACCGTCTGCGACCGGTCGGAGAGATAGGAGGAGAACCACCGATAAACGGTGCCTCCCACTCCCAACCCCCCCAACCGGCGCAGCAGGATACCATGGTCGGTGGTATCAAAAGCCCCTGAGAGGGCTAATAGGGCCAGGGCAGAGGAATAACCCTCATCCCTGGCCCTCCAGAGATCATCCACCAACGCGACCAAAGCCGCCTCAGTGCTGTAACCGGTCGGAAGCCGGACTGAACGGGTCCAGATAGACAGTTTCCTCCAGGTGCAGGGGAAACTGATATGCCACCATATTTCTACAACCTTCGCCGCGAAGGTTGAGACCGGACGATAATTACCTAAAACAGCCGGGTCCAGGAAGGCTTCTTGAGGAGGGCCTCACCACCGCCTCTTTCAAGGCGGCCGGAAAGACTCCTCCAACAAGGAAGCACTCGTAATCCCCTGGAGCCAGCCTCGTGTCACCTCCTGAGTGGCCAGCACCAGCCAGGAGGGGCACGGGTCCAGTAAACACGTGGTGGCATTCAATCTACCCAGCAACCTGTCCATGTCCTCGGAGTCACAGGGTCAAACTCATCCCACACAACATCACCAAGACCGCCTCAGATACCTCGCCTGAATCGCCACAATTTTGGTCCAGACCGTCCCTAAGCTGAACGATTTTATCGATAGATAACCGTTAAACTCCTCAGCACGTCCCGCATCGGGTCATCCCGCTCCCCTGGTGAAGGAGGGAGCGGGTCACCCAAACAGGGCAGCTGGGCGGTTATCTGTCGACGCAATGAGGGAGGAGGCGAGAACGCCTCGCTTCCTCAGTGCCACTAGGTAGGTCCTGGTATAGGATCTAACTAGTGTCCGATCAGCCTCTGAACGGCTGGACCTCCAGGAACTCTCTAGGCGCCTTCTCCGCGTTTCATCCCCTCAGCTCCTCGGAGAACCAAGGAGCCGGTTGGGATCTGCGCCGGGTCAGAGGTCGCAAAGGCACGACACGGTCTAAAGCCCCAGCCGCAGCCCGCTCCCAGGCTGCAGCTAGTTCCTCTGCCGTGCCGTGAGCCAGACCTCAGGAAGTGGCCCAAGCTCCGTCCGAAACCTCTCTGGGTCCATCAGGCGCCTGGGACGGTACCACCGTAATGGTTCCGCCTCCCGCGGTGTTGGGTAGCGGTCAGAAAGTCCAGGCGAAGGAGAGAGTGATCTGACCATGACAAAGGTTCAATGACTATTTCCTTTAAGTCCAGATCTCTCAACCACTGACCAGAGACAAAAATCAGGTCCAGTGTGCCTCCCCCGATGTGAGTGGGGCCATCCACTACTTGAGTCAGGTCCAAGGCCGTCATGGAGGCCAGGAACTCCCGAGCTACCGTCGATGACGAGCCGGCAGATGGCAAGTTAAAGTCCCCCATGACTAAAAGTCTGGGGGTCTCCACTGCCACCCCGGCAAGCACCTCCAGGAGCTCGGGCAGGGCAGCTGTCACGCAGCAAGGAGCCAGGTACGCGACCAGCAAGCCCATCTGACATCTATGACCCCACCTCACAAAGAGGGATTCACACCCGGCAATCTGAGGTACAGTGGTCTCCCTCGGCTCTAGACTCTCTTTAATAGCAACCGCCACCCCTCCACCCCTACCCTGGGCCCTCGGCTGATGGAATGCACGGAAACCCGGTGGGCACATCTCGACCAGGGGCACACCCCCTTCAGTGCCCAACCAGGTCTCCGTAACGCCTATAATATCCGCGGCACCCCCCTGAATCAGATCATGTATTAGGGGGGCCTTATTGGCCACGGACCGTGCGTTGCATAACATCAGACGAAGGCCCAGGCTCTGAGGGTCTTGGCCATCCGGGGAACGGGAGAAGTCAGGGGGATCGGGGCACGCGATCGCCTGCAAACATCGAACGCGTGACCCCTATGTCGATACGATCCCCTTCCGCCATATCTGCCCCTCCCACTTACCGTGCAAATAGACTCACCTCACACAAAGGAACACACTCCCCATAACCTCCGAACCCAATTGATAGTCGCCACGAGCATGCGCTGGAACTGGTTTCCTCCCGACGGGCTACCCCTCACCCATCCTAACCCTCCACCCCACCCAACACTACCTCCCCTTCCAACCCAGACCCGTCAGTTCCCACCTCCCTTAAAAGTCCCATTAAAATTCCCTTAAAACCCTATTAAAATAATTAATTAAAATCCCTGAGTCTCCTATTTTGGCATGCCATCTCGGGTTCCAAACCCGTCCTCAAGATGGGCCTCGATAATGTGGGGCCAGACCATGAGAGAGGGAGTCTCGCAGGGCAAGAAGGTCAGCCGCTGTAAATGTCCGCATGATAAAAGTCCGGCAAACAGACCCATCCTGGACCTGTCAAGATGGAAATTGACGCGCCAGTAGTTCCGAGTAGAAGACAGCCGGGATATAGGTCTTGGGCGGTAGATGAACAAACCGCCATGATTCAGTCAGAGCTCCAACCCCTCATCTCCAGTCCCGAGGGGTGGTCTATGGCTGGGGAGAGAGGATATAGTCCTACAATAGACAGGCTAGGATTGTCCAGGACAATCCTCAATTCCCCCTGTTGGGGACCAAAGGTCTTCAAAAGATCCCCTACCGACGAGGCATCTCTCTCCAAATCCGGGGGGGGGGGAAAGGATTCAAAAAAGCCCCCAAAGACGGTCCATAGGCCTCCTCCAGATGGTAGCGAGGCGTCCCTGGACCCGGGGACAACCTTCAAGATGACAAAGAAGGCGACCATCGGGCCTCTTCGTGGCCGCCAAGCCAGGCCTCCAGCTGGAATAGGCCACTCACCCGTCGGGTTTGCTGGGTCAAGCCACGGTTCGCCGGACCCAGTCAACCACCAACAGGCTAGGCCCTGGCCAAGCCGGTCCAGCCAGGCCGCCACCGCCGCCACCGCCACCGCCACTGCCGCTGCCGGGGGGAAAGAGCCTCCAGGCCAGGCCCCCGCCACTGAAGAACTCGGCCGCCGCCATTGTTGGAAAAGGCCAGGCTGCTCACACCACCGCCACCACAGACGAGGCGTAACAAAGCGGAGAGAGGTTCTAAGCCCCTCCCACAGCAGGGCCAGGCCAGCCCGCCGCCGCCGCCGCTGGAAAAGGCCCGCCGCTGGAAAAGGCCCGCCGCCGCCGCCGCCGTCGCTGGAAAAGGCGGGCCGCTGTCGCCCAGCCAGGCCGCTGCCGCCCGGCCTGGAGGAGGCCGGACCGCTGGCGCCGCTGGAAAAGGCCCGGCCGCTGGAAAAGGCCGGGCCGCCGCCGCCGTCGCTGGGAAAGGCCCGCGCGCTCGGAAAGGCCGGGCCGCCGCCGCCGCGGCCATCGTCGGCCGCACCGCCGGAGGGAGAGCGCTCCGGGACTCCTCCTAAGGGAACCCGGAGACGCCCCGCCTCAGTTTGCCCATCCTCCAACTCACCGCACTCTCCTCTACCCGGGCGGGGGGTCCAAGCTGTCAAAAAGACCCCCCCCCACCCGGTCTGGCCCGAAATAGGCCCGCCGCCGCATCAGCTGTTCAGCGGTGCGGCCGCCATCTTGGACATGCGCACAGAAATCATAGGCATATGATAATAGTAATGGGCACTATAAATCATTGTAGAATGTACAATCAGTTAAAATGTTCTGGGGCAAGTATTTGATGGATATGATTGATTTCTTAATACTTTTGGAAATTTCTTATATTGTCTACATTACTTCTGATATCCCTGATCTGCAGAATACAGTGATAACTCAGAATAGCTGACACTATAGTTCCTAAGTGCCTTCTCACCAGAAGCTTTATCAGCACCCTGGTTTATGAAGCAACTGAGGATAAGTGGCTGAGGTGGCAAAGTGGTTAAAGTGCAGCACTACAGGCTACTTCAGCTGACTGCTAGCTGCAGTTCAGCAGTTCAGATCTCACCAGGCTGATTCAGCCTTCCATCCTTCCGAGGTGGGTAAAATGAGGACCTACATTGTTGGGGGCAATATTATGCTGACTTTGTAAACCACTTAGAGAAGGCTGTAAAAGCACTATGAAATGGTATATAAGTCTAAGTGCTATTACTAGTGCTATTGCTATAATGAAATGGATTGGTAGAAGATTGGGACACCCAGCTGGACCACTCTAGACCTCAATCTTCAAGGAAACTATGACTATTCTCAAACACTACCTAGTATCAATATTGAATAGAACAGGCTTAAATTAATTCCAAGCAAGATAGAGGTGCTATTGGTAAAGAAAAGGTTGAACTCTTGATTATGTACCAGAAAAATTGTTGTTCACTGTTAGCAATCACATAGATCAGGGGTGTCAAACTGCAATGTTATTGCAGCATCACGTGACTATCGGGACTTTTCCCACCCTTCGCTAAACTGGGCATGGGTGTGGCCAGCGTGTGACTCATCCAGCTCACAGGCCAGGAGTTTGACAGCCCTGACATAGATAGACTTTTTCCATGACAATCCATCCCTAATCTGATCTTTCAGATCTTTTAGTGATGCCCTCATCACCAATGTAATTGAGTCCATTCATCTTCCTCCCTGTTTTGCTATTCCTCTTTTTCTGTTTTCTTCTGCTTTTCCCAGTGTTATAGATTTTTAAAGGAAGCTAAGTCTTCACAGAATGTGTCCAGAATATAATAATTTCAGCCTTGTCATATGTGCCTTGAGTGAGAACTTTGGGTTGTTTGTTTGATGTTTCATTTGTTTGTATTCTTGGCTGTCCAAAGTATTCTTAGGAGTTTCCCTCCACACCATAGTTCAAAAATGTCCATACTGTTGCTATCCTGTTTCTTTCAAGTCTAACCTTTGCTTCCATTCCAGGGCATACCTTGGTTTGCATGATTCTGGTCTTTGTAGGTATAAACATAGCATTTAAATATCTTTTACAAGGCCTTTGTGATAGCTTTCAAACGCTAGTCAATACCAAAGGAGCTTGCAGAGCCTTTGCATTTTTTTTTACTATTAGAGTAACTCTCAAATAAGATCAAGTTTTTTCTGCTTATTCTTCTCCATGAAGATTAAAGTGCTCCTGGCTCTCCAATCATCACTGGCTTTTCAGAGGCTGGTTGAATAACAAGGATATTTGGTTTTTTTTTTTGTTTACATTTATACCCCGCCCTTCTCCGAAGACTCAGGGCAGCTTACAATGTATAAGGCAATAGTCTCATTCTATTTGTATATTTTTTACAAAGTCAACTTATTGCCCCCCCAACAATCTGGGTCCTCATTTTACCTACCTTATAAAGGGTGGAAGGCTGAGTCAACCTTGGGCCGGGCTCGAACCTGCAGTAATTGCAGGCTTTGTGTTCTAATAACAGGCTTCTCTATTGCCTGAGCTATCCCACCAATATATCTATTTTCAATCTTTCTAAAATAGTCATATAGTGGCAGTTCAAAACACTTAAACTTGCAAACAGCTTGGAAATTGTAAGTGATCTGAGGTCAGGTGGCTGATGATTGGGACAAAATATAACACAGTGGTGGGATTCAAATAACTTAATAACCAGTTCAACCAGGGTCAGGTTGGCTGTCCTGGCCCATCCTTGTTCTCCAACTCCACCACACATGTGGGACGAGCCTCCCACAATGGCCAATCTGACCCTGGGCAAACCAGTTGTTAAATGAATCCCCTCCCCCGGCTATCAAAGTGGATCCTGGATGCTGCGCTGCAATGGAGAAATGGGAAACAAAGCAGCCATCACAAGGGAAGGAGGAAGAGCAGGGAAGAGAAAGAAGGAAAGCAGTCTTCTCCTTCCCTCGCGCCGGCCGCTCCATTGACCATTTCTCCATTGCAGCACCCAGGATCCACTTTAATAGTGTGCGGGGGGGAGGGGATTTAACAACCGATTTGCCCAAACTGGTATGAACCGGCTGAATCCCTCCACTGAGTTAACATGGTGCTTGTAGTGAAAGATCCACACTGGGTTGCCTAGCAGGCATAGTTTACAAGATAATATTGACCTTTGAAGATCTAAATGCTACAAGGCCTAAATATTAGCCAGGCCATCTCTTCTGCTATTAACTTGCACAGTTATATAGATGATCAGCAAAAACCCTTTTAAAAACACTGGCAAAAGGCTGGCAAAAGGCTATGAACTGCACTCATAGGTATGTTTAGCTCTCATTCTCCCTGTATTTACAAAGATTTTCACTTTAACTATATTAATGGCTTATTTTAACTTTAATTCTATTAATTTTGTTGTCTTGCTTTTTATATACCTTTACTTTAGCAGCTTACCTTTACTTTACTTTGGGAGCTCAAGAGAGGATGCACAATGCTAATTTTATCTCTCTAACAGTAACTCCTTAAAGAAGATTTATCCAAACAACAGTGATTGGCTCAAAGGTAGCCAATGAGCTTCTTGCTAAAGCTTCCCTGCTCCCAGCATATTTTTAGGGCTACATTAATGATTGGAACATTTTTGATAGGACTCTTAAGTATGAATTATTTAATCCTCTTCTCTTGCTTAGTATGTGAGTGTCAACGTGGAATTTGCAACCATGGTCCCTCTGGAGATGGAAAGTGCACCTGCTATGCTGGCTACGCTGGCCCCAAGTGTGACCAAGGTAAGTGCACAAGAGTTTACCTTTTACACTCCTTTGTCTTCAGATCTCACCATCAGGTAGTTTTAGAAATAACTAGCATAGCTTGGACATCATCTGGGACAATATATATAGATAGATAGATAGACTAGCTAGCTAGCTAGCTAGCTAGACAATAAATAACATGTTAAAGTTTAGGAATAAACATCTATAGAGATTCTCAGTCATCTAGGTCATGGTTGTCCCAAAGGTGCTTTTTCAAGAGATAACTAGACTTTCTTTATTTTTCTTTGAAGATGTTTTTCTTCTCATCCTAGAAGCTTCTTTAGCTCATTTAGAAATAAATCTTCAACAGGTATTCAGGACAGTCTGAGCCCCATACAGTATTTAGTTTCTGGGTTGTTAATAAATAAGAGAGGAAAAGAGATTAAAAAATTACTGACCCTTGTTGTTTGCCCTGTACACACTCATAGAACACACACACACACACACACACACACACACACACACAGAAAGAGAGAGAGAACGAGAGAGAGAGAGAGAGAGAGAGAGAGAGAGAGAGAGAGAGATTTCTGCTTGCTGCCTATGGATAAATAGATTAGTTCTACAGTGGGAAAGCAAATTAAAGCAGTAGAGTAGAAGATTTATTACATGCTATTCTGATTGTGTGTAAATATGTTGTGCTTTTAATTAAATTTCTAACCCTGGGGAGTCTGTTTTAAAATAGACAAACTATAAAGAAACAATCAAAATGGAACACAAAATATAGTTTTTGTTTTCTGATGAAGGCACATCTAAGTGATTGGAATCCTGCGAATAATTCCTCATAAATCCCTCTGCATAATCAAGATGCAGTTTTCAGATACCTGTAGCTATGGAGGTAAAAGATATTTCATGTTCTTTAGAGGCTCTAATTTCAAATAATCCGCTTTTGTGATTCCAGAAGTTCCCAATTGTGGTGGTGTAATCTGTGAAGCCAACTCCCTTTGTGTGGTAAAGAATGGGAAGGCTGAGTGTGATTGTATTCCAGGCTACAAGAAAATCGGGATTTATTGTCTAGGTGAGAGGAAACCTTGAATCTTTATGTAGCATGTTAGAGCATTTCAAAATACTCCATACGTGTCTTCTTTATAATTCTTGTAAGCAGAATTCATACAATGAGATCTACAAGAAATAATAGAAAACATTCTTCAATGGTTCCAGCCATCAACCATGTGTCCTTCCAGAGCATTCTATTCCAGTCTTTCCTAACAGTGTTGAACTACATTTCACTCGTTTTCAATCAACATGCTAAGGCATGATGGAACGTGTAGTTCAAGATACCTGGAAGAAACCAGGCTGGATAAATTGTTCTATATCATTCTCATTGCCAACTGATTGTTCATTTCTCCTGCCAACAACTTTCAGCATTCCACAAACACTAAGTGGTTCCTTCTGAAAAAAAAAATTGTGTGTGTGTTTCTATGAAACTTGGGCTTTGCCTCAGCCTGTTGATGCTCCTCCTTGTACAAGTGGTATTGTTCTGAATTAAATAACACTTCAAACACCTCTAATTGTTGAAAATAGAAAAGGGCTCTTTCATATGGGAGGCTAGTCTTCTAGAGTAGTGATTTATAGTATCTTCCTGCCATTGCTGCAATGGTAAATCATTAATGCAGTTTATAAAGACTATCACACATGGATCACACACTCACTCTCTACCACTTGACACCACCTCCTCATAAAACCATCACAGAGGAGGCTTTGTTTTGCATATTTAATTTGTCACTGGGGAAACTGGCGCTCTGCCACACAGCCTGCTTCAGCCTGCAGACTGCAACCACAGCAATTAAGGGGACCAGAAAAATGCTTTACATTTTATTTTATTTTATTATTTTATTTTAATCTTCTGTTTTACCTTCTGTATCTTCTCTGGGGTGAGTGGCCCGGAGTTGCTTAAGATAAGCTGTGACATAAATCTTTTAAATAAATAAATAAAAATAAATATTGCAGTTGGCTTGTGAATATAAAGATCAGTTATTGCTACAGACATCATTAGGATATCTTTTCTGGAAGTCCTTTAAGCACAGAGAATGTAAGTGACCCAAAACCACAGTGCTGCCTAAAGAATTCATAGCAGGCATGAAATGTGATTTAGAAATAGTTCACACCTCAGCCTCTTAACTAGGACAAATGGACTAATTTTTCAGGAGTCCTCAGAAGGTATTTGAAGTTCTCAGGCATAGCCAACTCAGAGAGACTTCTTTAAATCAAAGATATTTTTCACCAATGCTGAATTTACTTTTATTTACATTTGTACCCTACAATATGAGAGATTTGAGCAAAGCAACTTTAGAAAGTTAGCACCTAACCCTCTCCTAGAAGAATGAAATATTTTAGGAAATATTAAAAAGGCAGAATATTATATTTCCCTAAAGGAGGAATGGGGAAACATGCTCTTGGAGACAGAAAGCCTCCCCCACCTTTCTTAATAGCCCTCAACAGATGTCAGCACTTAAGAGATAAAGAGCTTATTGAAAGAAGACAAATATCTAGATATCTCTATTCATAAGCAAATACTCTCACCTAAGAGCCAAAACAGGACGAAAGCCATTAAGCCCCAATAGGAATTACCCAACACACTTTCAGAACACAAGCCCCTTCACTACATTGCCCTCAAAAACTTCAACCAAACTTAGCTCAGACAAACACCTAAGATTTGTACTTTGCCTATAGAGCCAACTATGATCCCTACATAACCCCTACATGGGCCCCTGGGATTCTAACAACAGCCAATAGAATACATGTTCTTGCATAGGAACAGGAAGCTCAAATACAAAGCCCAGGAAAGGTATAAAAATCCCTCATTCTCAACTCCATGTGGTCAGCTGCACCAGAATCACAAACGTGGTTCTGTTCATCAATAAATAGACCGTCTTTCCAATCAGCCTCCAGCCTCCATTTTGTCTCCAGTGCCTTTCTCCCAGCTTGGAACTGAACCAGATGGATATTTCTTCCTACACAACTATACACAAATTGCCAGGTACAGAATACCTGCAGTGGGGAGCCAGTCTCCAAACCTCACAAATTGCCCTCTACCTATCTTGCCATTTTCATTAAATCTTTGAGAAGTCTCTAGCTGCATAACAGAAGAGAGAAATAGCATTTGAAATGATATTGACTGGTTAAAAACATCAATAAAAAATAAGAAGCAAAATGTAACAGATCCAAAGGACTCTCTTCGTTGAGAAAGCAAATGCATGCATGATTCTGAGCATCTAGTTTAGTATCAGTTCATGTGAAAGAGTTTGTGAATTATAGTTTTTCAAAAATTGACTCTGAGTCAGCAAGATCACGTGGCCCTTTTGTCCTGACAGCCTTCAGTCAGGGGTCTGTACAGGTTCCTGTACTGAATAGAAAATGGACTTGATGCATGCCCTTCCAGTTCTCTGATTCTATGACTGTGATAGAATACATATTTTTATAATGAATTAATCTGGTCAATTCACAGAATATAAGCAGAAAAAATCATGACACCACAATCCTGTTATTCATTTATTCCTCTTGTGTCATTTCTAAAATTAATTGGGTGCCTACATTTGGAACTGATTGGATTATCTTCAAGTCATCCATATATGGAATAGATTATCATACTCTATTCCAGGGGTCAGCAACCTGTGGTTCTGGAGCCTCATGTGGCTCTTTCAACTCTTTGCTGCGGCTCCCTGTTGCTGGTCAGCTCCTCAATTGATTGGGTGGTTAGGACAGGTAGAGGAAAAAGGATGTTGCGGTAGGAGGAGACTCTATGGTGGGGGAACAGACTTCCAGTCAGCAGAGGAAAAAGGACACTGTGCTAGGATGGGACTCTATGGTGGGGGAACCAGACTTCCGGTCAGCAGAGGAAAAAGGATGCCACACTAGGATGAGATATGATGAGGGAACTGAACTTCCAGTTGACTCCAGAATTGAATGGGGGCTTCCGGTTAGGACCTTTGTGGCTCTTAGAGTGTTTAAGGTTGCTGCTCTATTCTATAAATTACCAAGGAATGTTCTCCTTTGCTAGTAAATTATATAAAAGGATAATCTTTTATAAATTAAAGGTTATCTTTGCCTATTGTTTATTTTATTTCTTTATTTATTTTCATCAAGCATGTATTTTATGACAGAT
This sequence comes from Ahaetulla prasina, assembly GCF_028640845.1. Classification (NCBI taxonomy): domain Eukaryota; kingdom Metazoa; phylum Chordata; class Lepidosauria; order Squamata; family Colubridae; genus Ahaetulla; species Ahaetulla prasina. The sequence continues at coordinate 72,767,942 of NC_080540.1, read as the reverse complement.
ACAAGTGTAAATATAATTATAAATACATGTAAAAGATACGAATAAAAGAAAACATTAGGACAGGGGTGGTAGGCACGCTGGTGCGCTTGTGCACGTCCCTTACAGACCTCTTAGGAATCGGGTGAGGTCAACAGTAGACAGTCTAAGGTTAAAGTTTTGGGGATTTGGGGAAGAAATCACAGAGTCAGGTAGTGCATTCCAGCACTCTGTTACTGAAGTCGTATTTTCTTCAGTCTAGTTTGGATCAGATGATTTTATGTACTATGCTTAGGTCAGACTGAAGATGGCCTTAATAAGTATAATTATTAAAAATATAATTATTAATTATTTAATAATTAATAATGATTAAAGTAATATTAATTAATAAGTTCTGCTTATTTGGAGCTGCTGGCTGCCCTTTGTTTATGAGTTCTGCCTCTTTTAATATTCGTAGAACATTTTATTCTGGGGATGTGGGGGGTGGAGTCCCACACAAAGATGGGGCATTAGATGCTACTCAGAGTCAGATTTAATTGGAGCATCTTAGATTGCAGATAAATAAATCCGTGACCAACCAGGTCTAAGCTAGGTTGACCTTTTTGAGATCAGCCAGAATGGGCTAAATATTCCCACTTGTTCTGAAGAAAAACATGCAGTGGAATGTGCATTTGGAAGAGAGTTTGGGCAGCACAGAGCTTTCCCAGGGAGGAAGGCACGAAGCTTTCCATCAGAGAGAAGTCCAAATTAAGAGACTGAAGTCCTGAGTTGGAGGGAGATGGAGACGGAGGAAGAGGTTCAGGGTAGCTACATCCTAGAATCTGCCAAGATATAGCTGTTAGGTTAGAAGGTTATATATTTAGTTTGGCAAGATTCTGTCCATTAGGTGTAAGCAAATAAAGAATTGGACTTTGCTAAAGCAAAGTCCAATTCTTAATAAATACATTTGGCTTTATTTATTACAGCCATATAAAGGCTGTGTTGTCTTTGAACTTGGGTCTGATTCAGATCAGTGGTTTACTGCAGACCTAATCCAAGCTCCCAGTATTTAAAAAAAAGTAAAGTAAATCCTACACGATGGAGAAAATTAATTGGATATTACAGGCTTTGCTTCCATGTTTGAACACTCTAGTCTTTGGGTGTTCTGGAGAATCATGTAGTCAGGGTTGGGGAATTACTTACAGCTTAAGATATAATTAAGCTAGTTGGTAAGGTCTTGATTCTTCAGATACAGAAATTGCCATTGAAAGTTGATTTTGCATTATTATAGCTCTGAATATTTTTATTTACTTTCTTTTCAGCCCAGGATCCCTGTAACTCCTCTCCATGTTCCCCACATGCTGTTTGCAAGACTGTTGAGGAAACCAAATATCAGTGTATTTGTGCTGAGGGATACCAAGGAAATGGGAGAGTATGCCAAGCCAGACAACCCTGTTTAAGCAATAATGGAGGCTGCCCTATAAATACTACCTGTGTTGTCCAGTATGCGGGACAGGTAAATGGTGCCTTGCAGTGTAGTTTGATTGTAGCAGCCATGTATGAAAGCGGACGGTTATTTGAGGGCTCTCCTAACTCCTATGGTTTCTGTCTAGAAGGCTCACGCCCACAGAAGTGATGCACTCTGGGTCCCTTTGTTTAATGATGTTCTGTATATCAGAACCATGATACCTGCTGCTTGTTCATTCATTTAATATTTGGTAAAAACATTTCATATTATTTCATGATATTTTTGTTTAAGTTTGCATATTGGGTCTAGATCCCATCTTCATTTTGGTTTGTAGTGATTTTAATGTTATTATTTGAAGTGTTGGTTATTACTTTTAAAGCAGAAGTCTTCAAACTTTGCAGCTTTAAGACTTGTGGACTTCAGCTCCCAGAATTCTCCAGCCAGCTATGCTGTCCACAAGTCTTAAAGCTGCCAAGTTTGAAGACCTCTGCTTTAAAGCCTTGCAAGCAGCCTAAGGCATAGTGACTAGTCTTCTTTCTATTTCCATAGACATATTGCCAATGTAAACCGGGAATGAAAAGAAGACAAGGGATGAATGATTGCACACCCATCAGTGAATGCCCAGCATTTTCTTGTGACACTAGTGTACAAAGGTGTGAAATGACCCCTGATGGGATTCCCAAGTAAGTACTTCAGAAGCCCAGCATGAATTCAGTATAGAAGCTATTCTGAATTTCTATCATTTGCTATAATACTAAATTCAGAAGTCTGGTTTACATGTTTGCTATGTATCTTAGGAGAGACAGACAGACAGACAGATAGACAGACAGAGAGGAGAGAGAGATAGAGAGATATAAAGAAATTTGAAATTTGAATTTATATCCCGCCCTTCTCCGAAGACTCAGGGCGGCTTACACAGTGTTAAGCAATAGTCTTCATCCATTTGTATATTATATACAAAGTCAACTTTTATTGCCCCCAACAATCTGGGTCCTCATTTTACCTACCTTATAAAGGATGGAAGGCTGAGTCAACCTTGGGCCTGGTGGGGCTTGAACTTGCAGTAATTGCAAGCAGCTGTGTTAATAACAGACAGACTTAGTCTGCTGAGCCACCAGAGGCCCTGTTGAGTATTTTATCCCATTTGTCTCCTAAAATGCTCAGACCAAACAGGTAGGTAGGTAGAATAATATCCCAAAATAGCAGGGGGCATTTTTTGAACACAGATATTTGTGGACCCAGCCATATATTCATCATTCCGAAAACCTCTTTCCTGAATATTGTATTTTAGACTTGGGAATCCCCATTATAAAGTTACTCAAATTATATACTCGATACAATATGACAATAGCTACAAATACATCAACATCCCTAAAATTTATATATTATTTATTGAAAGAAGCAGGAGTATGGTATCTTCTTATTGGAAATCTGCTTATGCTCCATCAATGAAAATACGAAAGAAAACAAGTCTTAATTTCGAATATTAGAGGCCAATACTTGCAAGGCAGCTAGTAATGTTTCTTCTTGCGGAGGTGTTTTTCTATTTTGGCCTTTCTATCATCATCATGCAGAGCAAAATTGTTCACCTGCACAAGAGTGACTACTTTGTTCTAGCTTCATCAAGATCCACTAGGCTGCAAGAGAAGAATGGTACTTTTCTTTTAAATTCCTAGCTCAATTATGTCCTTCTCTAGTTGTGGGTCTTACTAGCATCCAATAATCATTGTCTTGGAAATGTTTTAAAAATCATATGCTTTCCTTGGAATTGTATGCAAATCTGGTGATAGTCGGCCATCTTGGCCATTGTATCACCCTCCTTCTAACCTGAGTTTTTAGATACCAGTTAAGCTCCACTCTGCTCTTCCAGGTTTTACAAAAATTACATTTGACATAAAATAGACTTTTTCAAATGTTCAGTGTTACAAATGTGGGTGTCAAAAAGAAAAGAAAGACTGGTTCACTTTGACAAATTCAGATATGAACTAGGGCAGCCTTCCCAGTGGTGAAATGTAAAATTTGTTACTACTGGTTCTGTGGGTGTGGCTTGGTGGTGGTGGGGTAATGTGACTGGGTAGGCGTGGCCAACTTTTTTTTTTTTTTACTTTTAAAAGCATTTTTTCTACAACCTCTTTGGCCAAAAGTATTATTGCTAAGCAAAGCAGTTGTTAAATGAGATTTTCCCCATTTTAAAACCTTTCTTGCCACAGTTATTAAATGAATCACAGCAGTTGTTTGGTGAGTAACACATTGTTAGGTCAGTCAGGATTTCCCATTGACTGGGCTTCTCAGAAGGTTGAAGAAGATAATCACATAACCCTGGGACCCTGTAGCCATCAGAAATAGGAACCAGTCGCCAAACATCTGAATTTTGATCACATGACCATGGGAATGCTGCAGTAATAGTCATAAGTATGAAAAATAATTGTAAGACAATTTTTTCAGTGCTGTTTAACCTTGAACTGTCACTAAATGAATGGTTGTAACTTGAGGAATACCTATACATGCCCAGAATGATCTTGATATTATTGATGTCATTTGCAACTGAGAATTTTGCTTCATTCTATTTCTTTTTAATAGAATGGAATAGAATAGAATAGAATAGAATAGAATAGAATAGAATAGAATAGAATAGAATAGAATAGAATTTTTTATTGGCCAAGTGTGATTGGACACACAAAGAATTTGTCTTGGTGCATATGCTCTCGGAGTACATAAAAGAAAAGATACGTTCATCAAGAATCATAAGGTACAACACTTAATGATAGTCATAGGGTACAAATATGCAGTCAGGAAACAATAGCAATATAAAGCGTAAGGATACAAGCAACAAAGTTACAGTCATACAGTCATAAGTGGAAAGAGATGGGTGATGAAAACGATGAGAAGATTAATAGTAGTGCAGATTTAGTAATAGTTTGACAGTGTTGAGGGAATTATTTGTTTAGCAGAGTGATGGCATTCGGGAAGAAACTGTTCTTGTATCTTGTTGTTCTGGTGTGCAGTGCTCTGTAGTGTCGTTTTGAGGGTAGGCGTTGAAACAGTTTATGTCCAGGTTGTGAGGGGTCTGTAAATATTTTCACAGCCCACTTTTTGCCTTGTGCAGTATACAGGTCCTCAATGGAAGGCAGGTTGGTAGCAATTGTTTTTTCTGCAGTTCTAATTATCCTCTGAAGTCTGTGTCTTTCTTATTGGGTTGCAGAACCAAACCAGACAGTTATAGAGGTGCAAATGACAGACTCAATAATTCCTCTGTAGAACTGGATCAGCAGCTCCTTGGGCAGTATGAGCTTTCTGAGTTGGCGCAGAAAGAACATTCTTTGTTGTGCTTTTTTGATGATGTTTTTGATGTTAGCTGTCCATTTTAGATCTTGCGATATGGTAGAACCTAGAAATTTGAAACAGTCTCTACTGTTGATACTGTGTTGTCTAGTATTGTGAGAGGTGGAAGTATGGAAGGGTTTCTCCTAAAGTCTACCACCATTTCTACGGTTTTGAGTGTGTTCAGTTCCAGATTGTTCCGGTTGCACCATGAGGCTAGTTGTTCAAACTCCCGTGTGTATGCGGATTCATAATTGTCTCGAATGAGACCGATCATTGTTGTGTCATCTGCGAACATCAGTAGTTTAACAGATGGATCATTAGAGATGCAGTCATTGGTATACAGAGAGAAGAGAAGTGGGGAGAGCAGACAGCCTTGGGGGGGCCCTGTGCTAATTGTACAGGTATCTGATGTAATTCTGCTTATCTTCATCTGCTGCTTTCTGTTTGTTAGGAAGCTTATGATCCACTTACAAGTGTGTTCAGATACCTATAGCTGGTTTAACTTAGTTAGAAGAGTGTCTGGAATGATGGTATTGAATGCTGAACTAAAGTCTACAAAGAGGATCCTTACATAAGTCTTTGGAGATTCAAGATGTTGTACGATGTAGTGCAGAGCCATATTAACAGCATCATCTGTTGATCTATTTGCTCGGTATGCAAATTGCAAGGGGTCTAACAGCGGATCCATGGTGGTTTTCAAGTGGGCCAACACTAGCCTTTCAAAGGTTTTCATGACTACAGATGTTAGAGCAACTGGTCAGTAGTCATTCAGTTCCTGGTGGGCTTCTTCGGCACTGGGATGATAATAGAGTATTTGAAGCAAGAAGGAACATAACACATCTCTAGTGATTTATTGAAAATATGGGTGAAGATGGGGGCCAATTGGTCAGCACAGACTTTTAAGCAAGAAGGAGTTATCTTGTCTGGGCCTGGAGCTTTCCCTGGCTTTTGTCTGTGAAATAGGTCTTACACTTCCTTTTCTGTGATCCCAAGGGGTTGTGAACCCAATGTGATGGGGTCAGTTGTAGGAGCCTTGTCTGTTGTTGGTGTGTCTGAGATGGGAGTTGAGATAGGTGGCTGTAGTTTCCTTTCAAACCTGCAGTAAAATTCATTCAGGTCATCTGCCAGTTGCTGATTACCTTCAGCCTGGGAAGGAAGTTTGCCATAGTCGGTGATATTTTTAAGAGTTTTCCACATGTTTGCTGGTTCATTTGCTGAAAACTGATTCTTTAGCTTTTCAGAGTAGCTTCTTTTTGCAGCTCTGATCTCCCTTGTCAATACATTTCTGGCCTGATTGTACAGCATTTTATCACCTTTTCTGTAGGCTTCCTCTTTGGAACGACATAGCTGCTTCAATCACCCCATATTAATTGAAGTGACAGATCTGGATACCGGGATATAAATATTTGAATAAGTCTATATTTTCTGGTGTTCCCCCTTACTAAAGGAGTAAAACTGCAGCTGCTAGCCACCTACAAGGCTGGCAAAGAAGTTCTAAAATATGTCCACCAAATGTTGGAAATGCAATCAGACATCAGGCACATATTATCATATGTAGTGGACATGAGCAAAAGCGAAAAAAAATTGGATGAAAATACTTGCATGGATAGAAAAAATGTTAAAACAGCACCTAGATTATAAACCAGAAATATTTTTGCTAGGCACAATATCAGAAAAATATGATAAACGGACTATATATAGTTAATATTGCATATCCTGATAGTAGTAAGAATTGTATTTGCACAGCATTGGAAAAATGAGGAAATATCCACAGAGGTAAGTATAATAAAAGAAATACCAGATTGCACAGAAAGGGATAGGTTGACATTAAAAATAAAGGATACAGATACAGAATATTTTTATATGGGATTTGTTTTATCTATGACTAGAAAATAGAGGTAGAAATTAGAAATTGAAAAAATATTACATATAAGCAGATAAACTCAAATAACACATTGTTCACAAAGCACGTATGTTTATATAAGAAAAATGTATAAAATGTTTAAAAATATATTTTTAAAAACTGCAACTGCTGAATAGTTAATTAATGTGAATTTGTTGCAAAACATTTAATAATGGAACAGTTGCCCAAACCTCATCTTATATTACTCTCTTTTGTTCAGATGCATCTGCCAAAAGGGAGAAATTGAAGTTGGAGGTTTCTGTTACAAAACTATCCTGACTGAAATATTTAAGCAAAATAGAAGAGGAAGATTCTTCAATTCATTGAATGATTCACTGACATTGTTCGGTAACTTTCTTTTCTGAATGAATTTAACTATACATAACTGCAATCGGGTAGAAAATCATGAAAATATTCTAATTGTTTCAGGTTTCCTGGTCTGGCAAGTAGCAGCTGGGTGGACAGTGTTGATTGGAGAAATGCTGTAGGGTGTTGAGGAAGAATTAAATGTCTTCCTCAACCTCTCAGTCCAATTCAGGGTTGCCCAAGTAGGGGCTAGAAACAGAAACTCATCAAATTTGCAAATCACACCAAGCTGGCAGGAATAGCCAACACTCCAGAAGATAGGCACAAGTTACAGAAGGATCTTGAAAGAGCTGAACATTGGGCGCTATCTAACAAAATGAAATTCAACAGCGAAAAAAGTAAGGTACTACTTTTAGGCAAAAAAAAATAAAATGCACAGGTACCATATATGTGGTACCTTGCTCAATAGTAGTAACTGTGAGAGGGATCTTGGAGTGTTAATGGACAACCATTTAGATATGAGCCAGCAGTGTGCAGCAGTTGCCAAAAAAGCCAACACAGTTCTAGGCTGTATAAACAGAGGGATAGAATCAAGATCATGTGAAGTGTTAATACCACTTTATAATGCCTTGGTAAGGTCACACTTGGAATATTGCATTCAGTTTTGGTCGCCACGATGTAAAAAGGATGTTGAGACTCTAGAAAGAGTGCAGAGAAGAGCAACAAAGATGATTAGGGGACTGGAGGCTAAAACATATGAAGAACAGTTGCAGGAACTGGGTATGTCTAGTTTAATGAAAAGAAGGACTAGGGGAGACATGATAGCAGTGTTCCAATATCTCAGGGGTTGCCATAAAGAAGAAGGAGTCAAACTATTCTCCAAAGCACCTGAGGGTAGAACAAGAAGCAATGGGTGGAAAGTAATCAAGGAGAGAAGCAACTTAGAACGAAGGAGAAATTTCCTGACAGTCAGAACAATTAATGAGTGGAACAACTTGCCTGCAGAAGTTGTGAATGCTCCAACACTGGAAATTTTTAAGAAAATGTTGGATAACCATTTGACTGAGATGGTGTAGGGTTTCCTGCCTGGGCAGGGGGTTGGACTAGAAGACCTCCAAGGTCGCTTCCAACTCGTTGTTGTTGTTGTTGTTGTTGTTGTTGTTGTTGTTGTTAAATATAATGAAGATGTCTTCATGAAACCTTCAATCTGCACATCTAAGATATAGAGCAGAAGACTTATATACCTCTTCACAGTGCTTTCCAGCCTTCTCTAAGCGTTTTACCAAATCAGCCTATTGCCCCCAACAATCTGGGTCCTCATTTTACCCACCTCGGAAGGATGGAAAGCTGAGTCAACCTTGAGCCAGTGAGAGCTGAACTGCCAAACTGCTGGCAGTTAGCAGTCAGCTATGTAGGCTGCAATACTGCATTCTAAGCATTATGCCACCATGGCTCATGTATATATTCTGTTAAGGAAAACGCTTTGAGTCATATGTACAATTATTTATGATATTCAGGGTTTCTTTTTAATGAATATGTGGTATGGAATCTTTTAACAGCTATGGGTTGTTCATTAGCCCTGGAGAACTATGGGCCTTTCACAGTTTTTGTGCCTTCTGGACGAATTTTTCCTCGATTTAACTTCAGTGTAAGTACTCTTCTTGCTTATTAATTTATTACTCCTAGTATTTGTGTCTGAAGTAAGACAATCAATGAACAAGATTATCATTTGGTATTTTTACTCACTGCATTTGTTTTTCAGAGCGAATTACAATGAAGGGGAAGGGAGCGGTAGAGGGATAATTATTTGCAGGACTAGCAAAGAAGGTGAAGTCTAGAAACCATGGTTTATCGTAAGGCCACCAACACTCCACATATTCTTAGTTTTAACAATAACGATCCACTGTCACACAAAAAGAGCTGCGTCAGATCACTATCTGGCAGAGTGAGAACCTACTGTAGCACCCAGCAAGCTACAGTTCAACAATTCAAGTATAATGGGTACACACAAGCATTTATTATAAGATGCCTGCACAAAATGCAAAGGAGAGAAAAGAAAGAAGGTAATGAACCCTAACCCTAACCCTATATGGCACACTCTGCCATACCTCAAAAACATTTCGGAAGCAGTATAACGCAGCTTCCAAGATCTGCAAGTGGGCATCACACACTGTTCAGAAGCTACCATATGAGGACAAATTATGCATTCTAAAGATCACTGGAAAGTGGGAGATACTTTCAATATAATCTACCAGATCCTCTGCATGGATTGCCCCTGTGACTTTGTAGGACAAGTGGGGAGGAAGCTAACCATCAGATTGCAAGAACACAAGCAAGCAGTCAGACTAGGAATCCCAAACTCATTAGTAGCCTCACATTGCAATGAACAAGGACACACATTTAATTTCACAGCAACTAAGATCATTGGCCATGCCATTACAAAAATAGCCAGGGAAATGATTATAGCCTAGGAAACGGGCCCCTGGTCAGTTAACAGGAGCGATGATTTACCACCAGTTTAGGACTTACTACTTAGTACTGAGGGACGCAGTAGCTCAGTGGCTAAGACACTGAGCTTGTCGATCAAAAGGTCAGCAGTTCAGCTGTTTGAATCCCTAGTGCCGCGTAACGGAGTGAGTTCCCGTTACTTGTCCCAGCTTCTGCCAACCTAGCAGTTTGAAAGCATGTAAAAAATGCAACTGGAAAAATAAGGACCACCTTTGGTGGGAAGGTAACAGCGTTCCATGTGCCTCTGGTGTTTAGTCATGCCGGCCACATGATCACGGAGACGTCTTCGGACAGTGCTGGCTCTTTGGCTTTGAAACAGAGATGAGCACCTGCCCCCTAGAGTCGGGAACCACTAGCACATATGTGTGAGGAGAACCTTTACCTTTTACCTTTACTTAGTACTGAAGTGCTTGGCAGAACAAGGAAACAATAGCCAATCATCAGCCATCAACACACCGATCAGCCAATAGGAAGGCACCACATAAACATAACTCATAGAATAGCCCATAGCATGTATTCCAATAGAGTGAAGTTCCCTGAGGATGAGTCTCCAGCATGAGTCTGAAAGCTCAGAAAAAATCTCTAGTCCTGGTGACTGACCCAGATTCAACCTTGCATCATTTTCCTGGCACACGTATATTTCCCTTCATTTGTAAGGTGAATCGCCATACAATGTATTGTGACACTGCCCTGCCAGGGATCACAACATTTTCCAAAATGTATAGGATCATTCTCTCAATAGTATTTTGTACATGCCAGAGTTTCATGGTGATTATATTTTATTATTTTAAAAAGTGACCTCAAAACTTGTCTAAAGAAAAGAAGGATAGTACCATAAAAAAAATTGAAGTGCTGTTGTCAGGTAATGTATCATCTAAGAGTTTTGAAAAAGTTTTGAAAAAGAAATAAAATAATGAATTAAAGGAGAATAAAAAAATAGAGAAATAATCCATTATGTGTCATCATAAGTTATTTGGTCTAATTTTAGGTATAGTGCTTGATATCTTTATAAAAACTGATATCGAATATTACATATTAGTACTTTTGGGTAGAGTGAAATTAAAATTTTTATACTAGACATGCTGCATACAGAGTGATGCTTTTTGATTTTGATATATCCTCTCTATGAAGGTCTCATATGCACAGGAATTCTGCAGGAAGCATATAGTAGCTGGGCTGCACTTACTACAAAGAACACATAACGCCAAGAGTTTTTGGACATTATCTGGACATAAAGTGACAGTTCATGAATCGGTAAATATTTTTTACAGACCTGAGATTCTAAAAATGAAGCTATAGCTCAAAATACAAGTTTGTCCTTTCCTTCCTGCCTGCCTGCCTTCATTCATTCATTCATTCATTCATTCCTGAAATTTTAGGTCAGTTTTAAATAGCTCAAGGAAAGGTGTCCAATATTTTCCTTTACAATCATTATACTCAGTATCACAATTATATTTCATTGATTTAATTCAAACATGTTATTCCTGGGAGCCCATTCAGGGACCGGTTAACCCTTTAAGAGATATTCCAAGTGGGTTTCAGATATGGCATCAGCTAAAATCCCAAGGCAGAGATGGAGATCTAATGATCATCATCTGGAAATCTCTTGTGGTTTTCAAGAGCATTGTTCCCTAGGTCACCAAATGTGAGATTCTGTTCATTATATTGGGTTTTAGGGATCAGTTTGGATTGTTGTTGTTGTTGTACTAGCCTCTCTGGGCAACTTGACTCCATTGCTGAGTTCATTCTGTCTTCTCTATGATTAGGGTCTGAGGGGGCTTGGATGGGCCTATCCCAGAACGTCTGGAGCCCAAAAATGTAGTGATTAGGGCATGAATTACTGTATGAAGGGCCCCCTGGTCCATTGATATACAAGACATGCCTCTGGAAAGCCCAGTGTTTCTATCTGTTTTGTGAACAGGAGCTGAGAGTCCAAAATGGCCCCCTAGATTGTACAGAAGTCTCACATAAGCGTCAACAATAGAATACCTCCAGATTTGGGAGAAGGATGGGTAAACCAAAAAAGCCTGTTTCTTCCCATTCCAACTCGTACCGACTCCAAGCACTAGGTTAGGACATAGTCTGGCTAGCCAGGGACTAAAATGTACAACTGGGTATCATCCACATATTGATGATTCTGATCACAATCCCGGCAGTCTCATGTAAGTGTTAAACAAAAGGGTAGAGAGAACTCAACTCTGCAGCAACCCCAAGTGAGGGGCCCTGGGTACAATCTCTTCCTACCTGTCATAGGTTTGCCTTGGTAAGGCCACACTTGGAATACTGCATCCAGTTTTGGTCGCCACAAGGTAAAAAAGATGTTGAGACTCTGGAAAGAGTGCAGAGAAGAGCCACAAAGATGATTAGAGGACTGGAGGCTAAAACATATAAAGAATGGTTGCTGGAACTCGGTATATCTAGTTCAATGAAAAGAAGGGCTGGGGGGACATGATAACAGTGTTCCAATATCTCAGGGGTTGCCACAAAGAAGAGGGAGTCAAGCTACCCTGTTTCTCTGAAAATAAGACATCCCCTGATAATAAGCCCAATCGGGCTTTTGAGTGCATGCACTAAAATAAGTCTCCCCCTGAAAATAAGCTCTCCCCCAAAATATTTAAATGCAGAAATCAGGTAAGACGGCAAGAGGAGCCCCATCTTGCTCCACGTGCCCAAAAATAATAAGACCTCCCCAAAAATAAGGCCAAGCGCTTATTTGGTGGTTCAAAAAAAGATGAGACAGGGTCTTATTTTCAGGGAAACACGGTATTCTCCAAAACACCTGAAGGCTTTGAAGCAATGGATGGAAACTAATCAAGGAGAGAAGCAATCTAGAACTAAGGAGAAATTTCCTGACAGTTAGAAAATTAATCAGTGGAACAACTTGCCTGCAGAAGTTATAACTGGTCCAACACTGGACATTTTTAAGAAGAGATTGAATAATCATTTGTCTGAAATGGTATAGGGTTTCCTGACTAAGCAGGGTTGGACTAGAAGACCTCCAAGGTCCCTTCCAACTCTGTTATTCTATTCTATTCTATTCTATTCTATTCTATTCTATTCTATTCTATTCTATTCTATTCTATTCTATTCCTGATTGAAACCAGGCACAGAGAAAGGAGGAGAACCAGAGTAAAACAGTGCCTCCCATCTCCAATGAAGCTAGTCCAAAAGGATATCATGGGTGACAGTATGCAAAACTGCTGAGAGCTCAAACAGCACAAGATTAGATGCACCATGTTGACCCACCATCAGTACAAATGATGAATGCCTTCCCCAACTGCACTCTACAATTCAAGAACAATAATTGCATTTACAAGTATTAACAATTGCAATAAAATGTCAAAGCAATAATAAAACTTAATCGTAGAGAAATATTTACCATAGGAAAACCTTGTATTGCTCTCCAGATGACCCCAATGAGGTTCAGAAACCCATATTCTCTAAAAGACAGCTATTACGTGATTGACTCCAATCTGCCAGCGGCTAATGGTATTATACATGTTACTGACAATATAAAGAAAATAGATGCCATGGACAACTCTGATAATGCTCAGGTATGATGAATATTCTTTTTCCTTATGAAAACAGTCATAGGCAATGTATGAGGATAATTCCTTAAACAAAATAGCTTTTAAGTATAGGCCACAATTGTACTTCTAACCTAGAATCAATCTAAAAAGATGTTTCCAACTTGCATGAGATCTGGATAGTTAGTAATGCAGTACCACAAGATATAATAAAAATATTGAAAAAAAGGAAATTTATTGATGCTTATTAACTATGTGTTATATGTGACCCCAAGAACAATCAGCAATAGCAATAGCACCTAGACTTATATACTGTTTCATAGCGCTTTTACAGCCCTCTCTAAGTGGTTTAGAATCAGCCTATTGCCCCCAACAATCTGAGTCCTCATTTTACTCACCTTGGAAGGATGGAAGGCTGAGTCAACCTTAAGCCTGGTGAGATTTGGACTGCCAACTGCAGCTAGCAGTCAGCTGAAATAGGCTGCAGTACTGCACTCTAACCACTGCGCCAAATCCTCTACACTCAACATGACCTAGGCAAGCCAAAATTTGGACACTCATGATCTAAAGCCTTTCTAGTAGCACTTTTTAATAGCATTAGACTCTTGTGAATGATTTGACACTATAAACTTCCACACAACCCTTACTGCATAATAGTAGGGTATACCAGGAAGCATATATCACTTAAAATATTATTTACTCCAGTTTTCCCATACTAATACCTGAGAAGATTTGGAATGTTGAGACAATGTGATAGCTACACTCATAAAATGTTAGCCATTACACTATGTTCTCTGCCATCTTCTTGAGACCAAAAGGCACTAAATATGGCATTAGAAGTTACTGCTTTATTGTGCAGCATACAATTTCCTAAATAACTTTATAATTGAAAGAAACTCCATAAAAACCTTGCTGGACACAATGGAAAATATAGCCCTCTCTAAGCGGTTTACAGAGTCAGCCTATTGCCCCCAACAATCTGGGTCCTCATTTTACCCACCTCAGAAGGATGGAAGGCTGAATCAACCTTGAGCCTGGTGAGATTCGAACTGCCAAATTGCAGTCAGCTGGCAGTCAGCAGAAGTAGCCTGCAGTACTGCGCTCTAATCATTGGCTCATAGATATATATAGATAGATAGACATGTATATTTAGTAATTTAGATTGTGCTATCATCATAGTTGCTAAGGAGCAAGTTCTACTGAACTCAATGGGAGGGAAAACATTGGGAGTACAACTCGGAGGTTTACTATACATTAGTTATGGCACAGAGTAGAAAGAGGAGATAAATGTGTCATTATTTGTTTGCGCTTATATATTTCATAATGGGATGCGGTGGCTCAGGGGCTAGGCCATTGAGCTTGCTGATTGAAAGGTCGGCAGCTCAGCAGTTCGAATCCCTAGTGCTGCTGTGTAATGAGGTGAGCTCCCGTTACTTGTCCCAGCTTCTGCCAACCTAGCAGTTTCGAAAGCATGTAAAAATGCAAGTAGAAAAAATAGGGACCACCTTAGTGGGAAAGTAACAGCGTTTCGTGTGCCTTTGCCGTTGAGTCATGCCGGCCACATGACCATGGAGACGTTTTTGGACAATGCTGGCTCTTCGGCTTTGAAATGGAGATGAGCACTGCCCCCTAGAGTCGGCAACGACTAGCATGTATGTGCGAGGGGAACCTTTACCTTTACCTATATATTTCATAACTACGCTGTTTCAAACCAAAATGAGTTTCTCTGTATGCCACCACTTTTCATTGTAATCTGTTTGTTTTTGCAGAAAACAATTGCAGAAATTCTTGCTTCTATGGAGTTTGCCAGCCGGTTTGAAACTATATTAGAAGTGAGTATCTCTCCTATATTCAGGAAGGGATAAAATGAAAGGTGATACTGCAGCTTCTTTTTTTATCAGAAAAAAATGCAGGTTTTGCTTTTTGTACATTTAATATTTTTATGACCCACGATAGAATACAGAACCAGGGTTCCCTTTTAAGAGCTCAAATAGAGGATTAACGATAATAGATGATAAAAATCATTAAAATATTAGTAAAACTCATGAAGAATTGATTTATTTCCATGATGTTGCTTTGGGGCAGTAAAAAAAATCATCCTTTCTTCACACAAGAAACAGGATCAGGATTTCTTTCCTTCAAATGTTCCTCCTATCCATTGTCTATGTGCAAAACTTTACTCAGAAACATCTGAATTGATCTATCATTGGATCATTTTCAACTAAAATTCTTTGCACCAAATCTTGTTCAGTAATCCTTAGTGAGCTACAGAAAGCATTTGACTATTTCAATAGGACTGTAGATTGGAACTTTGAACTGGAACTTTGTCAAGAATGCTGAGAATATCATCTATTATCTATAAAATATCTATATATTATCTATAAAATATATTATATTATCTATATTATATTATATTATATTATATTATTATATTATATTATTATATAATATATTATATTATAATATATTATAATCTATATTATAATCTATATTATATATTATAATATATAATATTATTATATTATATTATTATATAATATATTATATTATCTATAAAATATCATCTATTATCTATAAAATCATCTATTGCAATATCCTTCCTATAAAAGACTACTTCAGCTTCAATCGCAATATTACAAGAGCAAAAAATAGATTCAAGCTAAATGTCAACCGCTTCAAACTTGATTGCAGAAAATATGACTTCTGTAACAGAATTGTAATGCTTGGAACTCATTACCTGACTCCATAGTCTCTACTCAAAATCCCAAAATTTTCAACCAAAAACTGTCTACTATTAACCTCACCCCATTCCTAAAAGGACTATAAGGGGCGTGCATAAGAGCACAATAGTGCCTACCGTTCCTGTCCTATTGTTCCCTTCATTATATCAAATTAATATAGTTGATGCATATTTTTTTACTTATATATATATATTTTCTTCAAGATATGTTGTTTTATCTATGACAATTGTTTGTGTATACTGTTGTGACAAAAAGAAATAAAAAGAATAATAAAAAAAGAATAATTGATTCAAATGATTTAGCTACTTAGCATAATTCACCCCAAGAAATGTTGATTTTGTTAATTAATTATTTTACACTAAAGTTATCCCATGGCCATGGTGCTTAATATTTTGCAGAATTGTGGTCTTCCATCAATTTTGGATGGCCCTGGACCTTTTACTGTGTTTGTCCCAAGTAATGAAGCAGTGGATAAATTAAGAGATGGAAGGCTAATTTATCTCTTCACAGAGGTGAGACTCTTTTTGCTAATTAGTCTGAGGATTAAAAGGATGAGTTTTCATTCTGACCACACTCATAGATTGCTCATATAGCCAATTGTTTTATCTTCCCAATATGGGAAACATTGGTAAATTAGGACAACCATAAGAATTGGTTCAGTATGCCTTCTTAAGGGCAACATTCTATAAAATGTCTAATTTATAGCTTGTCCAAAAAGCCATTATTGTAAATATGGGTTTTTATTTTGTCCTATATCTGTTCTACTGCAGAATGTTGCTGTTAATTACAGAATTTAAATATTCTAATAGGTAGTATCAAATGGAAGTTTTATATATAGAGAGAGATTTTAATGTTACTAAATCTTCTATATACATATAGTATATATGTATACATATCTGAACAACATAAATGCACATACATAGATATGTGGGAACTGCTACATTGAAGAATTATTATGCCTATTGACCATTTTAATCCAAAGTTTTGCTATAGCTAATCGCAACTTCCAAAGGAGACTTCTCTAGTTTGAGAGTATCACAGGAAGTAGCATCTCCCATATGCTGAAGAAAAGTATGGGTATCTTTAAGAGGGCTTCTTGTGCCAATCTTAATACATGGATAGATTCATATGTAGTCCATCAAATGACTCAGCCCTAAGCAATTTAAAATTTTGGGAGTTAGACTTAACAGCTCAGTTAGTGACTGGTAGTTGATACTTGTTTGTGTCACTGGGGCTGAGGGTCTCGAAGGGGGCTGAACATGTGCGTTTGTTATATTATTTTGGGGCTGATAGGTCTGTTTTTACCGCAGCTGCTGTTTTATTGTGTGGTTTTTGTTTTTCTCTTCTTTTGTGTGTTTATATTTTTTAACACTTTTAGCCATCCAGTGCCAGGAACTTGTGATGGACAGCCATATAAACCATATTTATTTATTTTATTTATCAAATTCATTTACCACCCATGTCATAATTCAGGCAACTCTTATTTTATTTTATTTTATTTTATTAATCACATTTATATACCGCCCTATCTCCCGAGGGACTCAGGGCGGTTCACAGGCAAGTAAAAGACATATAAATACACACTAAAACCACATTTAAAAAACTTATTCTACAAAGCCGAATTAAAAAGCAATATAAATAATAAAAACCCATTTAAAACCAATATTAATTTAAAAACTAATCCAGTCCTGCGCAAATAAATAAGTGTGTTTTAAGCTCGCGACGGAAGGTTCGGAGGTCCGGAAGTTGACGAAGTCCTGGGGGAAGTTCGTTCCAGAACTTAGAGGCTTATATCAAAATAAAACAACATACAATAACAGATACAAATATCAAATGGATTAAAATTACAAAAATTAAAACAAACAAGAGTTTGGAGGGGGGAGGTAGGTTACCTTCTCTGTTGATAATTGATTGAAGAGAGAGGGGGGAGAGAGGAGAGAAAGGGAGGGAGGGAGAGAGAAAGAGAGAAAGAGAGAGAGAAAGAGAGAGAGAGAAAGAGAGAGAGAGAAATTCAACCAAACTATCTGGGGTAGGAATATTTCACTATTTGAATATACTCCTCTTCAAAAATCTGGGGTATTAACCAGTGGTGGGATTCAAATTTTTTAACAACCGGTTCTGTGGGTGTGGCTTATTTTGGGGTGTGGCTTGGTGGTCATGTGACTGGGTGGGCGTGTCTAGCTGTTCATGTGACTGGGTGGCCATGGCTATGGGCATAGAAACTACTCAGAGGGCTAAAAAAAGTCACTTCTGACTGGTCCTCGCACTTATGACCATCCTCACATTTATGCCCATTGCAGCATTTTTAGCAACCATGTCACGCATTTCACAACTGCTTCTCTTCACCACGGTTACAAGATAGGGCACAAAATGTAAAATGTGAGGACAGTTGTAGATGTGAAGACCGGTCAAAAGTGTGAGGACAGGTCAAAAATAACTTTTTCAGCCCTCTGAGTAGTCCCTATGCACAAAATGCTGCAACAGACATAAATGATGACCAGTAATAAGTGTGAGGACTGGTCTAAAGTGTGAGAACCTGTCAGAAATCACTTTTTTCAGCCGTGTGGGTAGTCCCTATGCACTTATGACCAGTCATCATTTATGCCTGTTGCAGCATTTTTAATAACGATGTCACTCATGTCACAACTGTGGTGCTTCATGTGATCAGGTGGGCATGTCCAGGTGGGCATGTGACATAGCTTCTTTGCCCTAATGACTGTTTGCTGCAATGTTCTTAAGTGTGAAAAAACGGTCATACGTCACTTTTTCAGTGCCATGCTTGTTAAACCAATTACCAGAACAAATCCATTCTCCCTCCCTCTTTCTCTCCATCTTTCTCTCCTTAATCTCTCTTTCTCCCTCCCTCTCTTTTTCTCTATCTTTCTCCCCACCTTTCTCTCCTTCATCTTTCTCCCCCCTCTTTCTCTCAATCTTTGTCTCCTTAATCTTTCTTTCTCCCTCCCTCTCTTTCTCTCCATCTTTCTCCCCCCTTTCTCTCCTTCATCTTTCTCCACCCTCTTTCTCTCAATCTTTCTCTCCTTAATCTCTCTTTCTCCCTCCTTCTCTTTCTCTCCATCTTTCTCCCCCCTTTCTCTTCTTCATCTTTCTCCCCCTTCTATCCTTCATCTCTCTTTCTCTCCTTCATCATTTTCTGCCCCCTTCTTTCTCTCTATCACTCTTTCTCCAGATGGGGTAGGGTAGGCTGGCACTGCGTGGGTGGCAGGACAGTCCTGCTGGGTGGGCAGCAGGCTGAGGCAATTGACACACGCTTCGCTGCCCACCCGATCCAAGCTCCTTGCTGGCCGCGCTTTAATCGCTGGCTAGAGAGACGCTTGGATGCAGGCAGGCTTCTGTCGGCGGCCGCGTGGCGCTTGGATCGGGTGGGCAGAGAAGTGCCTGGATCGGGTGGGCAGTGGCCACAAGCCTGCCTGCATCCAAGCGTCTCTCTAGCCAGCGATTAAAGCGCCTCACTGGCCACGTGTCCAGCGAGGAGCTTGAATCAGCTGACTAGCAAAAGGCTTGGATGCAGGCAGGCTTCGGTCAGTGGCCACGTGGCACTTGGATTGGGTGGGCAGCAAGGTGCATGGATTGGGTGGGCAGCAGCTTGTGTCCGCTGCTCACCGGATCCTTGCACCTCCATGCCCACCCGACACCGGTAAGTAATGGTGGGGAGGGGAGGGGCAAGGGGCGGGGTGAACCAGCAATTTAACAAACGGTTCGGCCGAACCGCCTAGAACCGGCAGAATCCCACCACTGGTATTAACCCAATAGTCAGGTAGATGTTTAGAGTAGGATTAGATCAATTTCCTTTAATCTAATGCAACGATCTTTGATCCCGCTGGCTGGAAAATTCTTGGATTTGAAGTCCAGCCATCTTCAAGGTGCTGAGACTGAGAAACACTGATCTAATGAGTGGAGGAAACCCATGGATCTCTCTAATTTGGAGGAAAGGCAAAACAATTTTGACATCTTTTAGGGTAATCTTGCTTTCAGCAGTCTTTGAGGTCTCTGTCTCTGCTGCTGTTTCTGCAACAAAGTGAACTATCTGGCTGATATCAGCAGAATAAATTGCAAAGATAATGTTGTATGTCAGCTGTCTATAACAGCAAAACGTCTGGTATTTGCCACAGCATTTAAAACAAGCACATTTTATTAAAAGAGCATTTAAAACAAGCATTTAAAACAAGCACAGCATTTAAAACAAGCACATTTTATTAAAAGAGATAGGCTCTTAATTAGGTAAATTGAAAGTCAGTCTGTATACATTCTTCAGTAACATTGAGCAGAATGGCAAAGCATAATTTTAAATACAATAAACATGCTTTTCCCAACTTAGCCTTTAGTAAAACTGTTTTTACAACAGACACATGCTAATGTAAGGTTTGATTTAGAACACAGCAATTTAGAGGTGTGGGGTTTTGTTTAAATTGGAATGGGAAAGTCAGAATCTAACTGCAGAGTAGAGAACGTATGATTGATAGTAAGTACAGAGGGAAGAATTAACCTGCAGCTTTTAATTTTCATTTTATCACTCTGGTCCAATGCAAAAATCTTTTCTTGTTAAATTCAAACTTTTTAGAGTGAAAATTAATTCGGGATATTCATTTAAATCATGCTGTCCTTCAGGAAGAAACTGATTTTGAAATATAATTTACATGAACAAGAGGGTGTTATTCACAATCTCTTGTGCAATCATCAGCCATTAAATCTAAGGACAGTCTGTAATTGTTTTTTCCCCCCTGTACTAGGGCATAAATAAGCTTCAGGAACTGGTGAAACATCATATCTATCCCACAGCAGCGGTAAGGTTGTTTTTGCTTTCCAAGTTCATTTCATCACTTTCACATATAATTTGCTCCTTGCCAAGGCTCTTGAACTGGTGAAGAGGAAATGCAGATGGACATTTCCTAAAGGCCTATGTATCATTTGAGACTAGTTCCCTTTCTTTAGGAAACTAGCACAATAAAAATAGAACAGTAGGAACAAGCATGCCATTTATGCCATGCTATTACAAGTCTTTTCAAAAGAGGTAGTAATTCATCATTGTTAATCTATTTCTTTAAAACTAATTAAAACGAACAGGGGCTGTCTTCACTTTGCCCAGTAAGAAACCCCTGTTTGTGATCCCATTGTTTAGTTTTAAATATGCATCTTAATCTTCTGCATGGCCTCTTCATGCAGAAGAGGTTGAAAACATGCAGAAGAGGCCTTCATCCTGCAGTGGATAGGCAATGGCTAGAATAATGATGATGATCTTAATCTTAAAACATTCTCCCAGGCAGAAACCTCTCATGTCCATTTGTAAACTAGGTTATGACATTAGATGTTCTCAGACATTTAATGTGCCTTAGATGGACAAAATCTTTACTGGATTGTCTCCTGAAATTGTTTCCTGTATCTTGTAATTTTCAGTTCAAAATTATAATTGGACCTTCTCCGTATGTATTCTCAAATAATTGTGTTGTTGCCAATGAGATGTAATTTCAGTCAATGTCTAAGAGACTACATGTGACCATGGGTGGAGCCCTGTTTGGATCAAGACCAATGGAGTTAAGGAAGGTTGTGACTCCACCAGAAAAACTCCATCCAGATGAACCTCCAGTGAGAAAACAGCCAGCAACGAAAGCATTTCCCTGGTTCTAATGAAAGCGACTCATGAACTGAACATATTGGTCCAAGACCTGAACTCCTAAGAATGTTAATTGTATGTGAGCTGGGCGCCTATATAAATCAAATAAATATCTGAATGAATTCGATCTTTTCCAGGTCTATGTAGAAAGACTAATAATGATGCCACATATTCTGACCATGGCAAACCAACTGCTGACAGTTGATATCAGTGAGGATGTAAGTATTATTACACTGAAATTTCTAGAATATTAATATCCTATCTGACGGGAGACTGGAGAAGTTTTCCATGATTCTAACTACATTCCATGGGCAGTAGCTAGTAGGTTTGTGTTCAAATTCTTTTTATGTAGAGCTCTCTCCACTATTGAGGAAATATTTTCCACTTTTCTACTGCAAAAGCAGTTATCCCAACACCTTGACAGCAGATGTGCTATTCAGCAGGTTCTGACAAATTCTGGAGAACCAGTAGTGGAAATTTTGAGTAGAGAACCAGCAAATACCACCTTTGACTGGCCCCGGAGTCAGGTGGGAATGGACATTTTGCAATATCCTTTCCTCAGGAGTGAGGATGGAATGGGGATTTTGCAGTATCCTTCCCCTGGAGTGGGGTGGGAATGGAGATTTTGCAGTATCATTCCCCTGCCATGCCCACCAAGCCACACCACACTCACCAAGCCATGCCCACAGAACCGGTAGTAAAAAATTTGAATTCTATCACTGTTTGAAAGGGTCTATCTTGCACACATGTATTTCAAAGGCTTCTAGCAATGCAGTGAGCAAATCCTTTTTATTTTTTTATTCCAGGGAAGGATCCTGTTGGATAATTCCAAGGTTATGATAAACAAAAGTGATATTTTGGCCTCAAACGGTATTATTCATACTTTGGATGGTATTTTGATTCCTTCATCAATACTCCCAATTCTGCCAAAGAAGTGTAATGAAGTACATTATAAAATTGTGGAGGTAAACCAAATATGCCCAATCTCCTCTTTCTCTTGTATAAGTTTTTCCTATGCATTAAATGGAAAGATCTGGTGTGATGAGAAAAGGCTACATTCTCTCAGGACAAACCCAGTTTGTTCATTGGGTGTGAGATGATGACCAGTCCAATTCCAATAGCTTTTTCCCCATGTATGTTTTCTGCAAATTCAGCTCTTTTCTCATGAATATTTACAATATTCCTAGACTATTTTTAACCTCAAAAGCAATTTGGCTCTTCAGAGGCCACCATATTGCATTTCCTGTGAGAACTAGCCTTTCCTGTTGACTCAGCCTCTGCAAGTTAGCCTGTTGAGGATTCAGCACCTTTCTGAAAACATCTGCTTCCTGTTGCTGATACAGAGAAGCAGTCAGGCTTCTAGGCCCTGACCTTATGTAGTGCCTGTTGCAGTGCTCCTGTGGCTACTACAGGACAGATGTATTAAGTTTTTTTTAAAAAAAAAATTGGACCAATTTTCATCTGTGTTACCTACAAGCTATAAAAGGAGAGTATATTCTTTAAGATGCTTGGTACAATTTTAAGCAGCAGAAAGAAATATGGCAAAATTGTGTTAGAATACTGTAAGCGTAGTAGAAAATAAGCAGCTTCTGTTTTTGTTATAATGTTGTGTTGAATATTTCCTCTGCATTTGTCATTCATCCTGTTTGAAGAGTTTAATTTCCCTTTTCCACAAAAGAAAACATTTAGTGAAATTCTGATGGATGAAATGGGATGGAGCAAGCATGCTCCACTGGATTTTTGCTTGCTTGCTTGCTTGCTTGCTTTAATAGTACAGAGAGAGAAAAAGAAAAATGTTTTAAAATAATAAAAAGTGAGAGTGAGAAAAAGAAAAAGCAATGCAATTGAAATCAAAATATCATTTCTCCAGTGATATGGAGACTCACCGGCTTCCGAAGTTTCAAATAAAATCACAGAGGAAGACCTCAAAAGGAAGAACTTTCCCCCTCTAAATCTAGAAGCAGTGATAACTGCAGAGCAATGGAGGAAAGGGTACTAAAAAAACACCACAGTGGCACCACCTTCTGCCCTTTTGAACCCAATACCTCAAAATAAATTTTAAAGTTCCTGGGGAATGAGGTATTAGAAGAATTTTTTTTTGTACAAGGAGAAATCTTTCAGGAACCCAGAAGATAAATTTTTGCACAGTATAATTTGCTACTAGGCTACTCATTAAGCATTGCAGGATTTAACAGAGTTAGAAGGGACCTTGTAGGTCATCTAGTCCAACCCCCCCTCCAAGCAGGAGACCTCACACCATTTCTGACAGATGGCAGTCCAGTCTCTTCTTGAAAGCTTCCAGTGATGAAGCTCCCACAACTTCTGAAGACAAGCTGTTCCATTGGTTGATTGCTCTCACTGTCAGGAAGATTTCTCCTTATTTCTAGGTTGAATCTCTCCTTGTTCAGTTTCCATCCATTATTCCTTGTCTGGCCTTCAGATGCTTTGGAAAATAGCTTGACACCGTCCTCTCTGTGGAAGCCCCTCAAATATTGAAACACTGCGATCATGTCTCCCCTGGTCCTTCTCTTCACTAGACTAGCCATGCCCAGTTCCTGCAACCGTTCTTCATATGTTTTAACCTCCAGTCCCCTAATCAATTTGGTTGCTTTTCTCCGCACTCTTTCTAGAGTCTCAACATCTTTTTTACAGTATGGTGACTAAAACTGGATGCAATATTCTAGATGTGGTCTTACTAAGGCTTTATAGAGTGGTATTAGTACCTCACTTGATCTTGATTGTAATTCTTTCCAGAGAGAAAATAGAAGATAGCAAGATGGGGATAAACAGAGAGAATATATGTTACCCTCAAAGAATTCAGTAGCAATCTTTAGCTCAGAGCAAGGAAACATTTGGCAGATATAATTTTCCTCATAATCATAGCCCTGAGGAAAGAGGGTCAATCAGTTTTCCCCTAAACTGTCAAAGAGATCAGTCTGATCTGAGGAAGCAACATGTCCCTCTGTAGACATAAGAAAACGTTCAAGTTTTCTTGTTGCAAGCTCCTTAGGAGCCAGAATTAAGTACTAGGTGTTATTGAGTTGCTGGTCTACTGAGTTTCCCTCTTATATCTTCTAAGGCTACAATGCATTCCATTTATCCAGCAACGTAGGTAATGACGATATTCATATTTCTCATCCAGCAACCAGTGTTTGTTTAAAATGAAACTAAATTAAATTTAAATTAAATTAATTAATTTAATTAAATTAAAAAGTCAATTAAAACAGCTGATAAATATCAGAAATAAAATTCTGAGCTGAGGTTAACCTGTTGAGTTCTTGGTGCATTCTATAGATTGTTTTCTTGCAGAAGTTTTATTACCAGACTAACACTGATGGTGTAACATAGCCTTGTAATAAAGCATGTACAGATCAGAGAACACAAAAACTCAATAAAATTCCTGAGTGCATCATATTTTAAGTTCTTCTTAGATGCATGTTTTCTGTGTGAACACGGAGGATTTTTCATGGATTTATCGCTGAGCAGAACAATGAAGGTGTCCATGAAATAACATATCAGTCTGCATTATCTTTATGTGCAGCATGGGAGGGGAATAGATGATCATATAATTCTGTTTTAAATTAATTTTGCCCATACATAATCTGCAAACTATCTTTCTTCAATCTGGCAGCTTTGAGGGCAGGTATAAGTTTAGCAATGCAACATTTTTAAAAAGTCTGTTAATCAATTAATTATTTCTTATCTTTGGCTTTTATTACAGGGTTCTTGTGTGGATTGTGAGCTCCTTAAAAGCAGCATTTGTCCTCCTGGGAGCCAAATTATGGTAATTGGCCCTGATTTTTTTCTGTATGGAGATTGTGTTTTGTGACCCATTCATGGGAAACAGTGCTAATAATAATGCTAATAAAAAGCATGAATATGCAATGTTAATGAATAGTATGAATATTAGCTGGCATGACTTCTATTTGCAACCTTTCAAACCTTCCAGATTCTGATACCTTTGGTGAAGTCAGCCCTCTATCTTTCAAATGTAATTCTAGATAGCAGACATATGCTCAACGGATACCCAGCATTGTATAAATAAACCAGGAAGGAAATAAAAAATTGATCAGAATCAGTACAGGGCAGAATCAGCACTCAACCTGCATTGGCATCTTTGAGGTCAAATTAATACAGGCTTGAAATGGTCCGCTTTGGCTGGCGTCAGCTGGAAGGACTTCAATTATTTGAACTGCCTTTTGTTTCTTCATGTTTAGCTGTTACATTTCAGTCCTCTTGCAACTGCTGTTCTAGTTTTCTGTTAGTTCTGGAACAGCGGGTTGGTTACAGCAGTTGAGACAATAGTGATTTCCAAGGACTTCAAAATGTACAACCCTGTTATAATGCCGGTTGTACTTCGACAGTATCAAAAATGATTTACATTAGAACAACCGAGCAAGCTTGTAGGCTGTGGAAACTGCGAATGCATATTTCTTACAGCCATTGCATCTGCAAAATACTGTTTTGTGGAACACTGTTAACAATGAATTGATTGCTGCTTGCATTCTAGATATTTTAATTCTTTAGAACAAGCCTTGATTATTCCTTGAAGTGTTCCTTACTTAAAAAGAAAAAATGAGAGAGAGTCTTCATATGGTTTTCTGAAATTGTGTATTTAAAAAGCAGAATACAAAATTATGTTGAAACCTCTTGTTGTTCTATAATATTGTTCTGCTGAAGTAAGTGAATTTACAATGGAATTCTCTGAAGTTCTCTAAAATTGCCTTCTTCCCCATCTCTATGCAGAATAGATAACTGCCTTGTGATGTGTTGGCTCCTAATCAAAAAAAGAGGGGAGGGGGAAACCTTGCTTGCAACACAATTTCTGTTATGGCTTCCTTGTTCTGTCTCTTTGTGAGGTGAACTAGAGTGCTATCTTGAAAAGCATGATTTCTCTTGTCTGTCAGAGAGGAAACTGCTTTTCCTGTTTGTAGCTCTCCTTATAATTTTGCCTCTCTTTGAACATTCATTGGCTGGCAAAAGGTCATGGAACATATGTAAAAACGTGGAACATATATGAACCATGCTTTTTTTAAATTGTAATTTATTTTGCTTCCAAAGGAAGACAAGGCTTTTCCAACAGAGTGCGTTTATACACATGATCCGCTTGGTTTGAATGTTCTGAAGAAGGGCTGCCAGAGATATTGCACTCTGACCGAAGAGGTAAGTGTAAAGTATTCAGCAGGGAACATTTATTATGAAACACCATGTTTCCCTCATTCCAAAATTTAATCAGCAGATTCCTTTCTTATTTACCATTTGTAAATAATGGTAAATAAATGGTGAATGGTTTGTATTATAAGTATTAAGTATTTTTAAATACTTATACACAGGTTAAGACTCCCCCAGGTCTGTTCACCTCTTCCTATTTTGTGTGACTGAAGCTGCTTTGGAAATATAAAGAGATTCATGAGTCCACATAAATGTACACGTACTCACTCTTCCTCTTTCTCACACACATCACATATATTCATACAAGAAATAGCAAAAGGAAGTTCTCCCCCTCCTTACCTCCAGAAATCAGGAGTGTCCTCAGGGTGTGGATTGCACGGTGAAAAAGAACAGAGTTTCAGTTGTCCCATCACAACCACCATCTTGGCCACATGATGTGTATGAGGTATTGTCAAACAATTTGGGATAGCTGCCTTGCATTTTGCCAGAGGTTAGTTCAAAGATTTAAAGAGTGCCAGAGGCTGATGCTGATCGCTTATTTTACTTTCTGCCCAGAAAAAAAGATCCCTTTGTTACATAACCAACCTTGATAAAGGAGCGGGCCTCTTTATTATGGAAAAACTTTTAAAAAGGCAAAAACAATATTTGTCTTCCCTTGAGTTGAATGTCTATGGAGATTCTCAGTCATTCAGGTCATGGTTATCTCAAAAGTGCTTTTTCAAAAGGCAACTGACTTTCTTTGTTTTTCCTTGAAGACGTATCACTACTCATCCAAAAATCTTCATCCAATTTGGCAGGAGGTTGGGGGAGGGGGATTGAAGGATTTGTTCTGATAGAATGGTGTGGGATGGAAGGATCATATTTCTTATTCATGGGATAAGATTCCACCGATCTCCTGTCTACCACACAGTTCTTTCAACAGTCCCCAAGAAGGTTCCACACTCTGATTTAGGTGACTCTGAGGGAACAGATTAACCAAGTGGCCTCAATGACTCTCAGAGAGAGTGCTAATGACGAGATGACTACAAAGAAATTTAACCCTTCCATTCCACCCACCCATCCCATCAGAACTAATCCTTCCATCCGCAAAACCATCCTGCCACAACTGATGAAGCTTCTTGGATGAGAAGTGAAACATCTTCAATGAAAAACAGAGAAAGTCCAGTTGCCTCTTGAAAAGGCACCATTGGGACTTCCATTGAGTTGGTCTCTTGGGTAAGAGGGGGGTGGGGCGGGAGGAGGGTATAGCTATACTTTGATAATGGAAGAAAAATGGCACAATAACACTTTTTTTTGCTGCTGTTGTATATATTAATTTAAAAGAAACCTGGATGCTGCAAAGGATTTTTCGGTCTTTCCTGCACCCCATGTCCTGGTGGATATAGCAATCCATGCTATGATAAAGGAAGGGTAAGTGTATGAGAGATGGGAGGTGGGGAAAAGTATAAATGACAGCGTAGATATAAACAATTAAGAGACAGTAATGGATGAGTCAGTTAACAGCTTATCTCATAGCACTTTTACCAGCTGACAAAAAATCTGAAAGAAGCATTTTAAAGCATACCAGGAGACTCCATCCCTGATGAACTCACTAAAAATAGGGCTTCTTATTACATTTGTATTGATTTCTTATTCCAAGAGACTATATTTATCACAGACAAGCCTTAAAGATGCTTTTCTGAAATCTGTGTAGCTTCTTGACTTAGCCTTCCATCCTTCTGAAGTTGGTAAAATGAGGACCCAGATTGCTGGAGGCAATAGGCTGACTCTGCTTAGAGAGAGCTGTAAAGCACTGTGCAAGATCAAGGAAGCAAAATAGCAATATTTTAGACTTAGACTTATATACAAGTCTAAGTCTAAAATATTGCTATTTTGCTTCCTTGATCTTGCCCAGCAGCCTAAAGCTCAATAAAGTGGCACAGAATTCTTAGCCATTTAAGTAACAATGTTAAGGAAATGGTTGCAAGAAACCTGCGGATACAGGCTGTTGGACTTTGCAAAGATCAGGGAAGAAAAGAATTGACTGAAAACAAATGTTATTACTGCAACCCCAAAAGAATTTAATACGTATATACAGTATAGGGCTACATTAAGGGTACGTAGTCATTTATAAGTGAGACTTCACTAGGTCAGGAGGATGGTCTTGTAGTAAGCTGAGAGAAAGAGCAAATTATCTCACATTGGAATTTGTTTTTTCCTCAGTGTAATGATGGTATTCACGGAAACGGTCAATGCAGCTGCTATGATGGCTTCAAAGGAATTGCCTGCCACATCTGCTCAAACCCAAACAAGCACGGAGATAACTGCACTGAAGGTCTGAGACACAAATCAGGCAGGAAGGCACTGAGACAAATGGAGATATCTGGCTGCCTGAACCAGAGCTAGAAATAGCATCCTCCTTTCTACCTCCAGGTGCACCAAGCCTGGTGAATTGATCCTGGTGCTTGAGAGAAAAGGAAAAGATGCCACAAGCTTCCCTTGCCTGGAATTAAAAATAATATGAAATAATAATGTACAATTTATTTATTTATTTATTTTATTTTATTTATTCATATTTTTATACCGCCCTTCTCCGAAGACTCAGGGCAATTAAGTAACTGTATGAAATGTATAGGGTCTTCTGCTTGAGCGGGGATGGGGTGGGGGTTGGACTAGAAGACCTCCAAGGTCCCTTCCAGTTCTATTCCGATTGATAGATTGAACTTGCCACCCCGCCCCTAATGACTAGAAGTGACCTATTTTTATACAATATTTTAGCCTGCACTAATCCTCCGTCTTTTACGGTCAGCACAACAAAGCGGGAAGGGAACTCCAAGCCATCATATGCATTAAATGTCATTAAAGGTATTCAAGAAATCCCACAATGATAATTTAAATGATTAAGTTTTATCTTTCTTCTCTATTCACGATGGAAGACTGCGGCTGCATCCATGGAATTTGTGACAACAGACCAGGAAGCAAGGGTGTGTGCCAGACAGGGACGTGTGCTGATGGGTACACCGGGGAATTCTGTGACAAACGCTCTCACAGTTGTGAATCTACTGTTGCCACTCTGAATTGCCATGTCCATGCAACCTGTACTGTGAATGACACTGCAAAGTAAGTCCTCGAAGGGGGAATCTGGGATCAGATTCTTTACTCAGTTCCATTGGGAAAAGCCATAATTCACCCCTGAAATACCTTACATTCATAGCTTACTTCTTGACTAAGAAAAGTTTATGAAAACTGAAAGGCATGAAAATGTAACATTATCTATCCTATCTTTTGAGAAGCAACCTCAGTAAAAATGGGGAATACAGCAGAACAGGGTATTAATTCTATTTGGATGTTGCTAAACATCCTACTTTGGAGCATGATACTGTGAATTCAATAGGATTTCCTCTATAGTAGAAAAGCTTAGGATTGTCCAACTTTATTACATTTCTTCCTTGACATAAAAACGGTTTTGTGAATGGCTTTTAGATGGGAGTTGCTTGGATCAAAAGGAACATAGCTATTGTCTTGATAACCCCCATCTTAGTATCCTTTATTGCTTTTAGTTTAGAATATCATATGAGTCCAGCTAGTTGTGATTTAATAAACAGTGATAAAGCAAAACATAGTTTAGTGCATAGTGCAATGCGTGAATCAGTCATAACATTTGAAAGATAGAGAAACAGGTAGTCCTTGACTTACAACAGTTCATTTAATGTCCATTTGAAGTTACAAGGCACTGAAAAAAGTTACTTATGACTGTTTTTCACACTTACAACTGTTGCAGTCATGGGATCAAAATTCCCACTTGGCAACTGACTCATATTTATGACGGTTGCAATGTCCCAGGGTTACATGATCACCTTTTGCAATTTCCTGACAAGCAAAGTCAATGGGGAAGCCAGATTCACTTAACAACTGTGTTACTAACTTAACAACGGCAGTGATTCACTTAGCAACTGTGGCAAGAAAGTTATAACATGGGGCAAAACTCACTTAACAACTGTCTCACATAGCAACAGAAATTTTGGGCCCAATTGTGGTCATACGTTGAGGACTACCTGAAGTCTGAATGATTCCAGACATGATAGAAACTATGGTGAAACTTCAATTCACTGAATATTTGCATGCAATTGACCGAATTCTGCCACAATATATGGCATTTGCACAACAATATCATTATGGAAATGTAATGATACAATATTTTGCAAATGACACTATTTGCATGATGGATGTCATGGCTTAAGTGTCATAAATTAGCATTACTTTAACTTGAATGAGTATGCAATTCGTAGGCACCTCAGATTTCATTAGCTGTTCTCTGCCTGTCTTATAGCTGTGTCTGTCTTGATGGATATGAAGGGGATGGGTTTTCCTGCAAGCCCATTGATGCCTGTAGTAAGCCAGGAAGGGGAGGATGTTCAGAAAATGTAAGTGGGTCAATATTTTCTTGTTTACTAACCTAGATCTTATTTTGGATTAATCCAGATAAAAGTTACCTTAGTATTATTTGTTTGTTTAGCGTATGACATAGCATACATGGACTAGCAATATATATTAACATTTCATCTAAACCACAATAAAATATACCATGTTTCCCTGAAAATAAGACCCTGTCTTATGTTTTTTTGAACCCCAAAATAAGCACTGGACCTTATTTTCAGGGAGGTCTTATTATTTTGGGGCACATGGAGCAACACGGGCTTCTCTAGCCATCTTACCTGATTTCCAACTCTGTCTCCCTAACCCTAACTAGAAGAAATGGCAGGGACCGGCTGCACATGCGGGTAAATATTTTTGGAGAGGGCATATTTTCAGGGGGCTTATTTTACCACATGTACTCAAAAGCCCAACTGGGCTTATTATCAGGGGATGTCTTATTTTCGGGGAAGCAAGGTAAATATTAAAAAGCTCTATGTTGTAATATCAATATCTAGGGCAGTGATGGCTAACCTTTTTTCTCTCAGGTGCCAAAAGCGTGTGTGTGCGCACGATAGCGCGTGTGTGCATGCCCACACCCATAATGCAGTGCCCCCACACACGCCCCACCCCCTGTGCATGCATGCGCAATCCCCCCATGGCTCCACCCCCTGCATAGGTGTGTGTGACCCCCCCATGTTCCCCAACCCCCCTGCCCCCTGTTTTGGGCCTAGAATGCCTCCCTGAAGCCTCCGGGGGCCAGAAACAGCCCATTTCCAGACTTCCGGTAGGCCCATTTTTTACCCCCCCACCCCCCCACCCCCGAGCCTCAGTGCAAGCCTTCTACTTATATGACATCCAAAATGGGCCGCATGGAGAGTCCTGGGAGGGGAGGGGTGGCATGGGCATGCAAGCTTGTTTCCCGCATGCATGGCAGAGATCCGGAAATCAGCTGGCCGGCAGGACGCGTGGATGTGTGCACGCATGCACGGTGGAGCTGATAGAGAGTGACGGCTCGCATGCCCGCAGAAATGGCTTTGCATGCCATCTGTGGCACGCGTGCCATAGGTTCGCCATAATGGATCTAGGGCATCTAACCACTGAAGCGCAGCATCATTTATATTTTAAAAAATTAGATACTGGATTGATATATGCCCTCATTCACAATATGATCTACAGTTTGGCATGGAATTGGGATAATCACACTGAGGGGAGGATACTAGGCCCCATTTATATAGAGAGTCCTGGCAGATGCCTTGTGAGGTGCAAAATCTATTCATGATTACTGGCATGGTAGTTAAAAGCCTGGTACCTTTTTTGTGTGCTCATTTATGTATCTTTAGTATAAACCCCCAGTAATTAGAACTGCATCTCAGAATAATTCTAATATTCACCCAAACTGGAGGCTGCAATCCAATTCTTTTGTGGTAAAAAAAAAAAGAAGGAGGAGGAGGTTGGGCTATCTGAGAGCTGGAAGTGAAACTCCTCTATGCCAAGTTACTGGAAAATTCCTAAAACAGGAAGCCCCAGACCTATTGTTTTAAAAAGCTGAAATAGAAAAACAATCTAATCAAGAGAAGATATGTGCTAAAAAAAATCCTCCCATTTCTACCAAGAATCAAACTGCAACCTTTGATTGTTAACCATTCTTAATTCTGCCGGTTAATTCTAACCATTCTGCCGGTTCAGCACTGTTGGTAAATGGAGGTTTAAAAACCTAGTAGAGTGTATTGTGGCACAAGAGAAATGTGTGTGAGCTTGTTTTGTATCTGTATGTTGATATTTTTACCTTGTATCTGTCTGTCCACACATATATGTAATTTAACTTTGTGCAAGTGAGATATGTATTTGAGTGTCTGTGCACACACACACACACACACACACACACACACACACACACACACATATATAGAATTATCCCCAAATACCTGCCCATAGTTATGAAAGTGCTTTCCTGAAACAACAGGGAATTATCTAATGAGAGGATGTGATAGCAAAACAAATAACTTACTAGTTGTTGCCAACATGTCTCAACCTACACAGGGTTTTGTTAAGATGGCTTAGAATCAAGATGGCATGAACAAAAATAGTTAAATGAAAAGTGCAGAAATGCCCTTCTCTCATTCTTATCTTGTTTTTCCATTTTTTGCCAGGCTACATGTACCAGTACAGGTCCTGGCACCGTCAGCTGTCAGTGTATCCGGGGTTGGACTGGGGATGGAAAAGCTTGTGTTGTCATAGACAATTGTGTAACAGAGACCAGAGGAGGCTGCCACATCAATGCTGATTGTAATTACATTGGCCCTGGACAGGTACAATATTGTTATTCCATGCTGTCTTGCTAAAAAGGATCTGTGGCTCTTGGGCTTGTTAAATAATGATGAGGCTTGTGCTTTTTATATGATAGCATCAGATATTTAAAGTGGCTGCAGGCCACAGATTGAGTTTAACATTTTCAACCTCTATTGAATTGCACTGAATGGAACAATAAAAGTGAGAATTTATAACTCCTTTAAGAAGCCTTGCCTTTTCCCAGGATCACATGATTTTCCTCTATTGCACAATTCCAGGAAAAGACTTTTTTGGTCTAATTCCCCCAAAGGATTACTCACGGCCACAACAAATGTAGAAGTACAAGTCACTCTAGAAGTTTAAAAACTACAGTTGTTAAAATCTAAGTTAAGATTCCAAAAAAGCAAACAGAAGAGGGCAAAGTCGATGGCCTAGTGAAACAAACAAAATGTTAAAAGTTATGATATTTATGTAGTTATTTACCAAGCACATCTAAATTACGGTATATTAAAGTAACCAAAATATCTTTACAATCCGCAAGGCATGTCGCAACTTCTGGGCACCTCTAATGCTTGGAAATTGAAAGTTGACAAATTTGAAGTAGGCAGCACTACAAGTAGGCAGCCGAGATACAATACAGTACTCAAGTCTGTCTGGGTTTAAGTTATGGGAATGATCAACTGCATAAGTTCACGAGAAGCAAACACTGTTTCTGACAAGGGGCTAGTTTCAATTAGGGAGTTTAATACTAGAGTATGTTCTGGTTAAACCTGATGGAACTACAAGGCAATCAAGGAATACTATGTTGATTTTAACTCATGTGGTGCTTATTATGCCTGACTCAGCTGGAAAGTTATCTTGGTATGTAGGGCCATATTTGTGATTTGTGTAGATTCTAAAGTAGACTAGATTACAAGGGAAGCATGTTGGTTTTCATAGCTTTCCAATATTCCATCTGATGCTATTGCTGTCACCAGAGTTTGGTAGACTGGAGAATCTAAATCAGAATCCTGGGAGGGGTCCAAAGCTTCAGGAACTGATTTTGAACAAAGATTGTGCTGGTCTCAATGAATGCAGATGCTCTGAGATCCCCAAATTCTGTCTTGAGGAGGATTGTCCTCAGATAGAATTATTGTTATTATTGACATCCATAGGAAAGGATGTTGGAAGTTGTAATTCAGAAGAAATGGAGGACTGCTGGCTTCCAACCATTATCTAGTTTTGCACATGAAAAATCCAGAATACTTCTATTTAGGCTGATTTCAAATCTCAAGTTACAAGTATATTAGTTACAGACTTTAATTTTTTCCCTTCATTTCCAGAAATTATTAAACAAAGATTAAAATGAAAAAAAATGTTTCTTAGAAAACTTATACTATTGGATAGGAACTAATGTCCCTGCTGTTTCAATTTTCAGAGCAGCTGCATGTGCAAGAAAGGCTATGAGGGTGATGGTTACGTCTGTGATAAATTTGACCCTTGTATGATGGACAATGGGGGCTGTCATGAACTGGTAAGACATGGAAATAATCTAGGGCAGCCTTCCCAGTTTAATACCTTTCAGATGAGTTGTCCTCTAGCCAGTGGTGGGATTCAAATAATTTAACAACCAGTTCTCTGCCTTAATGATTTCTTCCAACAATCAGTTCACCGAACTGCTCAGAAAGTTAACAACTGGTTTTCCCAAAGTGGTGTGAACTGGTTGAATCCCACCACTGCCTCTAGCTACCCAGGATAACAGGCACAATAAGAGGGATGACACAAATCATTCAACAGTACAAAAGGCACATAATTGGAACCTAGTTTGACACTGAAACCTGTACAGTAATCTTTAA
This sequence comes from Ahaetulla prasina, assembly GCF_028640845.1. Lineage (NCBI taxonomy): Eukaryota > Metazoa > Chordata > Lepidosauria > Squamata > Colubridae > Ahaetulla > Ahaetulla prasina. The sequence continues at coordinate 72,732,890 of NC_080540.1, read as the reverse complement.
AGAATGATGGAAAGTTCTCCAAAAGACAATGCATTTAGTAAAGTAAGCATAAGCTCCCTATATTAATAATAAAATGTACACACTATAGGAAAACCAACTACAAAATAGTACATATATGGCACAATTGCATGCAAAAATTCTTATATTTATAATATAATTCTTATATTATTCCCGGTGACTCCCGAGGACATGGACAGGTTGCTGGGTAGACTGAATGCCACCACATGTTTACTGGACCCGTGCCCCTCCTGGCTGGTGCTGGCCACTCAGGAGGTGACACGAGGCTGGCTCCAGGGGATTACGAGTGCTTCTTTGTTGGAGGGAGTCTTTCCGGCCGCCTTGAAAGAGGCGGTGGTGAGGCCCCTCCTCAAGAAGCCTTCCTTGGACCCGGCTGTTTTAGGTAATTATCGTCCAGTCTCCAACCTTCGCTTCGCGGCGAAGGTTGTAGAGAGTATGGTGGCATATCAGTTTCCCCTTCACCTGGAGGAAACTGTCTATCTGGACCCGTTCCAGTCCGGCTTCCGGCCCGGTTACAGCACTGAGACGGCTTTGGTCGCGTTGGTGGATGATCTCTGGAGGGCCAGGGATAGGGGTTATTCCTCTGCCCTGGTCCTATTAGACCTCTCAGCGGCTTTCGATACCATCGACCATGGTATCCTGCTGCGCCGGTTGGGGGGATTGGGAGTGGGAGGCACCGTTTATCGGTGGTTCTCCTCCTATCTCTCCGACCGGTCGCAGACGGTGTTGACGGGCAGAGGTCACCCGCGGCGCCTCACTTGTGGGTGCCGCGGGGTCGATTCTCTCGCCTTTTGTTCAACATCTATATGAAGCCGCTGGGTGAGATCATCAGTGGCTTCGTGTGAGGTACCAGCTGTACGCTGATGACACCCAGCTGTACTTTTCACACGGGCCACCCCAATGAAGCCATTGAAGTGCTGTCCCGGTGTCTGGAGGCCGTCGGGTCTGGATGGGGAGGAACAGGCTCAAGCTCAATCCTCCAAGGCGGAGTGGCTGTGGATGCCGGCATCCCGGTACAGTCAGCTGAGTCCGCGGCTGACTGTCGGGAGCGAGTCATTGGCCCCGATGGAGAGGGTGCGCAATTTGGGCGTTCTCCTGGATGAGCGGCTGTCTTTTGAAGACCATTTGTGGCCGTCTCCAGGAGAGCTTTCCACCAGGTTCGCCTGGTGCGCCAATTGCGCCTTTCTAGACCGGGATGCCTTGTGCACAGTCACTCACGCCCTTGTGACGCCTCGCCTGGACTACTGCAATGCTCTCTACATGGGGCTCCCTTGAGGGGCATCCGGAGGCTACAGTTAGTCAGAATGCAGCTGCGCTGGTGATTGAGGAGCCCTCGTGGCTCCCAGTGACACCTATCCTCGTCGGCTGCACTGGCTACCTGTGGCCTTCCGGTGCGCTTCAAGGTGTTGGTGAATGTCTTTAAAGCGCTCCATGGCATAGGGCCGGGATATTTACGGGACCGCCTGCCGCCTGCTGCTACCGAATACCTCTCACCGACCCGTGCGCTCTCACAGAGAGGGGCTCCTCAGGGTGCCGTCGGCGCGACAGTGTCGTCTGGCGACGCCCAGGGGAAGGGCCTTCTCTGTGGGGGCTCCCGCCCTCTGGAACGAACTCCCCCCTGGACTTCGTCAACTTCCGGACCTCCGAACCTTTCGCCGCGAGCTTAAAACCTACTTATTCATCTGCGCTGGACTGGGTTAGTGTTTTAATGGGTTTTAATGGGTTTTTAGCTCCAAATTTTAATCCTGGCCAATTTTAATAAGTTTTTTAATTGTATTTTAATTTGTATTTATTGTATTGTATTTTTACCTGGCTGTGAACCGCCCTGAGTCCTTCGGGAGAAGGGCGGTATACAAATTTAAATAATAAATAATAAATAAATATTAGAAGAAACACAAAATGTGTTTTTTTAACAGTTTGAAGAATAGAGTTAAGATGAAAAAAAAAGACCAAAAGCAACTATGGATGCATTCATTCATAACTGTTCGAATTTTCTGTTCTTACAAGCAATATGAAGCAGTTTACCCTCCAAGTAGAAAAAAAAATGGGTTGCTTTAGCACAGAAACCCAGAAGAAGAAAAAATGTGTGTTTTACTTTAAAGGCCTAGCCCATGGCTTGGACTGAGGGTCACAACTGGCTTTGGATGCTGTGAAGAATTATATTTCTCAAAGCAGACTCTTGAAGCTAGGGCAAAAAATGCACTTTGATTTTATTTTATTTACACTTTTGTTTAATTAAAATGAAATGCAATTATGTGATTATTCTTTAGTCATGTCTTGAATACTTGTCATCGTCCCATTAAAGTTTGCAATGTAGTAACAATTTTTGGATATTCTCTGGAGGCCATACCAAAGGTTTTGGGGACGCTACATCACACTGGGGCTCATACCACTCTGAACCAGATATACTGCATTAGGTCTTTAGAATCCTATCCAGGTGATATTGAGTTCCGCCTATTTACTTTACTTTCTTATTGCTGAGAATTATTTCTTTTTTTTTAACTTATCAGGCTGAATGCCAGATTCTCAATACTGGGGAAAAAATTTGCCGTTGCCTTGATGGATATATGGGAGATGGAATTCAATGTTACGGTGATGTGATGAAGGTAAAAAGATGCATTTCCATTCTCTTTCAAGTGGGGGAAGTAAAGTGATAGCATTTATATCAGGCAAGGACCATAACCCAATGACAGTGGCTCTGCTCTGTCTGCCATCTTTGATATGTCTAGGAAAGATCACTTTGAGGAAATATCAGACAATGCAAATATTCTGGACCAACATAAATCTCATGTGACTTTTCTTATTATGCACAGAACAGCATCTTGCTTCTCAAACTCAGCTTTTTGCTTATCATTCCCATTAACAAAAGAGCAAGTATAGGCATAAAATATGCCAAGGAATATTTCTCTAAGATTAAAAAAAAGCACTGTTCTATTTTAACTTCCTTATTTAAAAGAAAAAATTCAGCACTTTCTAGATTTCCCATTCTAATCCGGAAACCACAATGACGAGCTTTGTGAGAGACAGTGATTTTTCTCATGCAGTGCAGTGATAGGAGCCTTAAACTAATTCATAGTTTGAATATATTATTTTATGAGTGTGAAATATGGTGGCTGAAGAGGGGATTGGAACCTTAATTTCTTCCTTCTAGTCCAATCTCTTGTCCATTACATCAGACTAGAAGTAAGTACCGTATATACTCGAGTATAAGCCGAGTTTTTCAGCACGTTTTTTGTGCTGAAAAACGTCCCCTCGGCTTATACTCGAGTATATACGGCTTATACTCGAGTTTTTTTTTTTTTCGTTTTTTTCACATTATACCGGCCGGGGCGAACTTGGCGGGCTTTTGCTTTAGCGCGGGGAAGCCCTGCCGGTGCAGTGAGAGGGCGGGGCGGGGGAGCCGCCAGCCTTCTCGGCCGAGGGAGGGAGAGTTTCGCCGACCGGTAGGTGCCTCATTTCCCACCCTCGGCTTATACTCGAGTCCCCAGTTTTACCCCAGTTTTTGGGGTAAAATTGGGGACCTCGGCTTATACTCGGATCGGCTTATATTCGAGTATATACGGTAAGTCAACTCTTGGAAGAAAAAGGGAGAGGGCCTCCACAAGACCAGCAAAGAAAGGGAAGTCATCCCTGTCCACTCACTCTGCGAGAATGATTTCTTATTTTGTGTCAATATAATGCTTAAAAAATGTATCCAAACCACATCTGCAGAATAAAATCAGATTAAGTGCAAGCAGAATAACAGAGTTAGAAGGGACCTACTCAGTGGTGGGTTTCAAAAATTTTTACTACCAGTTCTGTGGGTGTGGCATGGTTTGGTGGACATGGCAGGGGAAGGATATTGTAAAATCTCCATTCCCTCCCCACTCCAGAGGAAGGTTACTGAAAAATCCCCATTTTCTCCTGATTAGCTGGGACTTGGGAGGCAGATTATAGATGGGGGCAGGGCCAGTCAGAATTTTTACTACCGGTTCTCCGAACTACTCAAAATTTCCACTACCGGTTCTCCAGAACTGGTCAGAACCTGCTGAAACCCACCTCTGGACCTACTAGTCCAATCTCCTGCTGAAGCAGGTGACCGTATAACATTACAGACAAATGATTGTCTAATCTTGTCTTAAAAATATCCGGTGTTGGAGCCCCCACACCTTCTGGAAACAAGTCATCCCACTGAGTAATTGTTCTCTCTGACAGAAAATGTCTCCTTATTTCTAGGCTGGTTCTCTCCTTGATTAGTTTCCATCCATTGTGTCTTTTTCTGCCTTCAGATGCTTTTCTCCAAAGGTTGACCCCTTCTTCTGTGTGGCAGCCACTTAAATATTGGAAAACTCCTATCATGTCCCTCAGCCCTTCTTTTTGTTAAACTAGACATTTAAGCAGAGATCCAGGCAAACTGTGCTGGTTTGGACCATAAAGTGGAACCAAACTATCTTTTTCTATAGTTGCTTTGCCATAAGACAATGTCCCCAGTTCCTTTATCTAAGTGACTCCTCCCCCTCTGCCCCGAGAGAGCTAGGTGCTCTTTCCATGTTCAGAGACGTTTATGCTTGCACCAGAAGGGAAAAGACAGCTATTGTTTTATATGGTTGTTTTTTCCTTGGTAAAGACATGCTATAAGTAATGGTAAAATGTTTGATCAATTATGTGCCATTAAATTGATGTCAACTCTTAGCAACCCTATAGAGATATTTTCTCTGTCCTTAATAATGATAAAAATACAGAACCAAAAATAAAATGAAGTCATGTAAGAAAATGTGAATGAAGGAGTGAATTGACCAATGTCATATTTCCAGCAGCCTTAAAAAGTCTAGTAAAGCCCATGGCTGGCTTTCTGTGGAAAGGATTTTCTTCTGACTTGGTACTATTGGAAGTGGAATGTAATCCAGCTCTTTGGATGGATGGATGGATGGATGGATGGATGGATGGATGGATGGTTGAATCTCCCTCTGTTTGTTTTGTTCTTTTATAACCAGTGTTTTTAGAGATACTGTATGCCAATAAGAAATAATATAAAGAAGGGGTGTCCAATCTTGGCAACTTTAAGACCTGTGGACTTCAACTCCCAGGATTCCCCAGCTAGAATTCCCTAGTCAGCCATGGGGAGTTGAAAGTGTTGATAAAATTGGACACCCTGATATAAAATGTAAATAAAGCATAAATATTTAAAATAAAGACAATTAAATTTATTTTTTTATTAAGTCTATATTAAGTCATTTTATTATCAAGTGCCTCTGGGTGGCTTATATGAATAACAGTAGCTTCTGATGTTATACTAGGAAAATATCAGAATTCTCTTTTGGATTGATTGATAGGCAAGTTCCCAAGCAACTAACCAACTTCTACCTAGATTACATGTATGATTAAAATTTTAATGTGGTCTGCTTAGCCTTGCACATTGCCTTAGTATATAAGCAAACCAAGGTTAAATTAAACTTGTTTAACATGCTGCATAAATCCTTCTTTTTTCTTTAAGACCCCTAGAATAATGCTTTACAAATTTTCTTTTTGAAGGAGCTAGTAAGGAATTACCACTTTTCGACTTTTTATGAGTGGATTAAGGTAAGGATTTTCTGTTGTTGCATCCTATTTTAACATTTCTGAAACAAGACAAAATTGAAATGGTTTAAGCATATTGTTCCATCAGCTGAAAAACAAATCTATTTACATTTTAAAATAAGAATTTTATCTTAAAAATGGCCTTTTAAGGTTTTTGACAAAAAAGGCTCTCTGGGCAGAACTTCATATAAATCTGTTCAAAAGCTGGAGCCCATTGCAACTGATTTATAAATAAAGAATTTCAGCCTATTTAATTAGGGCAGTTGCTTAGAGAATCAATACATCGATGTTTCAATCTGTTGGGTAATTTTAAAATGGTAAAACTACTTTCGCATTTTTTTTTATTTTGAGTTTGTTGGTGATCAGAAGATACACATATTTTGATGAGTCCTTTGCTTGAGAAAAATGAACTTGCTCTAGAAGAGTTAACTCTCTTTTGATGATCATGCAGATGAGTCTTTGGATCAGAAAAGATGCTAAAACCACTTTATTGTCTCTATAATAATAGAGTACAAATACTATGATTTGTAAAGTAAAATAGTTTTGTAATACCAAATGCTGGGACTCTGAGATTTCATTGAAGAGGCTGGTGGTGGATCTGCATATTGAGTTCTATGCCTTTTAAACTAAACACAGAAGTAATTAGCATTAATGCCTGTGCATGTTGTCTTGTTTTGATCAAAAGAAATCCTTCTTCACCATACCCAGAGGAGCTAATGTGACTGTTCTGGTGCCACTGAAAGAAGCTGTCCAAAATTTGAGCAAGGATGAAAAAGATTTCTGGCTGGAGTCTAACATGCTACCATCTCTTGTCAGGTACTGTTGTCTGTGTATGTCAGAATCAAAACTGGTATAAATAAGTAAACCTGCTTTTTATCTTGATTAGTGAAATCTGTTCAGGTTTGATCTGTGCCAGAGAGGCTAGGTGACAGGTTTGGCGTATGATGCGGTTGCGTCAAATGTTTTACAGTGGGCCGTGCAGCACAATTTTCAGTACATTCATTTACTGGTAGGTTTATAGAATGCCAGTTTTTCAGCTTCCAAGAATGAGTGTTCATTGATGGCTAAAATCATACTTTAGTGGGGTACCTGTAATAATCTAAAGAGGTAGGTAACCTTAGTAGAATTAGACATTTTTGCAATTTGAAACACTTGTCTTTCCGGATAAGATTATACAGTACAAGAAGATGGACTCTTCCAATATGAAGTAGTTTCCTTTTACATGAACACAAAACTCTTAGGGAAACTCTGCACTTCAGCTAGCAAAATGTGATTTCATTTATTTGTCTTGTGCTTATAGCGCGCATATGAAATACAGACTTTGTGCATCTCTTTTCAGATATCTTCCTTATTCATAATTCTTCATAACATTTTTCTTAACCCAGATGTGTATACCCATATGCATGCCATCTATCTTTTAAAAAAAGAAATATGGTTACCAATGTACAAATATGTAGTTACCAATGCATAGGAATGCAAACATACATATCAATGCATAAGAATATCCGATTTAATTTCCTTACCTTTAGAATGTCCTGATTTTCTGATTGGACATTACTAAATGTCCATACTGAAGAAAAGTTGTGAGACCAAATTGATATGAAGGCAGAAAGAAAATTTATTTCTCCTTTAGTGAGAACGTATTTTTTTTTTAAAAAAATGAAAAATATTCCAAAAAATAAATTATACAAAGCACAACTATTAATATATATTATATATTAATACAACATGGTTATATATTACCATGTGCTAATATATAAATTCTAAATTTTGGACTAATCTCACACCAACAAGGCTGCCTGCAAAGTGTGGTTAAAAAAGGCAAGGTTGATCAAAGCTTTGCCTATTTTTGTGAGTAAAAGTTTTGATCACACTATCACAGCAAAATTTCTTCAAGGAAAAACAAAGGAAGTCCAGTTGCCTTTTGAAAAGCTTCTTTGATTGTTCTTGATGACTGAGAATCTCCATAGATAAAATGGCTGATGAAGACTCTCCTGGCACATTTAAAAGAGACAATGCTTTTTTTTCTAACTGAAGGTCTTCTCTTGGCTGTTAACCAGCCAATTGTAGTTTAGTTAATTTATTTATTTATTTATTTATTTTATTTATTCTGTTACAACAGTATATATAAGCATAAGCTTGAAAATAACTATATAATATATAAGCATATATATAAGCATAAGTATGTAATAACTATATTAACTGGATATAATGAAAGATATTTTTATCCTACTGTAGATCTCATATCCTCCAGGGTTCCTTCACAACTCAGCAACTCAAGAAGTATGTTGGCCAAGAACTCCCCACTCTTAATCCAGAGGCCAAGTGGGAAATAAAGAGCAATAATGGGGTAAGATTGTAACATTATTTCCAATAGCAAAATTAGAGAGATATTACTGAAATGTGCTGATGCCACTTTTAAACTAAAGAAATTGTGCCCCAAGGAAAGTAGAACCAATGTTCACATTTTTTATTTGAGAAATGTGGATTGTATCGTGTGGACAAAGACATGTGGCGACTCTCAAGATTAAAATGGAACGTTTTGATAAGCTTTTCTCATCCTGTTGTTCTCCAGGTGTGCTGGAATGCATAGCCCATAATTAGAGCCACTGCAGCTTGACAAATTAGAAAAGATATATTCAATCCTAAGAAGTAATCCTAAATTAAGGTTTTCCGGTCAGCTCTGTACCCCAATTAGAGTACAAAAGTGTTTTGATGTAAATGTAATAAGAATAGTTATAGTTTAATTCTAATGGGATGAATTTGAAGGACTACCTTTTCCTGAACACATCTACTTGACCTACCAGAGTGGGAGGCAAGGAACACTAGAGTCTCCTTTCTTAAGAAGGTCCATCTAGGGCAGGGGTGTCAAATTTGCTGGCTGCAGGCCAGATGCATTATGTGCCAGCCACCCCATCCCCAATTTAGCAAAGGGAGAAAAAGTCATGTTACATCATGTGACGACAACGTGACACTCTGCGAGTTTGACACCCCTGATCTAGAGGGACTAAGAAGAAGAGCCTTCTTCATGATAGTTCTCTCCCTGTGGAACATCATCCCCTAGAGATAGGTTTGGCCCCAACTTTGACATCTTTTGCAAGGCCCTGAAGACCTGGTTTTACCAATGAGCCTGGCGACTCCAGAGTGGGTGGAGCCCATCAAATGGCTTGTTTCATTGTTGTCACTGGGGTGGTGGTGGTATTGTTTTATTATTTTTCTATTAATTTTACAATGTTGTAAACTGCCCAGAGTCACTGTGAGTGAGTTGGATGGCCATATAAATTTTCTTAAATAAAAAATAGCAATAATTCAGAATTAATAACTGCACATATTTGATTTTCAGGGGATAACTATTCAGAATGCCAGCATTGTGTCGGGTGATATTCCTGCTATTAATAGCACTATTTATATCATCAGTAAGGTAGGTTGATTAGATTGGCCTGGATCTTTGTCTTTTTTTGTTGTTCAAGTGGGATTTATGAGATATAAGCATATCTCATTTATTGGTCTTTCATTAAACAGAAGCAACAATTTCACCAAAGTATTGAGAAGAATCTTCTAAAATTTAATTTTTCTCGTCTCTATAGTGCCCTATTTACACTATTATTTCTAACTATGAGATGAAAAATGTCAGGTAATTGGTCTTCATCTTTTCACTTTTCTTTTGATCAGGTTCTGTTACCAACATCTGTCAAGATCCCACCTGGTCTGCAGGAGCAACTAAACACTGTGCCCTCCTTCTGGAGATTCAAAGAGCTATTGGAGGTAAAGTCCTCAGCAGAAAGACCATCATCTTCATCATTTTAGCCATTGTCTATCCACTGTAGGATGAAGGCCTCTTCAGCATGTTTCCAGCCAATACAGTTCTGAGCTTTCTTTTGCCATTTGGGCCTGTAATACTTGCTGATGTTCATTATCCAACTTGCTTAGTTCTCTTTTATGGACCTTTTATGCTTTTTGTCAAGTGGGATCCATTCTGTGACTGCATTGGTCCACCTGCCATCAGTTCTTCTTGTTATGTGAAAAGCTTATTTCCACTGCAATTCTTTTACTCTCTTGATTATATCGTATATTTTTGTTTGTGCAGGTCTTTTTTCTTGTCTTGTAATGTCAAGCATGTATCACTCCATGGCTCTGTTGTGTCTGCGCCCCCCGAGCCGGGGCCCCTGCCAGAAAGTGACTCGGAAGTGAGGGGGAAGGGCTATCAGGACTTACCTCTGAAGCACCGGCTTCCCTGGCTCAGCTCCAGGAGCCAGAGGCAGGCCAGGTGGAGGAGATAACGAGGCATCCATCCCCTGACTCTTCCCCCTCCCCCAGGCCATGCCTCCAGACCCGGCTGATGGCAATCAGGCCTGGCTGGACCCTAGGTTTCGTAAGCAGGAGAGGCAGGAACAACAGAAGCAGGGGTGGGGCAGGTCTAGGAAGTGCTGAGTCATGGAGCCACACCCCACAGGATATAAAAGCAGCAGGGCTGCTATACCACTTCGTGGCAAGCAAATCAACTGCTTAACTAGAGTTGAAGTACTGTTTGTTCCTGGCTGACTCATCGGCATCAAGAGAGATAACAGAGACACTTGGCATACGCTTGCTAGTTTGCTGCCAGAGCTGATAGTTGCCGGCTAATTAAGTCATCGCTTGGACTGAGGCGAGGGAGACAGAACAGGCTCTTTACCTTACAGCAAAAAGATATTGCCCCATATCTCTTAAATAATTCTTTTGCAATGGGTTAGAGTAGGGGTGTCAAACTCACGTTGTCACAGTGGTGTCACGTGACATATTGGGACTTCCCCCCCCTTCGCTAAACCAGGCATAGGCATGGGCAGTGCCTGACGCATCCGGCCCACCGGCTGGGAGTTTGACAACCTTGGGCTAGAGGAAGATCATCTTAATAGGTGATATAATAGAAGACAGTAACTAAGTGTATACATTGATTCACACACTGTAATAGCTGGGTGCAAAGGATTCAGCCCTGAATCAAACAATTGGAGAAATTAAACCATTTATTATTAAATTTATATGCTGCCCATCTTGCTATCCAAACTAGCTTACTATCCAAAATAGCTTGCTATCCAAAGCAACCAAAGGTTTGTTGCTGATACAAACACGCAGTGGTTTTTTTTTCAGTCTGAATTCTTAATATTAATTTTTCATTGTTGCTGTTTTCTAGGTGTGGAATTGGCAAACTTTTATATTTAAAAACAATCTTAACACGTTTTTTTTCTTTTAGCTATGAACTTCAATTCTCATTACGTTGATTGGCTTGCTGATTGTGTTTTTTAAACTTTCAGAGATATCAGTTGGTGAGCGAAATTGAGTCATCAGAAAAATATACTATTTTTGTCCCAGGGAATAATTCAATTGAGAACTATTGCCAAGCATCAAATATTACACAACTGGTAAGAGTTTACTTCTTTAAAGAAATAAACCTAATTGCACTCATGTAGAGGTAAGCTCCCCTAACTCAATGATACTTAATTTTTCATTCAACATGTACATGGTTGCACAGTTCTTTGTTTATTTGTGGAAAACAACATATCAATAAATAAGAATTTGGATTCAATCTTGAAATAACACATTTGGAATTAACTATTGTTGGGTATTTAATTAATTTTAAAAGAGGGGTTTCTACCTCATCACAGATGATAGACAACAACTGCTGTGTTCCCAAGAAGACTCATATAAGAGACTGACAGTCAATTCACAGGTTAACTCTGAATTGCCATATGCACAGAATTGCTGGAAACTCTGATATATCTCCAGTTGCTTTCCACTGAAAAATGAGATATGGTTGAAACCATATAATATAAACACAATTGAAAATCTGTGTTAATTTAATAATGATATAACTATAAATGAATACATTATTCACCATCATTGAATAAAATATAGCTCTTATATATCGTTTAAGGACTTGGTTTTAGGTTGGTGACCTTTGGGTATCAATATGTACCAGGTATAATGATGAAACTAAAATAGCATTTCTACTTCATGAGTTCATCAAGTGGCTTTGGCAACATGCTGAACTTTTTTCTAGGTTCTACAACTCTTCACATAAGAATGTTATTATCTCTGAGGGTTGCAATGGCAATATTTTTCTTCTGCTAATCAAGATGAACTTGATGTGGTTGAGTATGGCAAAGCAACAATCTTGTTAAAGGCCAATCTGCAGTTCAGTCATTAGAGTTGTAAAGAAAATGACTCTTCTGAAGATTGTGACCAAGATATTTGGAATGATAAATTGAAGAGGAAAGGCTTATTACTATGCATCTTCTCTTTAAGTTTCTATTCCACTTGCTGTTACCTTGTTGATTCTAATACTTGTTTTTGAGTATTTGGTTTTGTGTGGATTTCAGGATAATGACACCATGCAGTATCATGTTGTAATTGGTGCTAAGCTGTTTTTGAAAGATCTGAAGAATGGAGTGCACAGAAGCACAATGTTAGGATTCTCCAATTGGCTCATGTTTTCTAATAGACTCAATAAGGTGAGAATGAGCTACAAGTTACTATGTGTAATTTGAGCTACTTTATTTCTACAGTGTGTGGTTTAATAAGCAACATCTAAAATATCAAATACTATACTTTTCAAATAGTAAATTTGGGTGCATATTATGGCTGCAATCCTAAAATGTTTTATGTATTTGTTTTAAATGTTTTATTTACTGTATATATGAAATTTATTCAGTTACCTCTGTAACATAAATTGAAAGATCCCAGAGTTCTGGTTACTAAATTGACATACACAGATTAAAAACCAACAGTTGAGTTCATTGGTTTTGGTTGGTCTCCACTGAGGATGCTGTATTGGGTAAAGGAGGTTTTATAATGCTGTCTTGATAATTGTGCTTTGAACCATACTTTATTTCACAACCCCTTTTTTAAAATTGCAGACATATGTAAATGAAGTTCTTTTGGATGGTCCATTTGTTGAAACAAGAAATGGAATGTTGATTGGGGTTTCTCAAGTATTACAGATTCACAAAAACCGTTGCACTACCAATACCACTACGGTACAAAAGGTAAAGTATTAGAGACTGTCTTTCTTCATTATGCGAACTAGCTGTTTTCTACAATCTTATTCGTAGATAAACTGATTATCTGAACCCTCCACCCAATATATGCACACTCTTTTTTCTTCTTAAAATTTGAAATCTTGCAATTTTCAGGAACAACTAAGCTGGCATCAGTAGGTTTCCTCAACAGCATTTGATGTCATTTTTTAATTTACTTATTTATTTATTTACTGTTTTATCTGTCTGTCTGTCTGTCTATCTATCTATCTATTTATTTATCTACCAATCAAACAAACTTCTTAACCAGCCATCTCCCTTGCAAAAGGACTCTGAGTCATGTACAATGTACTCAATACAATAAAACATTAAATCCTGACTAATTAAAAATTAAAAAATTAAAAATGTATACATGACCCTGATGAGGGTTTTATCAATATAGTAAAAATGACAAAACTTAATGTTAGCATTTTGTTAGCATTTACAGCATCAGTTATCCCAACAAAAACAATAGAATATGGTCATGATTGTATGGACCTAATACATCCTGGCAGATTCAGACCCCAAACATAGATTTTAAAACCACAGTAAAAAGTGATTGGTTTATTAAGATATAAAAAGGGTCTCTGACAATGAAATGAATAAATTTTGATGTGGAAATAGCAACAGGATCAGATAAGAATAGATAGAGAGCCAACCAGGTGTAGTGGTTAAAATGAAACCAGAAATGTGTGTATTCTAATGCCAACTTGGGCTTCGAAGCCAGCTGAATGACTTTGAGACAAGCACTTTCTGTCTCAGCCCAATCCACCTCACAGGGCTATTGTGGGGAAAATAGAAGGAGGAAAGAATATTATGCTGTCTTAGTTACTTATAAAGTAATAATGGCAGGGTAGAAAAGCTAATTAATAAATATATTGACAATGCTAATATTTCTGTTATCATAAAATATGAAAAATAAAACCAGATAATGATTAATGTGGGCTTTTATTGTGTTGTGATTTTTTACCCTTCTGCAGTTGATGCTAATATTTTTCCATGCTCTGAAATATCTATTCATTATTCTTTTTCTCCTGTATGCCAGTCAAGATGTGCTAAATGCAACAAAAGGATCAAGTGCCCAGCAGGATCAGTGCTTGCAGTGAGTATTGCTTTATTTCATTTTTTTCTATCAAGCGTGTCACCCAAAAGCTTTGTAGAAAAAGCAGCCCTCATGCAGAATTTGGAAGCTAATAATGTTTATTGTCAGAAGGTAGAAAGAGTTAAAATGTATGATAAATTAAAAGTATGATAAATTAAAGTAAATGTTGACTTCAACAATCATTTTGTGCTATTTTGAGAGTCTGGAATATATATATTCCATATATATATATTATATTATATATTATATATTATATATATAATATAATATAATATAATATAATATAATATAATATAATATAATATAATATAATATAATATAATATAATATAATATAATATAATATAATATATTATAATATTATATTATATTATATTATATTATATTATATTATATTATATTATATTATATTATATTATATTATATTAAACAAGGTTTTCCATCACAGAAAGCTTTTTTTAAAAAAAATGGTGATAAGGCCAAACTGGTGGAGTTATGGGAAAATAATATCTTTTAACTTGGGTGTACCTATTCTCAAATCTAAGGAGGAGCTAGAATCGGAAGGTCATGTCTGTCATTGGTTTACATTTCTTCAATTGAAAGAAAGATTTAAATTAGATAAAAAAGAATCTTGGGTTTAAATTTTGTTAAAAATGAATTGGATACTTTACTGTGTGGTAGTGATGAACATATTATTGCTAAAGTCTATAAAGTGTTATTGATTTTAAATCTGGAAAATGAACAAGTAAAGCATTGTATGATTCAGTGGGAAAGGAATTTTGGATATAATGTAATGCTTGTGCAGTGGGGGAATATATGGAATAAAGGTTTAAAATTTACATTAAACTATTATGTAAATCGCTGGTATTTAACTCCGGATAAGTTGTCAAGAATGTATAAAGGCATTTCAAATGAATGTTGGAAATGTGAATATGAAGAAGGGACTTTTAATCATTTATGGTGGATATGTTATAAAGCAGAGAAATATTGGAGTAGGATTCATATCTTAATACAGAAAATTCTTAAAGTGAATATAGAAAAAAACTCAGAGATTTTTATTTTGGTTTGAATGAAAGAAGACTTGGAAAACAATTTGGAACTCTGATGTTATGTATGTTGATGGCAGCAAGACTAATTTAGGGACAGAAATGGAAAGTCAGCTCGATCCTCACGATGGATGAATGGCTGCTAAAACTGATGGAGTTAGCAGAGATGGCTAAATTGACTGTTTTGATTAAAGAAAAAGAAATACAAATATCTTTCTTTCTACTCACTTCTAGACTTTGTGCTTGAGGTGGAAAAAAAATGAAACTTTGATTTTGGGTTTTACCAATTAAATAGATTTGTTGTTAGAGAAATGACTAGTTTATATTATCATGTAAAAGTAAAAAGTTGAGGTTAGATGTTAATCTGTGGTGGGTTTCACTTATTTCTACCACTGATTCGCCCTGTGCATGAACACTCGCTTTGCTAATAAAATTGTATTGAATTAAAAAGAAAGAGTTAAAATGAGATTTCTTTCTTCATCATGCCCAAAATGATGTACGTTTGGAATATACTGTATATCTGCTTAACTTTTTTACATTTCCCCCCCTTTTTAACTGACAGCAAAATCCAGGCAAAGGGAACCTTCCTCATTGTGTATTTAAATCTGGAGGCACGAAATTAGTTGGCTGCTACTTTACCTGCATCAAAGTTTCCCTAGTAAGTCATCTTTATTGATTAGATATCTCTATATATGTCAAATATGCAGCTATTCCCATGTAATTATTTTCTTCCACTGGCCCAGAAGTGTTTATTTATTAAGAGACTGAGATCAATTTCTCACTCATAATCTGAGCGAATACATAACTGACTACCCTGCTGATGCATAGAGTTATATTGATATTACTGGTGCCATATCAGAAATGATAAGCAAGAAGATGCTATTATGATACCATTTCAAGCCCTAAGCAATATAAACTTTTGAACATGTCATCAATTTCTACTGAAGATTTTATGTGGCCATCTAATCAATCAGTCAGAATAGAGCAGGAAGGGACCTTGGAGGTCTTCTGGTCCACCCCCCTGCTCAAGCAGGAGACCCTATACCATTTCAGACAGGTGGCTGTCCAGTCTTTAAGGATAGTGATAAAGCACCCACAGCTTCTGAAGGCAAGCGGTTCCACTAGTTACCTGTTAGGAAGTTTCTCCTTAATTCCCGGTTGCTTCTCCTTAAGTAGTTTCCATCCATTGTTTCTTATCTAGCCTTCTGGTACTTTAGAAAATAAGTTGACCCCTCTTCTTTGTGCAGCCGCTCAAATATTGGAACACTGCTATCAAAGCCCTTCTTTTCACCAGACTAGCCATACCCAATCCTGTAACTGTTCTTCATATGTTGTTGTCTCCAGGCCCTTAATCAGTTGCTCTTCTTTTTTTTCTTTTCCAAAGTCTCAACATCTTTTTTGTAATGTGGTAACCAAAAACCGGATACAGTATTTGGTCTTCCTAAGGATTTATCAAGCAATACTAATACTTCGTGTGATTTTGATTCTATGCCTCTGTTCAACTCAAATGTTATGACACTGGATGGCTTGCAAGGAAGAATCAAAATAAAGAGACACTCAGCAGTAATCCTTACAAATCTCTATTTTTTCCTGCTCTGACTATCAATCTATCTGTTTCCTGAGGTCTCTGTCTGCTGTCCAGGCTACTATGGTGTGATGTGTGAGATGTGTCCTGGGAAAGTAGGCAACTGGTGCTCCGGCAATGGGGTGTGTCAAGATGGCATTGAAGGCAATGGAGATTGCCAGTGCCAAGAAGGTTTCCATGGCACAGCCTGTGAAATGTGTCAGGCAGGAAGATATGGACCCAAGTGTCAATCAGGTGATTATGACTGTTAAATCATCCTTATTGTGGCATTTGCACCTGATTTTCTTAATTGGGGCTACTTATTTCTTTCAAAATACTGTACAGGTGGCCCTCAACTTATGACCACAATTGAACCCAAAATTGACATTGCTAAGCAAGACATTTTTTGAGTTTTGCCCCATTTTACGACCTTTCATGCCACAGTTGTTAAATGAATCATTGCAGTTAGTTAAGTTAGTAAGAAGGTTGTTAAGCGAATCTGGCTTCCCCATTGACTTTGCTTGTCAGAGGGTCACCAAAGGGGATCGCGTGACTGTCATAAATACATACCAATTGCCCAGCATCCAAATTTTGACCAAGGGGATGCTGCAATGGTTGTAAGTGTGAAAATGGTCATAAATCACTTTTTTTCAGTGCCGCTGTAACTTCAAACAGTCACTAAAAGAATGGTTATAAGTCAAGGACTACCTGCTCAGGGAGTCCTTGACTTGAGACCACAACTGGGACCAAAATTTCCATCGCTAAGCAAGATGGTTGTTAAGTTAGTCATGCCAAATTTTTACAACATTTTTGCCATGGTTGTTAAGGAAATCACTGCAATTGTTCAATGAATCAGACAGTTGTTAAGTGAATCCAGCTTCCCCTATTGACTTTGCTTATTTCAAGCTGGCTGGGAAGTTCACAGAAGGCAGTCACGTGACACACACACACACACACAGGATACTGCAACCACAGTAAATACATGCCAGTTGCCAAGAGCTTGAATTTTAATCACATGACTATGGGGATGCTACAACATTTGTAAGTGCAAGGACCAGTTTTAGGTCACTTTTAGTGCTTTTTTAGCTTCAAACAGTCTGAAAACAATGGTTGTAAGACGAGGACCACCTGTATAAATAATTAGGAAAACAGTGTTTGTTTGTTTTTTTCATTTTTATGATCAAAATTCTATGCCACCTATGCCATCTCTGGCTCGAATATCAGAATAGCATCTGTGCTACTGCATAGGAGAAGTTTTTGGTCTAAAACAGTGACGCTCACAAAAAGACTTGCATGCAGTCTCCAAACTTGATGCCATCCTCCGATTTTTAATGTGGCCCAAACAACAAGTCATCAATCAGATGGCCAGACAATTATCCTATTTAATTTTGCTTCAATGGAGATGTTCTGGATTCATCCACTGCTTTAGTCTAGGACCACCTGCAAGACACTCAAATGTCTTTTGTTATTCTAACGCTAGATAAGTTGTGAACTCTTAAAACTTTATTCCACAAATATTGTATGCATTTGTCAAATATTTTCACTCACATTTCATTTCTAGGATCCTGTGCAGTTATTGATAGTGACAAAAGCTGCATATAATTATAATTAATTTTTCGTTGGCCATGATGGTGCAGAAAAACCAGCATAGGTAACTTTGGATGTATTAATTTGTACCTGACAAAGACTTATGTTTCTTCTTAGAGTGCAATTGCAATAAAGGGCAGTGCAACGATGGGTTGTTAGGTGATGGAAGATGCACATGCAACTCGGGATTTAAAGGAATTAATTGTGACCAAGGTAAGTTGGGAAACAAGGCCTATCATTCTAGATTTGACCCTATTGTTTTTTAAAAAAAATCAAATTTAAAAGAAATGAGAAAGGGCTACATTCAAAATCTCAGAACTGGAGTTTTGTTGTCCCTTTTCTTTTCCTGTGGTCAAATCTGCAGAAGATGCCTGGTTCTCAGGACAAATCTATGGGATGAATACAAATATATTGCAAACATAAGGGATAATCAAATATACCAGAACTACTATTGCTATTGAAAAAGGAACACCATAAAAAATAAAAGTTGTGCAATATTTTGGACATTTAATCAATTAAGTATGTAGCTTATAAGCTATTCCTGCTTTAATTAGGTTCCTCAAGTAGAATGAAAAAATAGTAATATTATGAATCAGTAATGTGACATACTCCAGAGCCCAGTCTTTTGGAGTTAGTGGGCACATTTGAAATGCGAGAACATGCAATGGGCTTTCTCACCAAAAAGTGGCCATGATATAGTGTAACCAATCATAAAACACCCATATATCAGAAGGCAAAAAAGCAAACAAACAATTGAATAGCAACCACCTGCCTTTTATTTTCTAAGCCCTATCTTAGACCCAGAGTTCTTGCTGAAAATAGAGATTGATTTGAGAATAGCATTGCATTCACATTGCATTCTATTCTTATTCTTAACATTAAACAAATTTTTTTTTTAAAAAAATAAGAGCTTAGACTCTAGGCCAATGTACTATAATAGCATTTGGAAAACTCCACTGGTCTACCTGCCATAAACATTTCACATTGAGCTGTGAAGGTCCAGAACTGATCCTGGCCCACTCTGAATTTTTCTGATAAGCCAAAGTAAGAATGCAGGAGTACTGGCTGAGCTTCATGTTGCTGTGCTGCTGCAGTTTAAGGCAAATTCTGTTGCAGCTCTTGTGTTAGTTGTATCATGGCATTCTGTAAATTGGCTACTTGCACATCCCCTTGCTGCTCATTTGCAGCAGTGCTGTAGCTAGATGCTTGGCAGATAGAGGTGTCCCAGTGGATTGAAGGCCAGTTTTAAAACTCCAAGTGGGATTTTTCTACCTCTCTTAGAAAGAGAGCAGAAGTCTTCCAAGACTGATGTTAGTGAGGTAATCCAAACAAAAAGTGTACCATGAATAAGGTAAATGTAAAGGTTTTCTTGTCAGTTGTGTCTGACTCTAGGCCACGCTGCTCATCTCTATTTCTTGGCCAAGGTAGCCAGCATTGTCAGAAGACAATTTCCATGCTCATGTGGCCAGCACGGCTATATGCCAAAGGCACATGGTATGCTGTTATCTTCCCACTAAAGGGCTATCTATTTATCTATTTGCATTTGCGTGGTTTTGAACTTCTAAGTGGGCAGGAGCTGAAGCAAGTAATGGGAGCTCACCCCATTGTGCAGAATTCTAGTCTCAAACTCAGCTGTCAGCTCTCCAGCTGACACCAGCTGACTCCAATAATGCTTTTGTATTGTAAGGTTACATTAACAGAATCTTGTGAGAATTCTCCCCCCTCCTCCATTCCCTTTATTCTCTAGGAAACTAGGCAGGGTCCTTTCTGAAATGCTTCCCAGATCACCTCTGCTTCTGAAGCGCAGTGTATCTTTTATAAGATCTTTCTTATGCCTCCAAAAATCATTCCCACATTACAAAGTACATGACTGTTTGAAAGAATTATTTTTGCTTAGAGATTGGACAATATTCTAATAAAATGTTCTCTTACAGAGATTGAAACTGATTTCTGCAATGGTACATGTGATGTGAATGCAAAGTAAGTACAATTATACTTATAATTTAAAACATATTTGAAGCTATGTGATTATTTTCATTAACAACTCTCACAGGGATATTTTTCCTCTTTTTCTCCACAGGGTTGTTGTGATAAGAGGAGGAGGGAGGAGTATCATCTATGTTTATTACCTTGGATAACTTGTATGTTAATATACCATGTTTCCCCAAAAATAGGACTCTGTCTTATATTTTTTTGAACTCCGAAATAAGTGCTTGGTCTTGTTTTTGGGGAGGTCTTATTATTTTGGGGCTTGGAGCAAGACGAGGCTCCTCTTGCCATCTTACCTGATTTCCAGCTCTGTCTCCCTTACCCTAACCAGAGGAAATGGCGGGGACTGGCTGCGCATGCATTTAAATATTTCCAGGGAGGTCTTATTTTTGGGGAAACAGGGTAGATGGGATAAAAATCTAATCAATAATAAATTAAGCAGTATTTCTAGGAAGCTGAGTTTTTAATTAAACCTCTCTATTATACATTCCTTAATTTCTTAAAAGTGATCTGGCGGTTATTAAAATCTCTAGTGTACAATTAATACATTAGAGGAGATTATTTACAAATAAAACCTGTGAAAGTATAGATTCTGTTTATCAAGATCTTGCTTAATTTAAATATAAATGTCTCTCAAACTATATCTTCCCATTCTGAACAAGAGTAAGCATGACATTTCCCATGATTTATTAATTTTCTTATCCAAATAAGTAAGATGAATTATTGCCACTGAGTGATTTTCATATAATATTAATGGGCCTATTAATAACCATAATCACTAATTCCTGCCTCAGAAGGATTTACTTTGTAATTGTTTTCAATAGCAATCTTCATTTATTTCCAAGGTGCAGAAATTCCACTTTGAGCATGTGAAAGAAACATATATCAGAAACTTGAGCTTCCTGCAGTGTATCTCTGTTTCGTAACTACACATTTAGACAAATGAGGGAAGGGGAGCAATGTGATCCAGGCAAACAAGCACAACACATTTAACACACAGTATCAGAAGCATATGTGTATGAGTTTATATATAATTCTCAATCCCTTTTTATTCTGTTTCAGTTGCGTGAATGACTCTACTACTTCTCAACCCACCTGCTCCTGTTCTGCTGGTTATTCTGGAAATGGAACCTCTTGCAAAGGTATTGCTGGCAAATGCTTTCAATTCATAATTCATGCTTGATAAAATAACCCCACGGGTAAGATCTGCAATACATAGAGATAGATCTATAATAGCTAAAAGTGACCACATTTTTCACTAATCACATGTACAAGCACTGCTGACATACACATGTTCCCCATTTCAGCATTACAACTAGTAAAACATTATCAAAGTAAATTTCATATCATTTAAAATGTAGCATTCAATGCCTTTCCTATGTGCTATGTTCAGACTTTCAATGGCTAGTTGCTGGGTGAAGAGAAAGGAGCATTTTTGAAGAGAAACATTTATACTGAAGAATAAACTTACATAAACTCCTTTTTGTCTGCATCCATGGCAAGACATAGGTTTATTTATTTATTTATTTATTTATTTATTTATTTATTTATTTATTTATTTATTTATTTATTTATTATATTTGTATACCGCCCTTCTCCGAAGGACTCAGGGCGGTTCACAGCCAATAAAAACACAGTACATACAATACAAATTTAAAAAACTATATAAAAAACTGATTCAATAACGGCCTAAAAATTTAAATACAATTTAAAACCCCGTTTAAAACCCTAATTAAAACCCTAAAATTAAAACTATGTTCAAGCTAGTCCTGCACGTCGAAACAACAGCGTCTTCAGCTCGCGGCGAAAAGTCCAGAGGTCGGGGAGTTGACGAAGCCCCGGAGGCAGCTCATTCCAGAGGGTGGGAGCCCCCACAGAGAAGGCCCTCCCCCTGGAGGTCGCCAGCCGACATTGTTTGGCTGACGGTATCCGGAGGACGCCCTCTTTGTGAGAGCGCACAGGTCGGTGTGAGGCTATTGGTGGCAGTAGGCGGTCCTGTAAATACCCGGGTCCTAAGCCATGGAGCGCTTTGAAGGTGATAACAAGCACCTTGAATTGGACCCGGAAGATCACTGGGAGCCAGTGCAGACTGCGCAGGAGAGGTGTCACACGGGAGCCACGAGGTGCTCCCTCTATCACCCGCGCAGCCGCATTCTGAATCAGTTGAAGCCTCCGGGTCCCCTTCAAGGGGAGCCCCATGTAGAGAGTGTTGCAGTTGTCCAGGGGGGATGTAACAAGGGCATGGGTGACTGTGCATAAGGAAGCCTGATCCAGAAAGGGGCGCAACTGGCGTATCAGGCAAAAATGGGCGTGAAACCCTTATGTGTATTCTCTGGCAACTGGCTTGAGGAAACTCACAACTGGGTAAAACAAAGGCTTGAAATCCTTGCCTGCTCTTCCATTCAGGTCAAGGAGCACACAAAATTCTCCAAACCATTCTTCTGAAATATAATTTTCTATATCCCACATGAGCCCTCCCTACCATATTTCACTGTAGTTTCACAATACCATTCCTGTAAACCCAGGAGCAGATTTGCAAGGTCCTGATGGTTGTAGAAGAACAGCAGAAACATCCTGCTTCATATACAGGATTGCACTGGAGGAAAGCAAAGATTCAAATCACAGTCTGGACCAAGGTTCCCAGGGTGTTAGCAAATGTGCTTTCCATACCTGTGCGAAACTGTTTTCTATTTTATCTCACCCTCTTTTTCTTTGGCAATTCAGAAATAGACCCGTGTGCTGAGGATAATGGCGGCTGTTCCATATATGCCAACTGTACCAAAATAGCACCGGGCAAAAACATCTGCAGTTGCAAAGAAGGTTATTCAGGAGATGGAACTTTATGCAGAGGTAAGTATCATCCATGTCTATGGAGATTCTCAGCCATCCAGGTCATGGTTGTCCCAAAGGTGCTTTTTCAAGAGGCAACTGGACTTTCTGGTTTTTCTTTGAAGATGTTTCGCTTCTCATTCAAGAGCTGAAGAAGCTTCTTGGATGAGAAGCAAAACATCTTCAAAGAAAAACCAAAAAATCCAATTGCCTCATGAAAAAGCATTTTTGGGATAAGCATCATACAGTTCAAAGCAGATGAAGGGATAGCTGATTTGGCTTAAAAAAAAATTTGTTTCTTCCCAGAGTCACTTTTATGAAATTGGCAACCATATAAGTGGGATTAATAACTAAATATTGGGATAGACCATTACCCAGATAAATGAATTTAAAAGATGAAATATTTAAAGCATGATAAATAGGATGGTGATATTTCTCTTGCAGAGAAGTTGCCTTTTATTTATTTATTATATTTATATGCCACCCATCTCCCTGATAAGGACCTGGCCGCCTTTTACATCAGCCCAGGTAGTCAGTGCTTTCTTAAAATATACATGTACGTGTAGCTGGCTACTTCAATTTAAGCAAGGCAAATGGCAAAATAATGTGGACATGATCGCTGAGTAATGGAGAAGAGGATTCTTCACCAGCAATGAGGACAGGTTACAAAGTTTACTGTTAGAATGAATGCCATTGTTTGCTCCATATGTAGGTGGGATAGACTTTGTAACAGGGACTGTATGAATGTTCCACTTGGAAAGGTAAAAACTGTTTGAAAGTTTTTTTCCCATACTGTCCTTTCATATGATATTGTTTTTCCCTAATCAATGATGATTTTTTACGAAGAACATTTGGGGCATTTAGAAAGATCAAAAATGTATCCTGGTTTATCTTTGCTCATCCTTACACTTATTATTGCACAAGTTAACAGGCTATTCTTTGATTTGTATCTTCTAAGACCTTGTTTTGTAACATAGTCATATTTTACAGTGGAAGCAATCTGATATAATGGGTATTTTTCTATGTGTAGAACTGGATCGGTGCTTAGAAAACAATGGAGGATGCCACCAAAATGCAACATGTATTAAAACAGGGCCAGCTTTGGTAAGCAAATTTTTATCTTACCCTATTTTGAAGTTTACTAATAATATGCTTATAATTAGTGGTGTGATTCAGCCAGTTCGCACCTATTCAGGAGAACCGGTTGTTAACTTTCTAAGCAGTTCAGAGAACCAGTCATTGGAAGAAACCTTATTTTGTTTTTTTCCACTTTACAGGGCTAATCCTGTAAGGCAGGCAGGAAAGAAACATTCTGGTGTTATTTCTAGCCTAAACTTTATTGCCCTGCTTACAGAAACTGCTTCTCTGGTTAACCCTTATTACATTGTAACAGCTAAGGCAAAGCGCCCATCGATGTGAATGATGTTGAGTTGGCCATGCCCACACAGTCACATGACCACTGAGCCACGCCTACCCAGCTGGTCATTAGGGCAGAAAACTGGTTGTTAAATTATTTGAATCCCACCACTGCTTATAATTGAAAAACAGCTGAGAGCATATCACTTAATACTGAAATATTCACTTTTGTTTCCTATCTTACCCCATATCATTGTAGCTTTATTTTCATAATATTTGAGACCCTCATTTCCTTTAGAGCCTTAACTAAAAAAAGTTGTTGAGCAGCGCACTTTGTTTCTTCTACTTGGGACAAGTATTTGTTTCCTGTTTCTGTGGCACAGGTAAATCTTCCTGTTTGCTCAAGCCTTTCCTTGATTCCTCTGTGATCAGCCAAATAAAATGATAGTTTCTTTATTAAGTCCCGATTTCAATCATTTTTATATTTACAAGATAATGTAAGCTTATTATAACATACTTAGTATATATTGTGTATATTACTCTTACTGTTGGATGCTGTGGTAAGTAAAAGCTGTGAATGCATGCTTAAGAGACTTGTAATAAATTCTAAACCTTTGTATGAAAAAAGCAAGGATACTAACAACACTAATCTGAATTTCTCTTTCATTCTTCATCTGTATAAAAAGCTGCAGGAAATACTTCAACTTTTATAAATTGTGCTAGGATTTTGACACTGTAAAATCCCTAAAATTGTCCAGACGTATACATTAAGGCACGCACAAACAATTCATTTTCCTATGCTTCTTCCTCTGTCTATTGCTTCTGTGATTTTTGACAGTCCCAAGATTGCAGGGATCAGTCTCAGAACACTGTGTTATGTTTGGCTGTAAGTTTAATGGGGCTTATTTGTAATGAAGTAGACGAAAGATTGTATTGCTTGTTCTTAATCACACAGTGAGGGTGTCTGCAGAGAGAGACAAAAAAGTCAAGATGGTAGTTTCAAGCATGTGATGAAAGCCCTGGCCTTTTTAAAAAAGTGCATCACAACCTCCCCCACCCCACCACCCCTCCCCCACCCCCGCCAACAGATAATCTCATTACATCCCTGCACATAGTTATAAAGCTCCATGTGGTACCAGGTTTTCTGTTATAGAGTTGGTCTCCCAGAGTAAATTCAAAGTATGGTTTGGTTATTTGTGTCTTGCTTTTTTTAATCTGGGCAGGCAGCTGAATCATCAGCATAAATGGCCACTGATGAGGCAGCAGTAGCATTTCTGTTATATCCTGTAAGCCAGGGGTCTCCAATCTTAGTAACTTTAAGGTTTGTGGACTTCAACTCCCAGAGTTCCTCAGCTGAGGGAATTGAAGTCCACAAGCCTTAAAGTGTTGTGTCTTGCCCGCCCTCAGAGCAGCCGGGGCCTTCTTACCTGCTCCCGAACACTGAGGAATGTATGCCTCCCGGCCCAAGTCCTGGCTCCATGCCCACACAAACTGCAGAAGAAGGAGCATCTCCCTGCCCCAGCCCTGACTCCATGCCCAGGCAAACGGAGCAGCTAGACCCCTCCCCCTCCTCCACAGCAGGTGAGCCTGAGGAGGGTTTACTCCCAACAACAGCTGATTGGAGTAATCCTCGCATCAGAAGATTGGAGAGGCGGAGGCAACAGAAGGAAGGGAGGGGCAGGCTTTAATGAGTGCTGAGTCATGGAGCCACACCCCATGGCCTATATAAAGGATCTACTTTCTGGCAGTCTCTGAGTCAGGCAAAAGTCGAACTTATCTTGCTGAAGTCACTTACTGGTCTCCTGCCTGCTCTGAGGACTTTGCTAGGACTTTGGGCAGAGCTGCAGAGGCAAGCCTGATTCGGATTTCCCTGACCCAGCCGTCAGCGGAGGAGTGGGACACGACATAAAGTTACTAAGGTTGGAGACCCCTGCTGTAAGCTGCATATCTTCCTTGCCACCTGCTTTATCCCCTTGCTGATCATGCATGGAGAGGTGGATCAAAGTAATTTAAGGTCTAACATCTACAACAATGGCTGGGATTTCCATCCCATGGATGAGAGGCCAAGGGAGGTACCATTCATGCGCCCAGGATTGAAAGAGCCCAACATAGCTATAGGTCTATGGCTGATGCTACCAAGGGAGAGGAAGTCTGGGGGTAGTCCTCCTGTAGTCTGTCCTTTACATACTCACTCTGAAGTGTGGCAAGTGTGTACCAGAGGTGGGTTTCAGCAGGTTCTGACTAGTTCTAGAGAACCGGTAGCGGAAATTTTGAGAACCGATAGCGGAGAACCAGTAGTAAAAATTCTGACTGGCCCCACCCCCATCTATTCTCTGCCTCCCAAGTCCCAGCTGATTGGGAGGAAATGGGGATTTTGCAGTATCCTTCCCCCGGAGTGGGGTGGGAATGGAGATTTTATAGTATCCCTCCCCTGCCATGCCCACCAAGCCACCCACAGAACCAGTAGTAAAAAGTTTTGAAACCCATCACTGGTGTGTAATCACTGTTCTGCTTCCCCAGTGGGAACATCCAATGGCTTAAAACACACGGGGCTTGCTCATTTGCAATGTGACTATTAACTGATTATGCTCTCGCCACTTTTGGCACTCACAGCAGCTGCAAAGCCTGCATATGTAGGACACACTTCTTCTATTTTACAATAGCAGAAAGAGACAGAGCAGGAAAGTGACAGTTATCTGCATCTTTATTGTTGCTGCAGAAGATGTCTGGCAGTTTGTATCCCTCTGTTTGTAGTTCTGAATGTGAACTATGTGGTGGTGTTTTTATTTCTCTCAGGTTGCCTGTGCCTGTCTTCCCGGGTTCACTGGTGATGGGATTAATAAGTGTGAATATACTGATCCTTGCTTGGAGGTTTGTTGATGCCCTTTCTTTGAAAGGTCTCCTGAATGCCAGTTTTTACATTTTAAAAAAGCAAACAATACTAACCCCACAGAGAGTTGATAATGGTGTAATTCCACTCATCACAAAGGTAATCCAGCATAACATAAAAAATTAACTCCTTTTTTTAAAGCAACCAAAATATCAGGAGTTCGCTGAAGTCATTTAGCATTGCTAGCCAAATCTTACAAGATTTTGAGTGGCAATCTTGTGATATTTCTGCCATGTGTTTGTTTTTTTTAATATTTTGATCAATTTTAAGGTCAAGCAGCTACCAGTTTAAAAGGTTTATGTATGGCATGGTACCATAGATACCACATTTCCCAGCCCTGTTTTATTTGGTAATCCTTAAAAGTTTCCAGTAATAAATTGGGTGTGTGTGTGTGGGGGGGACCAACCATTTCACTAAATCACACTGTGCTTTGTTTGGTTTACTGTTTTAATTCAACGATCATAGTTCATAAACCATAGCTTTTAACTTAGTCTATTTAGTGGACTGAACGAATTGTGTGTTAGTCAATAAACCATTATTATTGATTGATGTAAACACTTACTGAATTAAGGTAATCTAGCAATCGTATGGCTTTCAATTTAGAGGAATTAATTTCATGATGGGGATTGTGGGGCTTGTTATCAAGCCCAGCAACCTTAGATGGGAACAGAATAACATAAGGAAATTCTTCGTGTAAATCACTAGTAATAAGAAATAATAAAAGTGTTTTTCACAAACAAGAAAGCTATATCCATTAAATAGGTAATTTAAATTTCATGTGCTTCAAATTCCTTAAAAGAGAAGGTGAATTCCATTAGGGTACCTTTCTCTTTTAAAGTATTTGAATGACTGAGAGGTTCATGGAAAACTTTAGGGCATGGCATCGAGTTTTCTGTACACAGTTGTTTTCACTGAAATGACTACTTTTCTCTTCTCCAAAGCTGTTAATAGCTCGCTCACTTGTGTGAAAAGGATAGGGACTTGCTCCCCTGACAGCTAAGTTTTAAGAAGAGTCATCTAGACAATTATGCCTAAAGGAGGGATTGATAACCCCTAACCATGGCTCCATCTTATTAGCTTTTCTTTTCTTGATCAGAATAATGGTGGCTGCAGTCCACTAGCACTGTGCCTTAGAAAAGAAAATGGGAAACGAAAATGCCTTTGTATATTGGGAACTGGTGATGGCTTCACATGCCGTAGAACTGTATGGCAGGTAAGACATTTTTTTTTAATTTAATTTTGTAACAACAGTATACATAAACATTGTCATAGTAAAAAAAGAAAAACATATCATGAAATATATATATATATATATATATATATATATATATATATATATATATATATATATATATATATATATATATATAGGTCTTTAGTTGTTGGGTTTTCTCCGTGTAAAATTGGAAGTGTCTTGGCGGCGTTTGACGAAGTCTCATTCGTCATCTTCAGGCTTCAGCTTCGTGCTTCTGGGAGCAATGCTCCCAGAAGCACGAAGCTGAAGCCTGAAGATGACGAATGAGACTTCGTCGAAACGTCACCAAGACACTTCCAATTTTACACGGGAGAAAACCCGAACAACCAAAGACCTATATACAAACACCCGTGAAAACCTCAGAAAACAAATATATATATATGTAAATATAATATATATGTAAAGGATATGCATAGCTATATTAATTTGATATAATGAAGGGAACAATAGGACAGGAACGGTAGGCACTTTTGTGCTCTTATGCACGCCCCTTATAGTCCTCTTAGGAATGGGGTGAGGTCAATAGTAGAAAGTTTTTGGTTGAAGATTTTGGGATTTTTTGTAGAGACTATGGAGTCAGGTAATGAGTTCCAAGCATTAACTCCTCTGTTGCAGAAGTCATATTTTCTGCAATCAAGTTTGAAGCGGTTGACATTAAGCTTGAATCTATTTTTTGCTCTTGTAATATTGCGATTGAAGCTGAAGTAGTCATTTACAGGAAGGATGTTGCAATAGATGATTTTGTGTGTTAAACACAGGTCATGTTAAAACTTAAAACATCTTAAAACTTGCAAAATTTATGAGCATCCATTCCCAAATGCTGGAAGAACAGATAGTTGCAAATGATCCCATGAATTAAAAATTAGTAAAAGATTTCTAATTAGATCATAAATCAGTTGAACTGTCATTTGAAAGAAAATGCAAACAAAACAAAGCTTTTTTTATGTATGCTATCTGGGGATTCATTGGTAAGGGCATAATTCCTATATTGAATGGTTCAAATATGATTATTATAATTAATAATTCAAATTAATAATTAACGTTCACATATATGAAGAGTGATGGCTTCCAAGTCTCATGGGGCACAGGGAAGCCTTGAGCCAGAATCAAAGATAACATCAATCCAGCCTCTGCATTTGGTTGCAAGAGGTCACTGTATCCATGCCTCCATTAATCCTCTGGCCAACCAGTTCAAGTACAAATGAAGATTCCAGCCAGAATGTAGGGCTCAAAGCCTGACATGCATCAAAACTGCTTTTCTCTATTATAATTTTGCAGTGGGAGAGTTTTCGTATTTGCAATTATAGTATTAGAAGCCTATTACTGTAAATGTTTTTATGCACATATTTCCTAAGATTTTGAAGAAACTTGTTATTGTGAACATGTTTAATCCCTCCCTCCCTCCCTCCCTTCCTCAGGAACTTATTGGAAGACAAGATGCCTCTGAATTTCTTCGTTACAGCCGGGTAGGTATGAGAAGGATTTCTATGTGGTAAAACACTAGAGTGAAATCCAAAAAGTTCCTTCCACCATTCCTGCAACTGTGCAATCAAATTAAAACTACAGACCAGAACATCTGAAAGGCATCAAAATGGGAAGGCTGACCTATGCCATTCTAGAGAGTCCCTTAACTGATAAAATGTTTTTTTCTGGTGGGTGTTTTTTTTTGTTTTTTTGAGCTTGGTTTTTATTTCTGCATCCATGTGTTTAGCCATGTGTGAACAATTTTTATATCTTTGGCTTTTGTATCTTATTTTGTATTTTATATTTTGTATTTCTTGCTTAATATTGTTAATTGTCTTGAAGACTCAATGGAAAAAAGGGGTGGAATTTAATGTAATCAGTAAAA
Organism: Ahaetulla prasina; assembly: GCF_028640845.1. Taxonomy (NCBI): domain Eukaryota; kingdom Metazoa; phylum Chordata; class Lepidosauria; order Squamata; family Colubridae; genus Ahaetulla; species Ahaetulla prasina. The sequence goes on along the minus strand of NC_080540.1, from coordinate 72,702,801 downwards.
GAAAATACCCAGTGAAGAGAATGGTCTTAGAACAAAAAGGGAATGAGGAAATTTTCTATGATGAGTGCAGAACAGGGGTGAAATGCTCCCAGTTCGGACTGGCTCACCCGATCCAGTAGCGATGGCGGCGGGTGGTTCGGAGAACCGGTAGCAAAAATCCCTGGCCCTGCCCCCTGCCCCTGCTGAGCCGCACCATCATCAGAGTTTTTTTTTCTTTTAAAAGCAGTTTTTCTTCAGCCGAAAATATGCCTTTAAAAGTTAAAAAAAAGCTTTTGATGATCCTGCAGCTCAGCTGAGATCATCAGAACTCATTAAACTCTTTTTTTAAACAACCTCTTTGGCCGAAGAGGTTGGAAAGAAAAGATTTTAAAAGGCTCCTCTGGCGATCCCAGCTCAGTTCCTCATCACCAGGACCTTAAAAAACATGTTTTCTACAAGCTCTTCAGCTGAAGAGCTTGTAGAAAACCTCCTTTTAAGAGGTCCTGGGCTGCGATGAAGCACTTACCTTCTAACTGCTCCTTTCTGGCTGGGAAAGCCATCATCAGTTGCATCAGCTAGCAACTGAATCTGCCTGCCTGAAATCCATCTCCTCAGTCAGCAACTCATCTGCCTGCTTTCCTGGCTGAGGAACTCTGGGAATTGAAGTCCACAAACCTTAAAGTTACTAAGGTTGGAGACCCCTGATCTAAAAAATACAAATAAAATAAAATAATAAAATAAAATATTTGTGCAGCTTTCTGAGATTTGGTGTGTTTCTGTAGTGTTTCACTCTAACTACACAAACACACAAAATCTCACAAAGCTGTATGTGGCATTTTGTGTGTGTGTGTGAGAGAGAGAGTCGTGTTGTGTTGTGTTGTGCGTGTGTAAAGTGTGAAAGTTGGTTTTTGAGCTTTTTGTGGCTGTGTGAGGTTCCTGCTTGTTGCAGGGGCCATTTTGGGTGAAGTGCAGCAGCTTTTACATTGTGTGTGAGTCAATTGTGTTGTGTTGTGTTGTGTTGTGTGTAAAGTGTGAAAATTGGTTTTTGAGCTTTTTGTGGCTGTGTGAGGTTCCTGCTTGTTGCAGGGGCCATTTTGGGTGAAGTGCAGCTGCTTTTACATTGTGTGTGAGTCTGTTGTGTTGTGTGTGTGTAAAGTGTGAAAGTTGGTTTTTGGTACCTCATTGTTTTGTATACTTTGTTTATTATTTTTATTATTTATTGTTATTGGCCACACCCACCCAGTCGTCTGACCATGAAGCCACGCCCACCAATTAAGCCATGCCCACAGAACCGGTAGGGAAAATTTTTAGATTTCACCCCTGGTGCAGAGTTCATATAATCATCAGTTTGAAAGGGACCCTGAAGGTTTTTATGTCTAATTCACTGCCCAGGGCAGGAATATAAACCCAGACAACTAAATTTGATCTTCCTCTTTAACATTTTCATTCAAACCACTTGGGTGAGGTCCATTGGACAGAATGGGGAACAGTACCATCAATATGCCATATCCATTGAGCTGGCACACATGTCAGCCATTATTTTTTTAAAAATCACCAATAGTGGAGCACCTACAATTTCAGAAACCAAGTTGTTCCAACATTTCATAGCTCTCAGTGAGGAAATTGCCTCTTATGTCAAATTTAAATCCTTTCTATAAAGTTTTCATTTATGGTTCTTGGAAGTTGTGGAAAAGAAACCTACACCTTCTTCCCTGTGATAGTCCAGGAAATATTAGAAGTTTTTCTAATATTTAGAAGACTGTCTTTCCTTAGCCTTCTCTTACCCTAACCATACCCAGTTTCTTAAACCATTCTTATATCTCCCAAGCTTTTCCCCTCTCGCTGTTCTTTGTAATTTTTCCAATTCCTCAGCTAGCAACCAAAGTCAGCATCCTATCCCAAGGACAGTGGTACTGGTGCAGCATAGAGCTATCATTTCTCGTGAACCTGATATTGCAACTCTGTTTATTTATTTATTTATTTATTAATCAAACTTATATACTGCACCATCTCCCGTAGGACTCAGGGTGGTTCACAGGCATATTAAAACAATATAATAAATAAGCATTAAAACCCAGTTAAAACTAAATATTACCATGGCCTGATCACTAAAACAATAAAAACCAATAAAAACCCCATTAAAATTTGCTAAAACATTTTATCTTAGGCTAGTCCAGCGCGCTGAAATAATAGAGTCTTCAGTTTACGTCTGAAGGTCCGGAGGTCGGGGAGTTGTCGTAATCCCGGAGGAAGCTCGTTCCACAGGGCTGGTGCCGCCACAGAGAAGGTCCTCCCCCTGGGGGCCGCCAACCTACATTGTTTGGTCGACGGCACCCTGAGGAGGCCCACTCTGTGGGAGCGCACAGGTCGTTGGGAGGCAATTGGTGGCAGAAGGCAGTCTCGCAAATACCCTGGTCCTAAGCCATGGAGCGCTTTAAAGGTGATAACCAAGACCTTGAATTGCACCCGGAAAGCTACCTGTAGCCAGTGTAGGCCGCACAGGATGGGTGTTATATGGGAGCAACGCGGTGCTCCCTCTATCACCCGCACGGCCGCATGTTGAAAATCCCCAGATTACATTACATCTTGCAGCACCTGCAGAGCGCTGCCAAGAAAACTGGAATTTCTCTGAATCCAAATGTAAATATTTTTTTCTGTAGATTGTAACTTTTGTTTGGTATTTATACTAATCCCTGGACTTCTTTCTCTGCTATAGGTTCATAGAGTTACGGAGATGACGGGGAAAGGACCCTACACCATTTTTGTCCCACATGCTGATTATCTACAGAAAAGGACCACAGTAAGCAGCCTGTGAAAGGTGGCATTTGAAAACCAAGCGGTGGCTTTATTCATTGCACTGAAATTTGTTTAATATAAATCAGGAGTTCATTAAGAGAACCTTAAGAGAAGTATCAATTCTAGGCAAATTCTTGTTTCAGTTAAACATATATGCTTTTCTGATTTTGCTTCCAAACATAAACATTTTCAACTAAATTTGATCTTCCTCTTTAACATTTTCAAACACTTGGGTGAGGTCCATTGGGCAGAATGGGGAACAATACCGTCAATATGCCATATCCATTGAGTTGGCACACAATTTGGAGGGTTCTCCTAAACGCGTGGCTCCTGCTTGGGGAGCAAGTGGCAATCATGACTGGTGGGGAGGGCTTTGCACAGATTCGGATCAAATTGCACACTCTCCTAAACCAGGAAGCCTCTTAGCCACTTTCTCTTTGGACTATTGCAGTGGGCTTTGGGTGAGGCTGCCCTTGAAGACCATCTGGAATGAAAGTTACAACTAGTTCAGAATCCAGCAGCACATACAATCTCTAAGTCTCTAAGTTTACTCGTGTTGCACCCTTATAATGTGAACTGCACTCATTTCCAGTTTACTTCTGGGGGCAACCCAAGCTGCTAGTTATCACCTTTAATGTCCTAAATGGCACAGAATCAGTTTATTTGAGGGATCACCTCTCCCTGAGAATATCTGTCCATCCCACAAGATAAAGAGGTTAGACACACTCCAGCTTCCTTCCCTGCTGCCATCTAAAGAGACTTGGAAAGTGTGCCTTTTCCATAGCTGCCCCTACCTCATGAAACACATTCACACACACACTTGGTGATCCAGCAGGTCTAGCTTTGAAAAAGGCCATTGTGACTGGCACTGAGGTAGAGAGAGATAGGAATTTAATTTATAGGTTGTTGGGGCATCCTAAGAAGACAATAAAGGCTCCAGGTTTTTTAATTAAGTATTTGGCTTTCTGCCTTATAGTTGTAGTATTGTTGCCATCCTCCAAGAATATGCTCTAAGATGGGTGGCCAAAGACATATTTTAAGTTAATAAATAAATAAATAGTTGTTTTCAATTGAACTGAATTTTGATTGTAGCTCGGTTTTCCCCATCTGTACTGATGGGTATGATGTAATTGGTTGATATGTTTATGCCAATGCCCAACAGTTCTACATTTTTAGAAGACAAATAGATCATGAAAACCAGGTTTTAGCCATTTTCTATTGTGTTAGGTAATAGAAACCGATGCAATAGACGGCATTCACGATGTATTACTATTATATCACCAAGAGCAGCTTCATTTCAAACCCCTGAACAAGAAGGGCTTCATCTGTGTTTGCCTTGTACAACCATATTTTCTTTAGTTTTCAGAATGGGAAAAAGCTGGCTGCATCAAAGATCTGCTTCGCTATCACACAGTCATCTGTCAGACGCTCCTATCGGATGACTTGGAATCACAGGATTCTGTAACAGCTTTATCTGGTCACAAAATCAAAGTTTCCATGAAAGAGGTGTGTACCATTGTCGCACTCCTGTTCCATTTCCATCTTAGTCATAATTCACTTTGCTGCACAGCTAACAGAAACCTTATGTCACTGTGTCCTATCAATTCTTTATTTTTCATGGAACTGGGTTATTTTTTAGGGCCAATGACAATCCCTCTGGAACAGCGGTCCCCAACCTTTCCAGCTTGGCGGCCCAGCGGAGGGGGCATCTGAGTGGCAGGTGTACATGCACATACACAGCTCTCACGTGAATGGAACTTCGTGCATGAGCAGAGAGTGCTTGGGTTCATGCACGAAGCTCCACTCACCACTTGAGCTCATGCGTGAAACTCCACTCATGTGAGTGGGAGGCACTCAAGAGGAGGGCACTTGTGCTCACATGCAAAGCTCCATGCGTGTGCGCTTACCCATTTTTCCCATGGCTCGATTTCGAGCAGGCCATGGCCCGATTGTTGGCCATGGCCAGGGGTTCGAGACCCCTGCTCTAGAATAATATTCTTACATTTTTGTATGATGTACAAGACTGTTTTTAAAGGTGCTGGAAATGTATTCCCTCTTTTTACCCTCCCAGAACAGTCTGTATTTAAATGATGAAGTAAAGATAATTGAAAGTGACATTACTCGAGAGAATGGAGTCATACATTTTATTGATGGGATCTTAGCCCCATATGACCTGCAGCACCACAACATTTCATGCAACCTATCCCAGGTATGTCTAACATTAAGATATATATGAAAGAAGCCCTAATGAGTTTGCTAGTCTTGAAGCTGCTGAAACTAGATGTTATTGAAAATAATCATGGCTTTTAATGGCTCATTGTTTCTTATACTACACTCGGTTCTGAGTTAGATGTTTTAAACTTCAACTATCCCTTTATTAGGGCACTGTGAGCCCTAGATCCATCTGACTTGACTGTAACATATTTCTGTTTCATTTGAGTGTCCATGCCTGGGTGCACATACAGTTTGGATTATTTTCAGAGGTGGAATTATCTGCCCCGATCTATATTTTGTGACATTTCTGTACAAGCTGCGTAACTGAAGCAAAATCTGTTAGGCTTACAGCTTCGCACACTGTTATCTGCCATTGAATTTATTTCAGAATTGCTGTGTGAAAGATCATGTCATTAGCCTGGGTTCAGGGCTATTGCAAGACATCCTATCTTTGTGCTTTAAATAGGATACACATGATATAACTTGTCACTTCTGTGTATTACAACTGCACATGCACATTCTAGATTGCCAGAAATGGGGAAAGAGGCAGGTTGCTCCAATGTAAAAATTAGGCCACATCTCTTCCATGCACCTTTTCTGATCAGTCTCTGGAACTGGGATTTTATTGCAATTTTTCTGTTTGATTGCTTTCCAGAAAACTATTATAGAAGTCTCAGAGGCTCATGGATACAAAACATACAGCAGGCTTCTAAAGGTAATTGACCTGTTCTCTTTCAGTTTCAATCCATAAAATGAAACGTAAGTGAAGGAGTTCTTGAGTTGATCTTGACTGCTGGTAATTTAATGGATACATTTATGTAATTTTACTGACAAGGATATGGAAGTGGCTTGCTGTTGTCTTTTTCCAATTTTTATTACTATTATTATTTTTATTTCCCAATTCTACCTCAGAGCCGTGCAGTTTCCAAATAGTCTCACACATCCAAATCTTAACCATCACTCACTTAGCTTTTTTAAGATTAGTCAATGCTGGCTATGTGCTGCCATCGAGTCAGGTTCATATTAAAACCCATATATCAAAAATACAAAATAATATCATTTTAAAGTTTGGTTCAATATACATTTCAGAAGTGGGATTTGAATTCTGATTAATTGGATAATGGTTTAACTTTTAGTAGAATTCAGCTCCGAAGAAAGAAAACATTATCTACTTCCCTCACTTCTTACAAACATATGGACTATTAGAGATAGTATAATCTCAGCCTATTTGATATAAGGAAGACTCTTCACATAGTGTCCTGGATCTGTTTCTCATTTGGCCTATTGTTAGTTAAGAGAGTCTGTAAATTTAACAGAACAAAATTTGTCTCTCTTTTTCTCTTGTATTTTTTCTTCTCAAAATATAACTTAGACAGAAGAGAGACTTTTCTACCCTCATATATTTCTTAGTAATTATTGGCAATGTATAGTAGCATTCTGTCAGCTTTGGAGGCCATACTAGTCCGGAAGCTTCTGTGCTGCCACTTTCTCATGTGTGGGAAAGTAGGAGAGGGGGATTTAGTAGAGGAGTTGTCATTAGACATAATAACATTCTTCCTGTCGGTCAAGGTCAGGCCGATCCTGCATCTGGAGAAGGAGTGTTCAGAGTAATGTCTTGAGATGAGCCGGTTGGCTATTGGAGCATGTAATCAACAGAGGAGTCAGGGGATGGTTTTGGGGGTTTTGATTTACTCAGGGAGAACCCGGATCTCTCAGATTCGGATTTTCCCAGATATGCCAGTTTACCTATCCTAGTAAAAGAACTTTGAAAGACGCGTACTTCGGAGTTTTACTTAGTGAAGGATTTTTTTCTGGAATGCTGACAGCCTTCATTAACAGCCTGGTTAACTCCAGGCTCTACATCCCAGACAACTATATTATGAGTATTTTATTTTAATGTGACATTCTATTATTTCATAACATAACATAACATAACATCAGAGTTCGAAGGGACCTTGGAGGCCTTCTAGTCCAACCCCCTGCCCAGGCAGGAAACCCTACACCATCTCAGTCAGATGGTTATCCAAAATTTCCTTAGAATTCTTTCAAAACTCTGCTCTTGTTCAGGAGTACAATCTCTCACAAGGTCTTCTTGATTAATTCAAATCTCCCAACAAGTATTTGTTCCTTGCAAAACTTTTTTTTTAAATCCATTATTGAAACATGGAACTCTGAAGGCTTCATAGCTGATAATGTTCCTCCAGAAATTTTTCAAGACTCTAAACGTATCCTAAAAATGGGCAGAAAGTAGGCTGGAATCTATGGGTACATATTTAGATAATTTGCAAAAGATTAGAAAGGATCCCAAATCCCAATGTTTTAACCATAGCAAAAGCAAAACAATTGTTCTCACGAGAAACAATCATTTTTTGAAATTCTGGTTTCTCTGAATCAAATGGGTATAGATGTGTATAATTTTCTTCAAATGCTCCTTTAAGTATTTATAGGATCATAGACTATGCATTTATTCTCACTAGGAAGCCTTCAAAGTTGCTGACAATTAACATTCCATAAAGTAAACAGTCAATAATCATAACAGGAATTGATGCAATCTACATATAGGTAGAGTATGGTAGCCTTTTTTTTTTACACATTAACATCATTATTTATGAAATGGCAGACATTGTGAGCTGCAGTTTGTTTCATCAGATGCACAAAAACTTTGCTAGCCTAAAAAATGCTACCATATTTTTTTTATTTTGGCCACCGTATGTGCCCTGCACCACTTCCATTTCCCTTCCCCTGTGCTGAGCATTGCATAGCATATCAAAATCCACATTTCATAACCAGTCAGGGTTAAGAGACAAAGAGAGCCTGCTTTGTGGAAGGTAGGCAATTTGTAAAGCCTAAAAAAGCTTGAGGCATCAGGCATCTGCTTAGCCACTTATCACTCATCCCACCCTCCCCTAAACCCCCCCAAAAATAATTAACCCAACTCCCAGACTTGTGGATTACATTCCATTTGACAACATGGAGGTTCTTTCTATACAAACTTGGTAGCTTTTGATGCAGCTCCCCTATTTCGTCAAGACTGGTGCTTGGGAGTAGGGAGGGTTGACCAGTTGACAGTAAGTTGTGAATTCTCTTAGATTAGTGATATCATGCTATTTTACTGTTCTGTGTCTCTCTGCAGGAAGCAGGACTTCTTAATATGGTCAATAATATCTTTCATCAGCCATTTACCATGCTGTGGCCAACTGATGCAGCCTTTAATTCTCTTCCTGCTGAAATGCAAAAATGGCTATATCATAAAGACCACAGGAGCAAATTGTCTGCTTATCTCAAAGGGCACATGATCCGGGACATAAAGGTAAAGCCAAGATTGAAACAACAGAAGCATTTTAAAGAAGCCCTGCTGGACTCATCTTGGCAGAAAACACACCCTCTTTTCATGTCATTTAAACCTGGCTAGAAATTGGTTTTGATTTAATAAGTAAATTGCTTAACCAACGTTTTATTTGATAAAATCTGTGAGATCGGTCTGTGGGAGGGAAGTTGCTACTGGCCTTTGCTTGCTTATTCATTGGAGAAGTGCCGAAGCTCAGGAATTGCAATGAGGAAAATTAAAATAGAGGAAATCGTAGAGCAACTGGTATACAATTGCATTGAAAATGCCTTTTTTTTAAAAGGAAACCACCAAAGTACTAAGTTATAACGTTATTTTATAGATTTTTAGATTTAGATGGCTGTCCAGCTCAAATAGACAACTCTGGGTGTTTTACAATGTTAAAATGAAAATGATTGGTCATCATCATTGCTTGGGCATCTACAGGTGCCAGCTCAGTCGTTCTTTTAAATAACTTAGGTAATTTAAGGTGCCTTTTAGTTCTGTAAAACAGAGGAAGTATTTCAAGAGGACACATGCATAGCTTTAAGCATGACTTAACATATTTTGAAAAATGTGGAGAGAGGCCATGGTAAATTTGTTAAGGAACATACCGTCTATCTCAACAATTTTTCTCTGATATTTAATTTTAAAAAGAATTTAGAAGAGTAGTCAGGATGCTAAACAAGGATTAGGATTTTTTTTAACCAGTGCAAGATTAGAATGGAATGGAATGGAATGGAATGGAATGGAATGGAATGGAATGGAATAGAATAGAATAGAATAGAATAGAATAGAATAGAATAGAATAGAATAGAATAGAATAGAATAGAATTTTTTATTGGCCAAGGACACACAAGGAATTTGTCTTGGTGCATATGTTCTTAGTATACATAAAAGAAAGATAAGATGAGGTAGTGGTATGAGTGGTATGAGATTCTTTATCCAAATGCTGATTCTTTCATGGTGCTTCATACGATCAGGCATTTATCATACCATGGATCCACAAGGAAATTTATTCTTTGCAAGATCAGTGGCAGAAGTCTGGCAGCCTTAAGTGAGACTCATTCCTATTTAAACTTCTTGAACATTTAACTACCTAACTGATTCACTGCCAGAAACATTTACTGTCAGAACACAGAGAAGGAAGGTATATGAGGAAATGAGTTTTCATTCTTTTGATGAAAATGGAGCCTTCCCCAATTCCTGTCTATTTTGGCCAGCTTTAATCTTTGGCAAATCAATCATGATCTACTCTTCTGTGGTTCTAGGTCTTGGCTTCCAAACTGACCGAATTGTCGTCTTTGAGGACTTTGCACGGCTCAACGATTTCATTTAGCTGCAGCAAAACAAATGCTGTAAGTAAGCACTCCTTTAAACGGAAGCCACAAGAGGACCAACTCATGTACAACACTGTTCCTTTCAAAGAGTACAGGTAGTTTTCACTTAGTGACTGCCTTAGGCAGCACTATTTGCAATTACAAAGGTGATGAAAAAGTAACAGTCAGTTAGCATGTGTTCTCCTGTGCCTGACTTGTTATTTTTTTTTTTCTTTCTCCTCTCGCAGAGGAAAGAGATTGCTTCATTAAGGCTTTTCTTTGCCTCTTATGCAAACTTATTACCTTATTACCTTATTACCTTATTACCTGGCACTATTTATTTTCAATGTATATTCCCTATTGGGTGTCTGTCTACTCTCTTGTAATCCCTTCCTCTCCATTTAATGCATATACAGTACAAACATTAATTCCCTTCTTGCTAATTATCTCTGGGTGAACATTCTAAGCAATGAAAGAATGGGGAAATAGGACTATAAGATGAGTCTAATTCCAGAAATTTTCCCCCTACGTTTTGGCTCACACAATTGTTTGGAGCCATATCCTTCTGGTGCTGTAAAGGAAAAGAAAGCCGAACTAAAATCATAAGCATAGTTGTCACAATCTTTTTAGGATCGAACTCCTAGCTGTGAGCAAAGTTTGTGTGCAATACTGCATTCTAACCTCTGTTATCTACGGCATCAGTTTTGATAATAATGTCCTAAGGAGGTTTTGTAAAGTTAGGCTAAGGAATAGGTACAGAATACAGCAGCTGCAAGTATTAAAGGTCATGGGTGGTAGCAAATGAAAAAATGCAGAAGAGGCATGGGCTGAAAAAGAGGAGTTAGGAGCAAAAGGAGGTAGAGGACTCCATTATTTTAGGAAGCGATGGAACAAACTAGGGAAATTGAACAAGAAACAGTATCTGTGAGACAGAGAACAAAAAAAGTAGAATGTGAATAAACATGACAACAACTTTTTGAATACATCTTGAAGTGAATATATAGGATTGTCTAGGATTTCTGGGAAGGTGCTGACTGTTTGAGCCTGCCTTATCTACATTTCCTCGTAAAATACAAGAGAAAATCCCATTGCAGGGAATTCCACAAAGTGTTAGAGTTAGGTCACCATAAATTCAGAGAGCAAAATGGAAATTGCCAATGCACTTGGAGTGCCAGGGTATACGTAGGAGGATGCTGGTCATTTAATCCACCCTCATCTACATTTTCTGGTAAAATAAATGGAAAAATCCCATTGTGGGAAATTCCACTTAGGGTTAGGGTTAGATGGTCACCATGAATTTGGACAGCCAAATGGACATTTCCAAAGGATTTTGAGACTGGTTATGCTTAGTAGAGTGCTGACTCTTTGAGCCTGCCTTATATATGTTTCCTGGAAAAATGCATGGAAAAATCCAATTGTGGGAAATTAAACTTAAGGGTAGGGTTAAGTCACTATAAATTCAAAGATCAAATTTGACATTGCCAATGCACTCAGAGTGCCTGGGCATACTTAGGAGGGTGCAGACTGTTTCAGCCTGCCTTATCTACATTTCTTGGTAAAATACATGGGAAAATCCAATTGCGGGAAATTAAACTTAAGGGTAGGGTTAAGTCACTATAAATTCAAAGATCAAATTTGACATTGCCAATGCACTCAGAGTGCCTGGGCATACTTAGGAGGGTGCAGACTGTTTCAGCCTGCCTTATCTACATTTCTTGGTAAAATACATGGGAAAATCCAATTGCGGGAAATTCCATTTAGGGGTAGGGTTAGGTCACCATAAATTCAGAGAGCAAAATGGACATTGCCAATGGATTTGGATAACTTGGTTATTCTTAGGAAGGTGTTGACTGTTTGAGGCTGCCAGATCTCTCTATCCTAGTAAAATTCATAGAAAATATAATGCAATCAGTAGATAGAGTGTAGGAACCGACAGGATCTTACATGATAGCTTTTTAAAAAGATTCTGTCTTCTTAGATTTGTTGTGTATAGAGTTTTATATCTTGTTGATAAAGGATTTTTGTCTTCATAAACTTGAATGCTTTTGATCTGGGGCAAAAAAAAAAAACATGTTTAAGAAGCAACAGGTGATAGGGCTGAATTTTGCATATTAGTCAAAACCAAAAGCCGCCAATATTTGTCTTCTGATTCCCTTTTACTGCTTTTTTGGTTTGCAGGGGGATATTGTGGTAGACAATGGCAATGCAAGGATTGTCCAGAGGTATATGGAATTTGATGTGGGCATTGCTTATGGAACTGATTACCTTCTTGAGCCTCCAGATTTGGGATCCCGTTGTGATCAGTTTCAAACGGTTGAGATTTCAGTGAGTACTTGAATTTTAATTATCAGTGTTTACTGATTTAGATAATTACCATGTTTCCCAGAAAATAAGACTTGGAAATTACAGGGTGATGACCACCCCCAGGCTTTCGCACAAAAGCCAGCAAGCATGTGGGCACTGACAGTATGTGGCAGCAGCTTCAGCTCACCGGTCCCTGGGTCAGCACATTCTGGGACTGGGCAGAACGGAAGGCACAGAGTGGAAGCCAGGCAATCCCAATTTGCCACACAGGCTGCAGACATGTTGAGAGATGCGAAAATGATCCTCTCGTGGTCACCTGCTGCTCTGATCCACTGATGCTTGACTTTCCCATGGCCCATGCGGAGCATGCAGATTGCCTGCCTTGCCCTGCACCTCTGCCTCTGTCTGCTGCCAGTGTCATCACATGAAGATGAGCCTCCCACAGCCACCCACTGCTGTAGCCCAGCAACACTCGGCTTTCTTGATGCCCGCATAGCACGTCTGGATTACATGACTCTGCTTCCGCCTGCTGCTTACACAGGTAATTAACTCACCTGTGCTGTGCAGGCTCCAGCTGCTGCCAGACACCATTGGCCCACACACGCTCGCCACCTCCTATGCTGGGCACGCTCACCTCTTCTCTAGGGCTTATTTTTGAGGTAGGGCTTATATTAGGTGCCCACGGTAAAACCAGGCTAGGGCTTATTTTTGGGATAGGTCTTCTTTTTGGGGAAACACAGTATTTTTATTTGTGTTGTGACCTAGGCCCAGGTAGTTATTACCAGACACAATCAGTCCTAAACAAACATATTTTATTAGAACAGCTGAGAATTACTTCATTCTCAGTTTAGTCCAAATTAATTCCAAAGCTAATCCTTCAGAAAAAGTCCTTCAGCCTTATTACAAACCTTTGTCTTCTTTGGCACCCTGCCAAAGCTATTCTTGGCAAAGCCCCATGAAGTTCAGAAACAAGAGACACCGACTAGAAACAATTGGAGCAATATTGCTTTCCTACAAAGAGCCCAAGAGCAGTTGCTGCTCTTTTAAGCCTTATGGGAGGGGCAATCATCTCCTGGCCTTATTCCCAAGTCGTCCTTTTTGCTTTAGCTGCTCTTGCCTTCTGGCAGCTCTTCGCATGTGTGCACTAGGAACAGGCTCGTCCTGTTCCTTTGCCTCTCTGCTGTCCACCTCTCTGCCTCTCTGCTGTCCACACATCGCTCCCAGATGGCCCTGGCCCCATCTCTGCCTCTGACACAGAGCCCTCGTCCGGACCTTCCCCTGACTCCAGGACTGGCTCCTTGTCCTCCCTAGCCTCCTCACTGTCTGACTCCACTGCCAGCTCTGCAGGCTGCTGGTGGACCACAACAATTTGGTTGATTTAATATCATTAAAGCATTCTCTAGATCAGGGGTCCCCAAACCTTGGTCTATGGCCCGGTACTATTCTGCAACATGCTCGCAACTGGTCCACACAAACAAGTGAAGCCCTATCTGTGGGATGCAACCAGCATGCAAAACTATGCCCCCTTCAGTCCGTATAAAAACCTTTCTCCACGGAATCAGTTCTTGCCCAAAAAGTTGGGTCTGCTGCTCTGGATAAAAAGAAAATCTGTAGTTAACTTTCTTATACTAATGTTGACAGTGGCAAATAGCAGTTTCTCCGTGCTATTTTCACGTTTGTGAAAATTGCTTTCCAATTATAAGTCACTTTATCAGGCATATGAGCAGCATATAAATTTAATAATAATAATATGAGAGTTGTTCTTCAAAAAGTCTTCAAAAACACTTCTGTTTCTATTAAACTACTTTTTTTTAAATAAAAAAAATCCCTCTTACCATCATGGCAATTTAATTTGCCAAGGTGAGATGGTCTAATTTGTATGTATTCTACTTGTTTTGCAAGTTTTAAATTCTAAAACGCAAATGAATACATAATAAAAACACCCCAAGGCATCTCAGCATTGGGAATAGGGCCCAAAATGCCAGCTCTGTTAACCAAGACACTGTCATCCTGATTTCAGTACTTAAAGGGAAGTTCTGTGGCCAAAAATGTTGCCCAGCTCTGTCTGCTAGTAGGTTACAGTCTTTGTGAGAAAGGAAAAGCTAACAAGTTTTCAGATGAAAGTTAAAATGGTTTCTTACATACTTGTCTATTTTTCCTGCTTCCCTATAATGTCTTCCCAGAATGCTCCATGTGGTCCTTGCGGCTATGAGAAACCTTGTCCTTTTGGATCAATTGAAAGGGTAAGCATCTCCAGAGAAATTATGGATTCACAATTGACAAGATGTAGATAATAAGCAATTCCATGGTGATTTACAAGACATTTTACAAGCAAGCGTTTGACAGGCACAACACATGGCCCTAATCCCAAGCGAAAGGGTACATACAGTGGATATAGAACGTCTATACACCCCTGTTAAAATGCCCAGTACTGTATTTGATGAGACCAAGATAAGATAGATGGAATAACTTTATTGTCACTTTGAATGTACACTAATTGGCATACATTAAAATGAAATTTGATTGCATACAGCTCTCAAAGGGTCACCACCTCCAAAATACACTACATAAACATGACAAAATAAATAAATAAGTAAATAAATACATACAATTTTTTGCATATTCCCACATATGATCCAGGAAACAACACAATCTAGTCCCGTGATGACAAACATATGGCACGTGTGCCAGAGGTGGCATATAGTGCCCTCCCTGATGGCACACGAGCCATCACCCCAGTTCAGCTCCGCTGCACATGCGTGCACGCCTCCCTCTGGCCAGCTGATGTTTGGGTCTCTGCTGTGTATGCACGGCAGGGGAGGTACGGGGAGGGCTATGTGCGCATGCACAGGAGGCCAGGATGCAGGCAGGGGAACGCAGTGCATGAACAGGGAGGCGGGACGCATGCGGGGGGCCTGCATGCATGCACAGAGGTAGGGGCATGCACGGAAGGTGGCATGCACGGGACCCACAAGTGCATTGTATTTTGGGGGTTCAAGCATGCGCATGTGCATTCATGCGCTCCCACGCACTTTGGGCATTCAGTCTGGAAACGGTTAGCCATCACTGGTCTACTATATATGTACATGGCGAGAAAAACAAATCTTGCAAATTTACCAGATGGATGGCATAGGGAACAAACCTATTACAGAATCTGGTAGTCCTGCTAGAAATACTTCAAAACCTCTGACTAGAGGGGAGCAACAGAAACAGACCGTAAAGTGGGTGTGTGGGGTCGCTAATAATGCTTTGACCTCTAAGCAGTTATCCTGAATAATAGGAAGTGAGTTTCCTATAATCTTCTCGGCTGTCCTTACCGCTCTCTGTCTTGTCCTTCTTTCTAAGGCACTGCTGCCATCACTCTCCAGGCCTCAAAAAGATTTAGATTTTTAATTACTTAACACATAGGAGTAATAGGAGGAAGTTCCCACATACCTTGCAAATTGAACGTATAGTTTCATCCTAAGAATCAAATTTCCAACAAAAGGCAAAAACAGTTGTCTTTTTCCAATAGGGGGAAATCCAAACTTGCTATTATGAATATGACTCTTTTGAGTTGCCAAGGAGGCACCATTGGAGGAAATATGCTCGAGTGCCATTCCTTCAAAACCGGCTGAGAAAACATTTCGCTAATGGATGCAAGAAAACATGCCTTACCACCAAGTGGGTACCCCAGTGTTGTGCAAACCACTATGGAAAGAATTGCCATGGTAAGGAATATTTATTAAAATTCCAGACAAAATAACATGTTTTTCGTTCCGTACTTGGTAATTATAATAATGGTAACAGCAGTTGCTAAAACTATCGCAACAATTTGTTTTACCATCTATGGGGGTGAAACAGGAATAAAATGTAAAATTTGTTACTACTGGTTCTGTGGGTGTGGCTTGGTGGGGGGGAATGTGACTGGGTGGGTGTGGCCAACTTTTTTTTTTTTACTTTTAAAAGCATTTTTTCTTCAACCTCTTCGGCCGAAGAGGTTGTAGAAAAAATGCTTTTAAAGGGTTCTGACAATCCCAGCTGAGTAACTTGATCGGCAGAATCTTTTAAAAGCATTTTTACAACCTCTATGGCCGAAGAGGTTGTAGAAAAAATGCTTTTAAAAGGTTCTGATGATCCCAGCTGAGCTGTGCGATCATCAGAGCCTTTTTTTTTAACTTTTAAAAGCATTTTTTCGGCTGAAGAAAAAATGCTTTTAAAAGTAAAAAAAACAACCTCTGGTGATCATGCAGCTCAGCTGGGCATGGGCGAGAGGTGGGGTAGGGATTTTTGCTACCGGTTCTCCGAACCACCCGCTGCCATCACTACCGGATCGAGCGATCCGTCCAAACCGGGAGCATTTCACCCCTGGAGTGAAATGTCCTTGTTAGGTATCACATCTAAGGTTCTGGATCTTCTAACTAAATATATAATTATTTCTAATGTTCCTTTGAATTTGATATAGATGCATAGTTTTCCATGCACTGCTGTTCACTAATATCAGAACATATCTTAATATTCATGCACCTAATGATTTCTTTTGTATCTTGAATGACTTTCACTTTTCCTCCTCCTTGCCAAAAATATAATTTATCTTCTTACGTGTAGTAAATATTCCACTGAATGGTAAGAAATAAAACAACATTTCATGGATTTTCCCATTGTCTCATAGCAATGCTTAAATGCTGAATTGCAGCCAATGCTGGACCAAATCGATAAGCAAATCCAATTTATCTATTTATATAGTTATTACATACTTATACTCATATATATGCTTATATATAGTTACTTCATGCTTATGCTTATATATACTGCCGTGACATAAATAAATAAATAAATAAATAAATAAATATAAATAAATAAATAAATAAAAATCAATCAATCAATCAATCACTTTTCCTAATTTTCATCGGAGTCGTGTGTACTGGAATACCTGTCTATTTTCTATGCCACATAATTCTAAGTGCACTGCAGCAGATCGCGCATCTAACTAACCTTGAAAACATGGTTGGCACGTAAATGCAAAACCCCTAAAATGCCAGACATATAGACTTTTTAAAAAAGAAAACTCCTAAAGAAAACAAAGGGAAACAACTTCATGAAAATGACCTTTATTTAATGATGAATTTGCCATTTATCTTCAATCTTGGACCTAAATTCCAGTGAATACAATGCAACTCACTCCCTACAAACCTTGCTTAGAATTAGAGCTTCAGATTAGTCAGGTTCCCTTATTCTGCCCTCATATGATTATAGATCTGAAATCTCACTAGTCGGGCAGTCATTAATTCCATGGTTTGCTTATTGTCCAAAATAAGGTGGTTACTATACAAAGGGCATTCTTGGTTGTCCTAAAGTCAGATTGCTCTGAAACCCGGCTAAACACCAGAACACATGAAACCTAAATGTCCGTGAAATGAATGATCATAACCATTACTATAATAGTGCAAGCTAGTTTGCCCTCCCCCCATGGCGTACCGTAGGTAAGCGTGCAGGTGTGAAACCCAACAAATTAGCAATTAGGCTCTCAGGATTACTTTGTAAAGTGTAGATCTCCCTGACAAATGTATGCCATTCAACCATAAATAAAAACCATTACTATACATGGGCAAATGTATGCAAGGCAGGGTACATTAAAAGGTGTGAGTAACTGGCAGACAGACAATGGCAGTAAGAAGCAGAACGCCCTTATAGCATCATGTGAATCCTTTCTTTTAGAATGATAGAAAGGAAACCAGCAGAAAGTTACCCTGGGTGATTTTTAAAAACTGAAATATTAAACAGAATGTTATTCTTCATCTTCCTAGGTTTACTTTTTAACAGTTTATGTATACACTACAATCTTGAAGGAAGTTATCTCTAAGGATAATTTTAGATGTGTGCAATAACCTAAAATAACTGCAAAGCACTGAAGAAAAATGAAGGGTTATACACGCCCAACACATAAAGTTTCTAAGATGGAGGAAGTTATTATCTGTAGCTTATAACACAGTTGTTTCTAGGAAACCAATAAAACTATGTGACCAAATAGACTGGGGTCTCCTTGGAAAGCCACTATGACATCATTTATTCTTTATTTCTCAAGTGATATATTTGGTTGAAAAAACATGTGTCGGTTCTGCCTTTTTCAGTATGTCCCGGAGGGCACGAAGCACCATGCCAAAACCGTGGTACATGTGATGATGGGCATAAAGGCTCAGGACAATGCAATTGTAGTGCAGCTTTTGGTGGAGTGGCTTGTGAACTCTGTTCTCCAGGGTATTATGGGCCAGACTGCAAAGGTAAGCTTGCAATTAGCTCTTCCTCACTATTTGTCTTGATGGTATCCTTTGCATTGTCTTTGTAATTCCTTTATATATCTTCTGCGTCGGATGTCCAGGAGTATTTGAAGATTATAGTAGTGATTTTTCCTGTCTTCCACCTGGTCTATGTTTAGTGGAGGAAGAGATGGTTTTTATGAGATATCTGCATGATACTGTCTTAAATGTTTTGAGTGATTGACGGATATAGGTAAGATTTGGCAGCACTGCCCTTATGGACTCTTGCCTTCTTCATGTGTTACCCTCAATTCCAAACATCATTTTCATGTTTTAATGAGCCACACTTTGTAAGATTCCTGCAGTTGTGATTGAATTGTACAGTTGTGCCTACAGGATAATAGGGTGATGAAAACTAATCTTTTTAAAATAAGAGCATGCGTGTTGGTGCTCTAGACCAGGGGTGTCAAACTCACGTTGTCATGGCAGCATCACGTGATGTATCAGGACTTCCTCCCCCCACTTCGCTAAACTGGGTGTGGCCGTGTGCAGCGTGTGACGCATCCAGCAGTTTGACAGCCCTGGTCTAGACAGTCATATTTTGGCATCTACTATGGCTTGGCTCCTCTTCTGATTTTGTTAGCAATTTCAATTAGGTGCTCTTGTTTCTTTTTTTTTTTCTTTCAGTTTTTGAACTTTACACTTAGGATTTTCAAGGCCAGGATTTTTTTTAAAATTTCTCATTTAAAATTTAAAATTTTTCATTCTATTTACACCAGAAAGTTATATTTTCTGGCTCACAGAGTAAGCCATTCCTGCTTTTTGCTTTTTTATTTTGTTTTCTGGAAATCTTTTCAATTTTGGCATCCACTAAAATTTGGCACCTGTACGCTGTTACCTGCTTGACCTTAGCCTAGAGCTGGCTCTGCCTTTAATGTTAATACCAATATTGTTCTTCGGATATACTCAACGTTTTGTGTTTCTCATTTTCTGCCTCATAGTCTGAATGCTTTAACAGTTTTTTCCATGTTTCCATTGCAGGATGGAGGGTGGGACACCAACACATGTTCTCCTTGCAGGGTGGAAGAGTGGTGTGTCTGTTCCCTCCCCTCACCTCTCCTGCTAATAATCTTCTTTCCATCACTCTGTGATTTCCCTGTCATTGCATTCATTCAAGTGTAGAAAGACAGGGAAGTTACAGATTGCCGAAGAGGAAGATTTACAATAAAAGATAAAACACTCAAACATCCATTGGATGACCTAGTAAATTACTGCTTATCAGGACATCGCTTAGATGTTTTATCTGTTGGTAAAAAATAAAAATGAGGAGGAATTATCAGGTGAAAAAGGAGCTTGGGACAGCATCATACACCACACCACACCACTGTGTACTCCTTTTCTTAGTCAAAGACTATGATTGTGGCTTCCTTTTCATTGCAGAGTGCAATTGTTCAGGAAATGGGATATGCAACGAAGGGCTGTTCGGAGATGGCTTCTGCTTCTGCTCTGTGGGATGGACAGGAGAGCACTGCGAAACCAAACTAGGTAAAGCAAATCTCAGGGCTGGCACACTGCAAAGTACAACTCCATAGAGCAGCATTTCCCAACCTTGGTGACTTTCAAAGTATGCAGACTTCAACTCCCAGAATTCATTTCAATGGCCCTGCTGGGTGTGGAATTCTGGGATTTAAAGTCCACACATCCGGAACTGGCCATGGTTGGAAAACACTGCCCTAGAGGAAGGCCCAGTAGATTTTACCAAATGCCTTTATTTTTTTCAAAAGGGTAGTAATGTTTTTTTTTTTTGCCATCATTCTTCTGATTTCTTTGTTTATGGATTTTATAAACTTATATGGTATTTCAAGCATGTATAACACCTTGGGAGGCACTAGAGAAGGAGAGAGAAAAAAAGCAATTCAACACATTATCCGTAGTGCTTTAGCCTTGTTTGATTAAAGGAATTTTTTTTTCTTTTTTGTACAAAATGTAATGTTGAATTTCAAAATGTCTCCATCAGCATGCAGGCTAATATATTTTTGAAACTGCAGGATTCTGGGAGTTCCTATATGTATTGGAGAAACCCTGCTCTCTCTCTTAATCACATTGCCTCAGAGCTGATATTAATTCAGGGAGCTTTATCCTGCTCAAATTCTCATCTAGTTTTTTCTCTAAAGTCAAGCAAAGAAAACAACCTTGATTCCCCAGCAGTACATTGGTAAAATGACCTTTTTTTTAATGATCAAAAGGTTTAAACAATAAGCAAAGTCAGACTAGCAAACAGTTATAATAAGGGGAATGTGAGACCTGAACGATAAGCTGTAAACATCATGAAATTTGGCAGCACTGATGAAAATGTCCCTAAGTAACCTTTTCCATCTTGTTCCAGGCAAATAGCCATTCACTGTAAAATTAGCTTAACATAGTTTTAAAGAGTAAAGGAATTTACCAGCAAAAGAAAAGAAAAGAAAAAGACATGAGTTTTACCCATTTCTGTCGCTGCATGAGGTTTTTTCTTTGTGTCCCAACAGCCCTTGGCCACCACTGTACTTGATTTTTTAAAATAATAAAAATAGCAATGATGGCTCCCTTCCCCACAATCCCAAATACAGAGGTTACTTGCTACCAGCCTTCTTAAGGTTTTGATTGAGGCTATTTTATGAACTATTGTATGGTCCATCAAATTGAATGTAGCAGATTCTGTGATGTTGTTTATTGTATTGTTATTTGTTTTATTTATAGTTTTGATGATGATTAATTGCATTCAGTGTTTCTATTTGCATTTGGCTTTGATAGCAGTTCTCCATCTAAGACAGCCAACCTTTGAACGGATGGCAATGAACAAGAGTGGGCAGGGTGCACATTAAAATCTCTTTTGGGTTCATCATTGCTTTTATCCCAAAGAGATAAGCTTCCTGAATCTCCCTCTCCCTCTCCCCCTCTCCCTCTCTTTCTCTCTCTCTCTCTCATACCGATAGTCCTCACTTAACTATGATAATTGGGATATCAATTCCATCACTAAGTAACACAATTATGAGGCACAATATCACTTATGGCAGTAGCTGTGATAGCTCCAGTGGCCATTTTTAGGTAAATCCTGCAAGGTTACTGTATCCTACAGTCACAAGATTGCTCTTGGTCACCTCCTGCTGACTTCCTCGATCACTTGGCTTGCCAGAAGCCATCAGCAGAGGTCGCAATGGGGAATGTGCAACCACAAGACACTGGGAAATCATAGCTGTGACCCAGTTGGTGAGCACATGAATTTCAACCAGGTGATTGCAGGGATGCTGCAACAGCCACAGCTACAAAGATCTATTGTAAACCCCCCTCATTCAGCACTGTCGTAACTTCAAGTAGTCATTTAACAAGTGGTCATTCAACAAGGACTAAAATTTTGCCAAGAAAATTACAGGGACTAGTTCAGGCAGTTGCCAGGAGTCAAAAACTGACTTAAAAGCATACATACATACATACATACATACATACATACATACATACATACATACATACTATGTAGTACATACATACATGCAATCATACCATACAGATTATTTTTATTTTTATCTGAAACCTGCTCAGGGCTTCCTACCCAAGAGCAATTGAACCTTAAACCCACATAATACAACTTACTACCTGTTCTCATTCTATCCCAGTTGTGATAAATAAGTCATGCAGACAACTGAATGAGAATAAAATATCTCCAGTCCAGCTGTATCATATGCATTAGAAGTATGATCTAGAAAGAAGGAAAGGGTTTCCTTGAAATATAGTGGCGACAGGTTCATCAATGACAGTGAAAAGCGAAAGAGGTGATCTGGTGAATAAGATTAATTGGGTAAACACTGCTCAGCTATTTCATTGAAGGCATTTTAATGCATGTTCATTCATAAGTGAATTTCTCTTACCAGAAAATGTGCAAGGCAGCAAGACTCCCTTTTCCAAAGTGGGTAAAAGATTTTTCTGTAATGAGAACTTCCCATTGTAAAATCTAGTTGTCAGGGTTCCAAGTAATAGATCCATTGCAAGCAAGAACTCCAATGTAGGTAGATTCCTCAAAGAATAGCTTTATTGGCACGTATCTGGTGAAAACCAACTCTGGGAGGCCCCTTGGTTTTCACCTAATTAAAAATAAAAGTTTTCTCCCTCAACCCAAACAATCAGCCACATGGCCCAATCAAGGCACCATCTGCAGGTCTGGTGACATCATTCCACCTTCTTCCAGCCAGGTGTAAGAACGCCCTTGGTTCCCAGGGAAAAGCATTTTTGTTTTGACTACACCACCCCAGCTATCTCTAATCCTCCCTCCCTATCCTTCACTCCAGTGTGGCAACACTGAAGCTCCAAGATGGCTTTGGCCAGGTCAGCTTCAGGGCTGACATTAGCAGAATTGGTAGATGCATTAATGCATAACATCAATCAAGCTATGTGTCTAATTCTGAAGTGAATTTATTGATTTGTCTGCTTTGTTTACATATATATTTAGCTGCAGTACCTCAGTGCTCCCCAGCCTGCCATCCAAATGCTATCTGCCGAGCTAATAATATCTGTGAATGTAACCTCTATTACGAGGGAGATGGAAAGAGATGCACAGGTATGGTTGCAAGTGCAAAGGGTAAATCTAAACATTTGCAAGTAGTGCTTACTCCATCCTTTTTTGAAAATGTTAGTATCATTTCAGGACTATATCCTTCACAATAACATTGGATGCTTTTCTATAACATTGCTTTTATTGCTTTCATTTTCACACAAGTCCTCCAGTAAAAGTATGTCTGGTTTTTCATATATGTGGCATCATGCAAGATCTTGCAAGGCATATTATTACAACCGAAATCTTATCTTTCATACTGTCCCTTCCAAGGCCTGTATGGAGTTTTAATGCTGAGAATTGTCGTCATCGTCATCATCATTATCATCTGTTTAGAGCAGGGGTGTCAAACTCAAGGCCCGCGGGCTGGACCCACCCGCAGGGTGCTTAGATCTGGCCTGCGGGGCCACCCTGGAAACAGCGAAAGACTAGCCCATGGTGACTTTGCCAGTGAAAACAGAGCTCGGGAGGGCTGCATGTGGCTCTCCCAAGCTCCATTTTGATGTCAAAGGTTTGAAAGAGTCTGTTGCAGCCAAAAATGAAGCTCAGGAGCTCATTTTCGCTGGCAGAGCACTCAGGCCACCACAGGCACCCCAACATGAGTGACATTGAACTGGTCACATCCACACTGGCCACGCCCATCCCAGCTCCCCAAGGTCAAACACAATGATGATGCGGCCCTCAATGAAATCGAGTTTGATACCCCTGCTTTAGAGCTGTTAGAATCCTAGAAAATCTTCCTCTGAGAAAGTCAGTTTACAACGTAAAGATTTAATTGATAATTCCAAAATAGAGAAGAAACATGACTCTAGATTTATAGATACCAAACCATTGTAGAAAACCTTCTGGAATGATTCCTGAAGATATACTCTTACCTGAATTTCCCAATTCCCTTTTTGTCTCCTTTTTAAAAATTAAATTGGGCATTGATCAGAATTTTCAATTTCATGCATCATTTTTTTGAAAATAAAAACTTATGTGGGGTTGTAGCGGTGATTGTTTTTATGTACAAAATCAGGCATTTAAATTTTATTTATTCATTCAATTTCTATAGCTGCCCATCTCAATCAATGAATCTGGGTGGTTTACAATTGAAAAATGTTACTGTTGGAGATAAAGAAGAATGTCAAAATAAGTAACTTATTTTACTGTACAACTTAAATAGTTTCAGAAGTATTTTAAGATTGTTTCATCTCTCCAAATACCTTCTGAAGTGTGCAGAAAAGTACCTATTATAGCAATAAATTCTCAAGAATAGCATTAGAATGCTAGCATCCCTCCTTGTTGGTTAGTTTGAGCAAATTTTTGAATTTACTCAAATTAAGTGATGCTTACTTGCTTTCTTTGCATTAAAAACTTGCTAAAAATAGCAATAGCACTTAGACTTATATACCACTTCACAGTGCTTTACAGCCCTATCTAAACGGTTTACCAAATCAGCCTATTGCCCCCAACAATATGGGTCCTCATTTTACCCACCTCGGAAGGATGGAAGATGAGTCAACCTTGAGCCTGGTGAGATTTGAACTGCCAAATTGCAGGCAGCCAGCAGTAGTGCAGTACTGCATTGTAACCATTGCACCACCACAGCATGAGTTTTGCTTATAGCTAAAAATATAAAGCAATATAACATTTAAATGATTGAGGAACTGGGTTAGAGTTAGGGTCAGGGTTAGGAGGAACCGGAACCTAAAACATTTTAAAGGTTGGAGTTTTTGTATTTTTTTTTTTTAAATCCTATTTTGATTGCATGTATAAGCTTTATTCTAATGTTCCAAAATTGACTGGAAGTCAACCAAAGCAGTACCAAAATCTGGAATTTTAGAACAATTATACAATGGAATTGAGGGAATTCCTGCTCAGCCTGACTTTACTCCCTAAGCAATAGGCAGAGTCAAAAGTTACACATTACTGAATGGCACTTTCTGATGTAGTGATTGACCAGTGTGGAAACAACAACGGTGGCTGCAGCAACCATGCTAAGTGCACACAGAATGGAACGGATGTCTCCTGCACCTGCTTAATGGACTACGAGGGTGACGGCTACATCTGCAATCCTATTGACAGATGTGCAGATGGGAGGAATGGACACTGTAGTGAGCATGCAACTTGTATTAGCACAGGTCCAGTAAGTATCAGACATATCTCTGCAAGCTCATATTTCTAACAGTCTTTCTGAAATGAGATCATAAAGATTTTTGAGAAATTGTTTGTAGAAATTTGGGCTTTCTTAACAGCCTATGCAGTGGTGGGATTCAGCCAGTTCGCACCACTTCGGGAGAACCGGTTGTTAATTTTCTGAGCAGTTTGGTGAACTGGTTGTTGGAAGAAATTATAATGGCAGAGAACTGGTTGTTAAATTATTTGAATCCCACCACTGAACCTATGTCTGTGTGGTGACTTCCTTTCAGAGAGATTTCTCCCAATTGCCTGGAAAAGAAGGACAATGGTGCACAGTGGAATATGGATTTCCTTTTCTTCTCCAAGTATCAAATATTCACTCCACATATTAAACACTATTGTTTGTGTAACTTGTAGTAGCTTCATACATTCCTGTCACATAGGAGGTTTATTTTTTTCTTATTGTAAAATTTCACATCCCAGAGAATTAGAAACTATTGTATTTAACTAGTTGGCAGTCCATTTTTGAAAAGCAAAAGTAACTTTCAGATCAACAATAGACCTTACTTTTGAGGGGGGAAAATAGCAATAGCACCTAGACTTATATACTGCCTCGCAGCCCTCTCTAAGCGGTTTACAGAGTCAGCATAATATTGCCCCCAACAATTCAGATCATTTTACCGACCTCGGAAGGATGGAAGGCCTGGTGAAAATCGAACTCCTGGAGTGAGCAGGTAGTTAGCTTGTGGCAGGGGTGAAATGCTCCCCATTCGGACCAGATTGCCTGATCTGGTAACGATGGGAGCAGGTGGTTTGGAGAACCGGTAGCAAAAATCCCTGGGGGGGCCCCCCATGCCCAGCTGAGTTGCGTGATCATTAGAGGTTTGTTTGTTTTTTACTTTTAAAAGCATTTTTTCTTTGGCCAAAAAAATGCTTTTAAAAGTAAAAAAAAAGCCTCTGATGATTGTGCAGCTCAGCTGGGATCATCAGAACCTTTTAAAAGCATTTTTCTACAACCTCTTCAGCCGAAGAGGTTCTAGAAAAAATGCTTTTAAAAGTAAAAAAAAAAGTTGGCCACGCCCACCCCGTTACATTACCACCACCACCACCAAGCCACGCCCACAGAACCGGTAGTAACAATTTTTACATTTCACCCCTGCCCTGCAGTACTATATTCTAACCACTGCACCACCACAGCTGCACCACAAGCAATAGCAATAGCACTTAGACTTATATACCACCCCATAGTGTTTCACAGCACTGTCTGGGTAATTTACAAAGACAGCATATGGCCCCCAATAATCTGGATTCCCATTTTACTGATCTCGGAAGGATGGAAAGCTGAGTCAACCTCGAGCCCCTTCAGGATCAAACTCCAGGCTGTGGGCAGAATTCGCCTACAATACTACATTCTAACCACTCTGCCACCGGGGCTCAGGGAAGTGCCATTTTAGGAGTGCAAATGCACAGAGACCTCAAAGCTCAGTTCCCCTAGCTACATAGCAATATTTTTCCTTATATTGGAAGTGCAGCAAATATAATGCTACAATCTAGGAAGTAAACCTTTAACTAACTGTGGAAAGGAGACTTAACTGATTTTTTACTGTTTCATTTGGCTTGCTGCTGAGTGCTCTTTGCTGTCTACCTCTGGCTTGATAGTCCTGTCTGGCTGTTAAGAGTGCAGTAACGCCTGGCTTCCTTGCCTTGCAGAATACCCGGCGGTGCGAATGCAAGGCAGGTTACATTGGAAACGGAATGCAGTGCTTCGATGAAGTCATTCCCCCCACAGACCGTTGCTTGGAGGAGAACGGGCAATGCCACGTGGAGGCTATTTGTACTGACCTGCATTTCGAGGGTAGATTTTTTTTCTTCTATTTTCTACTCTGTTGTCTCTTGGATGATCTTGTCATTTTTTTTCTACTTTCTACTATATTACTTAGGGGTGGGAGGGGTTCTCACTTTTGGAATGGAGACTCTCACTGGCATAGTTAAAGATGCTGTTTGTCAGGAGTCTCCAACCTTGGCAACTTTAAGACTTGTGGACTTCAACTCTCAGAATTCCTCAGCCAGCTTTGCTTCTGGGATTCTGGGAGTTGAAGTCCACAAGTCTTAAAGTTTCCAAGGATGGAGACCCCTGCTCTTTGTGATCTGTAAAGGCACATAATTGGTAAAGTCCAAATCAGATCTTTTATGTCTCTTAATTTAGAATAATCTAAATTTATTAATTTGCTCCTCAATTCCTCCCAATTATTATTGTTTCCTCCTTGTGGCTTACTTCTCCTTTCTTTGGAGGAAAAGGAATGGATGGGATGCTGCTGTGCCCATATAGACTAGGGAGACCAATGTTTGATCCAATGTGATATTTCTTATTCTTTGAATGCAATTTTATCCAATAGTCTTGGGTTTAGTCTCGAAATATCCTCATTTCTTTGAACATGCATTTAATTTACTTCCTTTTATAACAGCACTCCTATTTTTGCCATAATCCTTGCTTGTATTTTGTTTAGATGTCCGTTAAAATCCAGGCATTTAGAATATAAATATTGAACATCTCTTCTAACATTTCGAAGTGTCTTTTTCTAAATCTGACTCATATCTCAACAAAGCTTAGTAGACATAATATTCTGTGATTGTTCTCCAGACAAGACAGTTGGTGTGTTCCACCTGCAGTCTCCTACAAGAAAGTACAATTTTACCTATGAAGAGGCTGAAGCCCAGTGTGCAGCTGAGGGAGCTACCTTGGCCACTCTTCAACAGCTCTCTGCTGCTCAGCAGGTAACAAGGCAACACAGTGATATCAATTCATTTAGTGTCTCAGGTTTTGGTCATACTAAGAGTCACACTAGAGGTGCTTTCCTGGTTGAAACTTGTCTCCTTTGTCTGAAGAAGCTCTACAACTCCTTTTGGACCCCAATGAATCCTCATTTTTTCATCAACTTTGCATTGAAATTCCAAATTAAAACATATTCAAAAAGTAATCCTTCAAGGGATTTAATCCAATTTCATATCATGAAATGCTGGTAGCCGCATTTGGCCCATGGGCACTAGAAAAATGGCATGCAGAGGAAATGAAAATCTGCCTCTTTCAAGCTAGATAGGGTATAGCCCATTGAGTGCCACATTAAGAAAGCTTCAGCTTATTATTGTACAAAGTTTAAGCTTATTATTGTACAAGGCAATCTTGTCAAGGTATGAATAGTCAGAAATATTTGTTGAAATATATCTGAGTATTGAAATAATGTTTCAAATGTTTTGAAAAGCCTGACTTTTTGTTTTTCTAGATGGGGTTCCACCTCTGTATAGTAGGTTGGCTTTTTAATCGTACAGCTGGTTACCCAACGGTATACCCAAGTCAGAACTGTGGTACTCATCATGTGGGCATTGTAAACTATGGCTATCGAAACAACATCAGTGAAAAGTGGGATGCCTATTGCTATCGCATTCAAGGTGAGAAAATAAATGAGGTCATAAGTGTCATCTCATTTATGCCTTTCCCCTGCATAAGAATAGAATAGAATAGAATAGAATAGAATAGAATAGAATAGAATAGAATAGAATAGAATAGAATAGAATAGAATAGAATAGAATAGAATAGAATAACAGAGTTGGAAGGGGCCTTGGAGGTCTTTTAGTGCAACCCCTGCCTAGGCAGGAAACCCTACACCACTTCAGATAAATGGTTATCCAACATCTTCTTAAAAACTTCCAGTGTTGGAGCATTCGCAACTTCTGCAAGCAAGTTCTTCCACTGATTAATTGTTCTAACTGTCAGGAAATTTCTCCTTAGTTTCAAGTTGCTTCTCTCCTTGATTAGTTTCCACCCATTGCTTCTTGTTCTACCCTCAGGTGCGTTGGAGAATAGTTTGACTCCCTCTTCTTTGTGGCAACCCCTGAGATATTGGAACACTGTTATCATGTGTCCCCTAGTCCTTCTTTTTTTATTAAACTAGACATACCCAGTTCCTGCAACTGTTCTTCATATGTTGTACCCTCCAGTCCCCTAATCATCTTTGTTGCTCTTCTCTGCACTCTTTCTAGAGTCTCAACATCTTTTTTACATTGTGGCGACCAAAACTAGATGCAATATTCCAAGTGTGGCCTTACCAAGGCATTATAAAGTGATATTAACACTTCACGTGATCTTGATTCTATCCCTCTGTTTATGCAGCCCAGAACTGTGTTGGCTTTTTTGGCAGCTGCTGCACACTGCTGGCTCATATTTAAATGCTTGTCCATTAAGAGTCCAAGATCCCTCTTACAGTTACTACTATTGAGCAAGGTACCATATATACTGTACCTGTGCATTTTGTTTTTCTTGCCTAAATGTAGAACCTTACTTTTTTCACTATTGAATTTCATTTTGTTAGATAGCACCCAATGTTCAAGTCTGTCAAGATCCTTCTGTATTTTAAGCCTATATTTTGGAGTATTGTCTATTCCTGCCAGCTTGATGTTACCTGCAAATTTGATGAGTTCCCCATCTATCCCCTCATCCAAATCATTGATGAAGATGTTGGAATACTGGGCCTAAAACAGAGCCTTGTGGTACTCCACTGCATATTTATCTCCATGTAGATGCAGTTCCATTGAAGACTACACGTTGAGTGCGGCTGGTCAGCCAGTTACAAATCCATCTGGTGGTGGTGCTATCTAACCCACATTTTTCTACTTTATCTAGTAGTAGGTTATGATCTACTTTATCAAATGCTTTACTGAAGTCCAAGTAAATTATATCGACAGTATTCCTCTGGTCTACTAATTTTGTCACTTTGTCAAAGAATGCAATAAGATTAGTCTGGCATGATCTGTTTTTGACAAACCCATGTTGGCTTTTTGTTATTACTTTGCTTCTAGGTGTTCACTGATTCGTTGCTTGATTATCTTTTCCAGACTCTTCCCCGGTATTGAGGTCAGGCTGATAGGTCTGTAGTTTCCTGGATCTGTTTTTTTTTCCCTTTTTTGAAGATGGGAACTACATCAGCTCTTTTCCAGTCCTCTGGCAGCTCCCCTGTGCTCCAGGATCTTTGAAAAATATAGTTCAGTGGTTCTGAGATCTCATCTGCCAGTTCCTTCAGAACCCTGGGGTGTAATCCATCCGGTCCTGGTGATTTGAACTCATCTAGGGTAGACTTTTACAAAATCTTAAATTTTGTCTCCAATGCAAATACCACCAAGTGTTGTTTCTTTTTCAGATGTACAGTGTAACTGTAAGGATAGGTACATTGGAGATGGCTACTCTTGCACAGGCAGCCTTTTGGATGTGCTGGCTCAACAGGCAAACTTTTCAGTCTTCTATTCAGTAAGTTTTAGTAGTACCTTCATATACAGCCTTGTTATATGTTTGTGAATGACCAGTGAAATCACTAGTGATAATTATTCCTTTCTTCAAACCTGATCCAGATACATCTATATGTCATACACTATTATGCCAAATAATTGCTCTAAATTTAGAGTAAATATATTTGGAAACTTTGGAGAAAAATATTTATTCATACCAAAAATTACCAACATGTAAGTTAATGTTTGCTCAGTGTTGACTGTTTTTCAAATCTTTTTGAATTTGAATTAAAAAAATACTGTAGTCTTCACAGCCTGAATCTGGATTCAGTTTTGGATTCTTGTTACAATATTAAATATGTTATTTCTAGGCTTACATCTTCTTGCTACATTCTGATTTTAAAATGTATGTTAACTGCAGCTTAAACTTTCTGTGTTGCTTTGCTGCCCTGGTAATGCAGTGGTTAGAATGCGGTACTGCAGGCTACTTCTGCTGGCTGCTGGCTGCCAGCAGTTTGGCAGTTCGATTCTCACCAGGCTCAAGGTTGATTCAGCCTTTCATCCTTTTGGGGCAGGTAAAATGAGGAGCCAGATTGTTGGGGGCAATAAACTGACTCTGTAAACCATTTAGAGTGGGCTGTAAGCGGTATATAAGTAAAGTGCTATTGCTATTGTTACTTCCTCCAGTTTGCTTTAGACTGATCTATACCACACTTGCACTTTTTGCAGAGAAAGCTTGAAATGTATGATGTTTTTTTAAGGGTGGGATAAACATAACTTGTTTTTAATAAAACTAATTTATGCACTTTCTGAATGCTCCACAACAGTCTCATTATTTGGATCAAATACCAGAATTAATGAAACTATATTCAACTATTCCTTAAAGGATCCAGCATCAGTTTTTTATTTCTTTGAAGTGAAAAGATAAGCTACACTGAAAAGCAAGCAAGAGATTTAAATTTTGATCTGTCAAATTGCTGTTATCCGCTGACTCTTACCCAGGGACAGGGTATTGTTTTGCAAATGCCCCTCAGTTTAGGAAGGGAGGGAAATTCAAATTTGCTATTCCCTGTAGGTGCTGCTTAGAGATAGTCCTTTTGATACATTTGAGTTGAACGTAGTAATAGTAATACTCCTGGTTAATCATGTTTTTCCTCCTCTTTTTCAGATAATTCTGGATTTTGCTAATACCACTCAGGAAGGAGTAGATTTTTTAAATTTCCTCTCTGAGGACATCGCTTATAAAACCCTTTTTGTACCCTTGAACTCTGGCTTTGGAAATAATACAGTAAGGATCACAAAATGGATGCTTGTGGTGCGGTCTTAGTTGGAAGGAGGAATAATTGTGTGCCATCTCAAAAACAACAACAAAAACAAATCATCAAAAACAAATTGTAAAACTAATATCTTTGATGTGCAACCTATAAGTTATCTTCCTTTGATTGGGCCTTATTTTCTAGTAAAGCTATCAGCTGTAGCATAGCAGGAAATTCAGATTCTTTTAAAGCAAGTGCAGAAGTTAATGTATATGTGTACACACACACACACACACACACACACACACACACACACACACACACAATTTGTGTTTTCTGATAAAGAAATAAAGGGACACTAGTATAGATCTATTTCAAGCTATTTAGTTCTCATCAGCTAGCCATACTCTTACTTGGATAGTTTGCCGTGTAACCGACCGCCTGAGGGCTCTTAGATTGGAGTTGAAAGGCAAATGGGAAGCAGTATTGTGGCGATTCGGACTGGGCGTCTGAGGGCGGTCTTGGTGATATTGTCTGGGATGAGTTTAACCCTGTGGCTCCCGAGGACATGGACAGGTTGCTGGGTAGATTGAATGCCACCACGTGTTTACTGGACCCGTGCCCCTCCTGGCTGGTGCTGGCCACTCAGGAGGTGACACGAGGCTGGCTCCAGGGGATTACGAGCGCTTCCTTGTTGGAGGGAGTCTTTCCGGCCGCCTTGAAAGAGGCGGTGGTGAGGCCCCTCCTCAAAAAGCCTTCCCTGGACCCGACTGTTTTAGGTAATTATCGTCCAGTCTCCAACCTTCGCTTCGTGGCGAAGGTTGTAGAGAGTATGGTGGCATATCAGTTTCCCCTGCACCTGGAGGAAACTGTCTATCTAGACCCGTTCCAGTCCGGCCTCCGGCCCAGTTACAGCACTGAGACGGCTTTGGTCGCGTTGGTGGATGATCTCTGGAGGGCCAGGGATAGGGGTTGTTCCTCTGCCCTGGTCCTATTAGACCTCTCAGCGGCTTTCGATGCCATCGACCATGGTATCCTGCTGCGCCGGTTGGAGGGATTGGGAGTGAGAGGCACCGTTTATCGGTGGTTCTCCTCCTATCTCTCCGACCGGTCGCAGACGGTGTTGATGGGGGGGCAGAGGTCAACCCCGCGGCGCCTCACTTGTGGGGGGCCGCAGGGGTCGATTCTCTCGCCCCTTCTGTTCAACATCTATATGAAGCCGCTGGGTGAGATCATCAGTGGCTTCGGTGTGAGGTACCAGCTGTACGCTGATGACACCCAGCTGTACTTTTCCACACCGGGCCACCCCAATGAAGCTATCGAAGTGCTGTCCCGGTGTTTGGAAGCCGTACGGGTCTGGATGGGGAGAAACAGGCTCAAGCTCAATCCCTCCAAGACAGAGTGGCTGTGGATGCCGGCATCCCGGTACAGTCAGCTGAGTCCACAGCTGACTGTTGGGAGCGAGTCATTGGCCCCGATGGAGAGGGTGCGCAACTTGGGCGTTCTCCTGGATAAACGGCTGTCTTTTGAAGACCACCTGACGGCCGTCTCCAGGAGAGCTTTCCACCAGGTTCGCCTGGTGCGCCAGTTGCGCCCCTTTCTAGACCGGGATGCCTTGTGCACAGTCACTCACGCCCTTGTCACGTCTCGTCTGGATTACTGCAATGCTCTCTACATGGGGCTCCCCTTGAGGGGCATCCGGAGGCTTCAGTTAGTCCAGAATGCAGCTGCGCGGGTGATAGAGGGAGCCCCTCGTGGCTCCCGTGTGACACCTATCCTGCGCAGGCTGCACTGGCTACCTGTGGCCTTCCGGGTGCGCTTCAAGGTGTTGGTGAACGTCTTCAAAGCGCTCCATGGCATAGGGCCGGGCTATTTACGGGACCGCCTGCTGCTACCGAATACCTCTCACCGACCCGTGCGCTCTCACAGAGAGGGACTCCTCAGGGTGCCGTCGGCGCGACAGTGTCGTCTGGCGACGCCCAGGGGAAGGGCCTTCTCTGTGGGGGCTCCCGCCCTCTGGAACGAACTCCCCCCAGGACTCCGTCAACTTCCGGACCTCCGAACCTTTCGTCGCGAGCTTAAAACTCACTTATTCATCTGCGCTGGACTGGGTTAGTTTTTAAATTTATGGGTTTTAAATGGGTTTTTATTCTAAATTTTTAATCTTGGCCAATTTAATAAGTTTTTTAATTGTATTTTAATCGTATTTATATTGTATTATTGTGTATTTTTTATCTGGCTGTGAACCGCCCTGAGTCCTTCGGGAGAAGGGCGGTATAAAAATTTAAATAATAAATAAATAAATAAATAAATAAATAAGTATGCACCCTCCCATATTGGGGCAGACCAGCTGCTTTGACAGAAAAACACCAGATAGATAGATAGATAGATAGATAGATAGATAGATAGATAGATAGATAGATAGATAGATAGATAGATAGATAGATAGTTTTATGTTTTCTGAGGTTTTCGCGGGTGTTTGTATGTAGGTCTTTGGTTATTCGGGTTTTCTCCCGCGTAAAATTGGAAAATTGGTCTTATTATTTTGGGGCACATAGAACAAAATGGGGCTCCTTTTGCTGTCTTACCTTATTTCCAGTTCTGCATTTAAATATTTTTGAGGAGGGCTTATTTTTGGGGGGAGACTTTTTTAGCACATGCCCTCAAAAGCCCAATTGGGCTTATTATCAGGGGATGTCTTAACGTCTTATTTTTGGGGAAACAGGGTATGTATGTATTGTGTGTGTGTGTGTGTGTGTGTGTGTGCGTGCGTGTGTGTGTGTGCGTGTGTGTGTGTGTATATGTAGGTCTTTGGTTATTCGGGTTTTCTCCCGCGTAAAATTGGAAGTGTCTTGGCGACGTTTCGACGAAGCCTCATTCGTCATCTTCAGACTTCAGCTTCGTGCTTCTGGGAGCAATGTGTGATTGCAGCTGTTTCTTCCTTTTTAACTGCTAGTGGGGGTTTGAACTGATTGGGTGGGAGCTTGGCTGTGCTCTGATTGGCTGGGGGGGTGTCCTGTTTGGGTGGGGGCTTGGTTGTGCTCAGATTAGTCTGAGTTGCAGGGGGATTTGAGCTGGTGAGCTGCATTGCTGTTGTTTGGCTTCGTGTTTGTGGTCGTGCTACATCTTCAGAGTGGGTGTCAGTCTGCTGCATGTATGGATTGGAGGGGTTTGAAATGGCTAACGTTGCAGCTGTGGTCTGGCTTCTGGTCCTTGGTCATGCTTTATGATCAGTGTGGGTTTGGGTCTGCTTTCTGGGTGGATGTGTGGTGGTGACATCCTGTGTGGACCTCGTGAGTGTGGGTCTGGTGTCATTCCTCGTGTTAGGGACTTGTTTGTCAATAAGGGCGGGTTTCCAAATGGCTGGTAGGCGGGAGGTATCATCTCGTTTGTTCATGCTGTGTGGGCGTTTTTCTATCTCGATGGCTTCTCTGATTATTCTGTTGATAAAGTGTTCAGTTTTGGCGACAGTTCTGGACTTTTTAAAGTCAATATCGTGTCCTGTGGCTTTAAGGTGTTGGACCAGGGAAGACGTTGGTTCCTCTTTTTTGACTGAAACCCGCCCTTATTGACAAACGAGTCCCTAACACAAGGAATGACACCAGACCCACACTCACGAGGTCCACACAGGATGTCACCACCACACATCCACCCAGAAAGCAGACCCAAACCCACACTGATCAGGAAGCACGACCAAGGACCAGAAGCCAGACCGCAGCTGCAACATTAGCCATTTCAAACCCCTCCAATCCATACATATAGCAGACAGACACCCACTATGAAGATGTAGCACGACCACAAAGCCAAACAACAGCTATGCAGCTCACCAGCTCAAATCCCCCTGCAGCACAGACTAGACTGAGCACAACCAAGCCCCACCCAAACAGGACACACCCCAGCCAATCAGAGCACAAAACCCCATCCAACCAGAGCACAGCCAAGCTCCCACCCAATCAGTTCAAACCTCCACTAGCAGTTAAAAAGGAAGAAACAGCTGCAATCACACATTGCTCCCAGAAGCACGAAGCTGAAGCCTGAAGATGACGAATGAGACTTCGTCGAAACGTCGCCAAGACACTTCCAATTTTACGCGGGAGAAAACCCAAATAACCAAAGACCTACATAGACACACACACACACACACACACACACACACACACACACACACACTACATACATACCCTATTTCCCCAAAAATAAGACGTTAAGACATCCCCTGATAATAAGCCCAATTGGGCTTTTGAGGGCATGTGATAAAAAGTCTCCCCCCAAAAATAAGCCCTCCTCAAAAATATTTAAACGCAGAACTGGAAATAAGGTAAGACAGCAAAAGGAGCCCCATTTTGTTCTATGTGCCCCAAAATAATAAGACCTCCCCAAAAATAAGGCCAAATGCTTATTTCGGGGTTCAAAAAATATAAGACAGGGTCTTATTTTGGGGGAAACACGTGTGTGTGTGTGTGTATTCCATTTTCTCATGAAATCCTGGTATTTTAGCTTTATGATAGTATAGTAACTGGAAGATTTCTTACAATTTTCTCCAAATTTTTAAGTGCTTTGGTACTTTGGGAAAGGAACAGCAGTAAAACTATAAAAGCAGTGGGGGTTATTATATTCATACTAGATTAAACTATCCCAGTGTGAACTTTCAATTCAATTGTAATTCATGTTTTAGTAAAAGCAATGAAATGAGATAATCATACAGCACCCATACTTGCATTGTTTAAATGTGAATAATGACTTCACCAGGAAAGAATACTGAGTAATATTATCAAACATCATACTGATAGAACTCCAGATTATCTTCTGAACTGTCCACTTTAAATGTAACCACCTTAAATCTAGTAATCAACAAAAAGGCAGGAAAAGTAAGGGTTTAGTTTACACTTTCTGATTACTAAAATTGACTCCCAATGAAGAAAAGGAGTTAAATTCTCATAATATGCCAGTGCAAGGACATCCTGCATTAGAAGCACTAGAAACATGTAGACAGATACCCTTATGCTACTTTGTGGGCTTTACATGAGTAAAAAGTAATATACTCAGCCTAAGAAGAATGCAAGATTAGAGCGGTCTTCTATTTTAATTACCAATGAGACAACTGCTCTCACTTTCTCTCTTTATTTTGAAAAATTGATGTTCCTTTTCACTATATGCGTGGAAATTGCCATTTTTCCGTATGTTTGTGGGCAACTATATTAGGTCTATGGTCCTTTCATTTTTGATGGGCCTACAAGTTTACAATCACATGTCAGTAATCAATGCTGACCTTCAGAAGTTGTGTGTGCTTCATCACTGGAAAATTTCAAAAAGACACTGAACAGCCATTTGTCAAAAAAGATACAGGTCTCCTGCTTGAGCAGGGGGTTGGACTAGATAACCTACAAGGTCCCTTCCAGCTCTGTTATTCTAATCAATGCAATGAATGGATCCACTGTAACTACAGGGCCCAACACTTTATTTTGCTCCTTTGACATCAATATGTGCAGGCTAAAAGCACATACAGTACGATGGAATCACTGTTAAGATAGAGAGGATTGAATAAAGGCTACATCATTCAAAAACAAGAAAGTCCAGTTGTCTCTTGAAAAAGCATCTTTGGGACATTCAAGTAGGTGGCATACAAATAATACAGTGCCATACAATATTGTATATCCGTGCAATTGGCTTTCTTCTCATCTGTAAAATAACTTTTGTTTGAGCTGTATCTTTTTGTTTTCTTAGTCTTTATCACTGAAGGATGTAAAACTTCATGCATCGCTGCGTGACGTTATTCTCTCAAGCTTCAATCTCACAGCTGGTACAATAATACCTTCCCAAGCAGGATACAATCTTTCCATTGCAG
Source organism: Ahaetulla prasina (assembly GCF_028640845.1). Classification (NCBI taxonomy): domain Eukaryota; kingdom Metazoa; phylum Chordata; class Lepidosauria; order Squamata; family Colubridae; genus Ahaetulla; species Ahaetulla prasina. The sequence goes on along the minus strand of NC_080540.1, from coordinate 72,665,544 downwards.
AGTCATTGAGTCATACTTTTCTCATTGTAAGTATCAACTTTCTTTAGGTAGCCATGAACCTCTATGCCTTATCTTTTTGGATAATGTTGAAACAGTAGTGGATTTGTAGCATTCCTTAAGCCTTGAACTTTTTGAATTACAGCTCATTTGCAGCGAATGATAAAATAAAGCTCTTTGATTCACTTTTATTGCACCAGGTTTCTGAACCGATTAACAATACAGTGATTGTTGACTGGGATATTCTGGCCTCCAATGGGATTATCCATGCTATTCAGAGTCCTTTGAAGGTACCTCTGCAGTATAACCAGGTTAGTTACCAGTTTCTTTTCTTGAGAAACAATTGGTTTTGCATTCCTTCCTCCCCTGTTTTATAAATTAAGATCTGAGTAGTATTCCACAAGTTTATGTATTTATTTATAGCCCACTTTTATTTTAATTTTTTTACAAACAACCCAAAGCAGTGAACATATCTGACACATTTTCCTTCTCCTGTTTTCCCCACAACAACCCTGTGAGGTGGGATGGGCTGAGAGCGAATGACCGGCCCCAAAGTCACCCAGCTGGCTTTACATGGCTAAGGCAGGGCTTGAACTCACAGTCTCTTGCCTTAATCACTAGAACAAACAAAACTATTTTAAAATGGTAGCTCTCACAAGATTTGAGCATTTTCATCCTCTTTTTCATAAAACTCCATGCAGTCTTGGGAAACTTCACAAGATTTGGTAATATCCTGCAATTTAACCGTGTCTCTAACCACGTCTCTGATGCCCAAAGAGATGGACTTTTTGGGCATCAATACAAGTTGTACCGAGCATTGCAAATATGAGTCCAGATTACTTTTTTTAAAATACAGAATTAGTTCTCAGTCTGTATCATTGAACACAAATCATTCAGACACAGAGCTTTCCAATTCTTCCTTCCCACTTCAAAATTTGCTGTTCCTCGGAATGGTAGTGATCATAGATTATCTAAAATGGGATGCATGATGATGGTACTTTTTTTGTCTTTTTTCTTTTATTTATTTGTCAAGCATGTATGAGAAAATAAGTATAAGTATAATCATATAAGTATAAACAGGTATAAGTATAAACATAAGAAATGAGTACAAATAAATGGAAACAGTAGGACACGGGCGGTAGGCACCCTGGTGCACTTATGCACCATTACATTACATTACATTACATTACATTATTTCTCAAGTAAAAATAGTTTTCTACTTCTAAATACTAACTAATGAAATCAGGGGTGAAATCTAAAAATTTTCCCTACTGGTTCTGTGGACGTGGCTTAATTGGTGGGTGTGGCTTGGTGGTCAGGTGACTGAATGACCATGGTCAATAATAATAAATAATAAAAATAATAAAGTATACAAAACTTGGGAGGCACCGGTCTACCTTCTTTAAAAATAGAAGCCCCAGTCTACCAATTGCCTTTTACTGAGAGGCACCAGTCTACCAAGTGCCTTTTTTTGGCAGGCATCGGTCTACCTTCTTTAAAAAATAGAGGCACCGATCTACTAGCTGTCTACAGCGCTGATCAGCTGTAGTACGGCTCTTTGAAGTGCCGCGGCAGTCATCTAAGGCCGTTTGCAGCTATATCACCACCGAGTGATATAGGGACAGAGAAGAGGAGCAGCGAGGCGTGAGCATTGGGGGGGGCAGGGATTTTTGCTACCGGTACTCCGAACTACCCGCCCCCATCACTACCAGATCGCGCGATCCGGTCTGAACTGGGAGCATTTTACCCCTGACTGAAATACATTTTTTGAGCAAAGGTAACAGGATAGGAGAAAGAATTGGTTTTCCCGAGTTCCTTATTGGTTCGTAAAACTCTTTGAGATGCAACATAATTATGAATGTCGGCAGTGATAAGTGAAAATTGAGAGAGGTTGCAGAAATGGAGGCAATGGAAGAAGAAGTCCATCTCTTTGGGCATCAGAGACATGGTTAAATTGCATGATGTTACCAAATCGTGTGAACTTTCCCAAGATTGCATGGGGTTTGACAAAAAATTGTATTAAAATGGTCAGATCTACCATTTTAAAATAGTTTTGTTGTTATTTAATTTCTGTAGCCTCTGGTTATTACTGTACTTTAGGGCAGTAGGTGTCAGGTTGATCTTTGTAAGAGGATGAAATAGATCTATTTGGTCTTCATTGCTGGTGTTCCTGCTCAACTTGTTCTGCTGATTTTATTGCTTTTTTTAAAAGTCCCCACTATCTCATTTCTTGCCCTTTTCCAAGGACAAAGGGACAGCCTGTCACTAAGCATCGAAGCATTCATCATCCCTAGTCCGTCTATTTCTTATAAAAATACAATGTTGCACTTTAGAAAACAGTGCAGTACCTCTATAATTTAGCATCCTGGAACTGAATTACATTCTCAAAGCACATGTTTCCTTACAGCATTAGCACACAACTAGACACAATGACATAATCCTTGAGAAACACTATTATCAGTCTAATTTAAAGAAGATCTACAAATGAAGTTGCATACAATTTTCTCCAAAGCCAGATGAATCTTTCACGTTGCTTTTTCATTCTAGCCAATGTGAAACATCAGCAGAGCAAACAAAACAATAAAAGAGTGAAGATTGTTAACAGTCATACAGACCAGGGGTCTCCAACCTTGTCAACTTTAAGCCTGGCGGACTTCAACTGGCTGAGGATTCTGGGAGTTGAAGTCCGCCAGGCTTAAAGTTGCCAAGGTTGGAGACCCCTGATACAGACTACTTTAATTTATGTATACCTTTTAAAATACAGTTATACACAAAAGCAAAACGCAAAGTATACAAATATCACAAGAAGCCTTGCTTTTATTTTGCTTTGTCTTTTTTAAAAAAAGCCTTAGCTATAATATTAAGGATGTTTGAAAAACACATTTTATATTTAAACAAAATCAGCAGAGTCCTCTTTTTAATACCAGGCTGTTCCTTGCAGATGTTTTGCTATTCTGAACCATATTGGAATTTAATTTGGGGGTCCAAAAATGTCATGTAAGAGTAATAATTTATCATTAAGATATGACTTGAAAATAACATTACTTTTTACAGGTTTCGAGTACTGTAAAACCATCTACTGCTATGACAATTGGCATAAGCACTGTTTTTGCTATAGTTCTGCTATGTGCAACTATTGCTGGATTGTCCTATTTCTGCCTCAAAAGGAGAAACCAACTGATCAACTTTCGCTATTTTAGGGTAGGTAAATCCAAGCCTCAGCTTTGCTTGTAACAAAAATAATAATAAATAAATAAACATTTTTGTATTCTTTCAGTAGAACTTGGGTAGAAAAAATTATGTAATTTTTGTTGTAATTTCATTAGTGGTTGTAGAATCTCATCCAAATCAAACATCACAATTTAACTTTTAATTAATAATTAACACAGTATAAATAATCTTAATGGAACTCTTTTCAGAAAGCTAACCAAGGTCAAATCTAGTTAGAACTTGGATGGGGGTCACCAAATGTAAGCTGGCCAGAAAAGTTGAGAAACAGGAAAGCAAGAACAAACCATCTCCATATTGTTGCCAAGGAAATTATATTTTTGTGTCTAGGCTATCTCTAGGAGTCAAACTTGGCTTGCAGGTGATTTTATTTAATAATGTAGTGATCATTTTTTTGGACTTTTCCAGCTAAAAAAAATAATGTTGTAAATTGCCTGAAATCACTGTGTGAGTTGGGAAGCTATATAAATTGTATTTTGTTTCATTCATTCATTCATTCATCCATCCATTCATTCATACATACATACCATGTTCCCCCGAAAATAAGACCATCTTATATTTTTTTGAACCCTGAAATAAGCTCTTGGCCTTATTTTCGGGGAGGTCTTATTATTTTGGGGCACATGGACCAAGATGGGGCTCCTCTTATTGTCTTACATGATTTCCAGCTCTGACTCCATAACACTAACCAGAGGAAATGGTGGGCACTTAAATATTTTCAGAAGAGGGCTTATTTTGGGGAGATGACTTATTTTCAAGGGAAGTCTTATTTTCGGAGAAACACAGTACATAGATACATATATATACATACAAAATCTCAGATTAGCTTTAAACTTCTTTGGCTAAATCACTTTGTCTCAGCTGTCTGTTCAGGTTCACTGAATCATGTTGATTAATTTTTACCGTATAGTTTGAAGAACACAGTCATGCTTAATCTGTTTACTTATAGGCTGAACTAGATGATGATGAACCTTCCTGGCAGGAAAGGAGCCCACACTTAGTATCCATTCCAAATCCTATTTATGGAGCAGATAACTCGATCTATGAGCCATTTGAGGTAAGACAACTGAAACATTAGTGCTGAATATTTTCAGATACCAACCCATAATGCAGTTGTTAGCTACATTGCAACCAAAGCTAGGGATAGCCAAATTGTTCCCATACATGGCATACTTTGGGCATAAAATGACTGCTTTTGAATGATCCTTTTGTGGAGCCAAATCCATGGGCTCCACTTTCAGCGTACTGAGTGGGAGTCACCTATTTTAGATGGAATCTTGCTGCAGATGGGGAAAAAATGTATTTGAACATGCCATTCTACTTTAGTGCCTCCGATTGTAAGCAGAACATATAAAATGTGTTATCTTTTGAATGCATCTATGAAGTCCAATATAACTGGAGGAACTGGTCAGATTCTGTTATTGGTTTTAGCTGACTGAATACCAATATGAAGTTAGATTATTTATTTATTAAATTTATATGCCACCCATCTCAATTAACTGACCGTTTTTGTATCTTTGTTTCAGGACTCTCTCCACAGAGATGACTTTGTCGATACGGAAGACATTCTTGGACAATAATAATATAGTGTAATACAACCAGGATATAAAAATTCCAGAAATTTTGATATTTTGAAGAAATATTCTAATACTTCAATTCTATTCCTTTTAAAGTTTATGGGAAGGAATTATGATTGAAAGAACTATCAGTATTTACAATCTCATAAACAATTTCCAATTTTTTCTTTAGAATTCATTCCCTCATGTTGCATTGCCTCTTTTTAGAGATCTTCAGGAATAGGTTCTGAGTGTAACTGTAATATGAATGGAAAGAACTTGAAGACATATGTAGCATGCACAGAATCCTTTGGATCCTGTCCATGAACCTTCAATCATCTACTTAGGAAAGACTCATGAATGTGTCTGGCAAATGGATACTGTGAGAATCCTGAATGGGCCAATTAAATTTCAGTTCAGATTTAATGAATGGATAAATTTACTTTGAAACTGCACTACTGAGCTTACCGGTAAACTGTAGACAGCACATATTTGTAAGCATTCTGAATTTTAATGCACTGTAAAGCAATTCTTAACATTTTTTACTACTAGGTAAGCATGATTACATCAACATGCTACCAGTAAAGATGCCAATTATCTCTCTTTGCCTTATAATTAGTATTGTTTCTTTCTCTCTTCCCATGAAGAAAAGTGAAATATATTAATTGCAGGACTATTCCATAATGAAACAATGTATTATTTTTGTAAAAAATAAATGGTGTTATGCCTAGTAACCAAACGCATCGATATCTCACCCTTGCAACAACAAATATTGTCATTCCAATATCATATATTTGAACATTCCATTTAGACCAAGTATTGGAAATTATTCTTACACACACAATTTTGGAAAAGATAAACACAATATTTTATTTTGTGGACAGACTCAGGAATCAGAATTAACCATTGTATTCAATTTTGGAAAAATATCAAATTATTATGCAAATTTTTAATCTCCTATTTCTAAACTATCTAGCTTTTGCTGATCAGCCTACCTTTAAAAGTAACAGATACTGTCTCATCGTCTTTATCAAGCAGAGTTTAGGAAATTAATTTCACATTTAGAAGATAAACTAATTAGGCCTCATCGGTATTTTAAAATGGCAGCTATTTTTCAGAGAAATGCCTAGCTCCAATACTGCATCATTGTGGTATTCCTACTTCTTTCATCTACCTCTTTCATGATGCAGCTTCTACCTTTTGCTCTCAATGTCTTTTTAGGGTTCAACACATGGGTGTAAAAGTCGTTCATCAATGAAACATTTCCCATAGATTGGCAAAGCAAAGGCACTGTCTCAGCAAGAGAGAAAAGGGACAGGTATCTCCAGGGAAAAATTCCAGAAATGCAACATCCATGATCTTTCCTAACATAACAATTTTCTATAGAACAGACACTTGCAGAGAATCATCATATACATTCCTATTTTCCATACGTAACTACAGCAAGTTAGCTTGGGCGCACAGTGGGTCTTTCCCCTGAAGTGACAGTTCAAAGTGCAGAAGTCCTAACTTGGGTAGAGCGTTAATTTTCCCCAAGTCTTCAAGTTGGTTTGAGGGATGGATAGAAAAGAAATATCAAATAACCAACAGGATTCTTAGCAATCTGTCATTCTTAACATGATCCGCATGCTATAACGTACTGCAATCTTAATCATCACAGTGGTTTTTAAAAAAATTGGATAGGAGGTAACATCTGATAATGCTTAAAAAGTTTAAAAAGTAGGCACTTTTTGAAATACTTAAAAAAAAATCTGTGAATGAGTACAGTATACAACATCCGATTTCCAATTTGTCTTGCATCTAGCATTCAGGAGATGACCTAATGTGATCCTAACATGAAATCACAAACTACAAACTTAGTAACTACTCAAAGATTTCTTTGGTTCAGTATCTTGTTGGAATATTCAAGCGTTCTTCCGTTTCTTGAAAGACAATGGCTTGAAAACCATCTCTAATGAGAATCTGAATAGTTCTAACAATCTAAGTAGCCTCTGTCAATCATTATTTCATTTATAGATATAACTTGAATTATAGCAGCATTAGAGAACCTAACAGATAAAACCCAACAAACAACAGTTTGACCTTAATATAAACAGCTTCCTAAATCCAGCCTTAAATAAGAGCTTCCAAATCAAGGACATTCCATTCTTAATATGTATTTTTTATATCTGACTCTGATACAGTGATGGTCCTGACTGGCAATAGTTCATGAACAAGTACAGAAAAAATAGAGTCCCACAACACTTACATCTAATCCAAGACATAAGCTTTTTGTGTCTCTGAAACAGCATCTCTGAAATAAGTTTAAAAGTTTATGGTAAGTCCGTGCAAATTCTGAAACACAAAACAATTTAGTTTTGATGATTCCCCATTCCTAAAAGACCACTATTTTTATACTAGATAAGCTTGTGACTGGTTTTCTGATGATTGTTTTAGCTCTTGCTAATATGAGGGCTGTTAGTGATGGAATAGAAGAAAAATCATTTCCATTATAGTTGGGTAATGGCTCTAGCAATCACTATTTTAATCTTTTATTATTCTAGTCATGCACACAATATCTAGATGACAGCTTAATCTGTATATCTATTTGTGCTTCAATGTCTAAAAATTCTTATAAATTCAGTACGTAAATTAGCATTTTATGAAATAAGCTATTCAACTAAAGATAATTTATTCACCTACTGTTATGAAAAACTTTTTTGTATGTTAAATAGGGGTGCTTTAATATATAAATATACATCATCTCATAAATTCAGCATCAAGTTATGACTTGAATTTGTAGATGAGACATTACATATCACATTAACTGATGTTATCAAATTGTGAATCTGAGTGAGGTCACTTCACATATGAATGAATGGGTGTGGTCTCTAATGGTATATCTGGTTTATACAGACCTATGCTATATGCAATTCTTTAGAAATATACCAGTTAGTATCTTGAAATCTGTAACTGAACGTGAACTGATTGGTGAACTGAATAGGAACTATTTAAATTTCTATTATTTCATATATTGTCTAGGTGACATAGCAAGACTTCGTGCTGAAGTTAAATTTTGAATATGTTGCTCTAAAGAAGAAATAGATTTATAATCTCTCTGCCAGAATCACTACAACCCAACCAACATGTAGAATCCTTCTGAGCACACAAACACAGCTGTGACTAAATTACAGATGCCAAATTTGAAATGTATTCTTAGAGCTTAATCAAGCATGGTTAATATATTTTACCACCAGGATTTCAGGTGTAAAATTTGTGCCACCTTTCCATTCATTTATCCCAGGTACCTTTCTATTAGGAAGTGCTCAGAACAGAAGTACAACAGTGATAATATAGTAGCAGCAGTCCCCTAAAAGGAAGCTAAGATTCTACTATGCATGTTATAATCCCTTTTATCGAATGTGCACCATTTCTTCTAAGAATGGAGTCTTCATGCAACCTGTGCAGAGCTGATCCATCCAAAGAGGAGCTTCATGCTGTAGAGGAGTTCGGCGAGGATAAAATGTAAAATTCACATCATAGTTCAGTAGGCAACTGATGGATGCCATGTAAATATCAGAAAAACGAATCAGTCTTCGAGAAAAGTAGGTTGGGTTGTGGAAGGTTCGAAAAATGCTACCGAACTGGGGGTTAAACAGGTTCTTTGCAAGTGACCTGAAAGGAAAGAGGTTGGTATAATAGAATTAGATAGAGACCCTGAGAGAGGAAGAGAATATAGAAATATATATATAGAAAATATATATATAGAAAATGTACTAATATTACACAATGATTAACCTTATCCTGCTGCTACCTCCAGAAGACAAGGAATGTGTATCATAAATGTTGGTCTCTAGCTTTGGTTGGACTAGTTAGTTAGAACTAGTTAGAACTGCTAGTTCCCTCCCAACCATTTTTTTCCCTTTCTGACTATCTTAGAAAACGGTTTGTTTCTTCTTTAGAGCACAAGGAATGAAAAACACGGGACAATGGTTAAGAGATACAACGAGTTTTTAAAAAGTGAAGCATGAAGAAATTCAAAAAAAATTGAGAGAAAATATGATTCCAGAAAAAGCAAACAAACAAAGGCAGCCATGAGGGAAAGTAAAATTGAGGCTCTGCGCATGCGCGAGAATGGTAGCGACCTAGAGGAGCCCGAATCGGCGATGGCGGCTTTTCCTTGAAATGGAGGCTTTGGGCTGACTTACCAGGCTGCTCCGGTCCCTCGGCGTGTGGTTCGATCGGTCTGGCTGCCGCTGGAGAGGTTTGTGGCCTCTCGGTCATGCGACAGCCGAGAACGGGCCGAGGGACGGAGTGGCGGTCCGGAAGGGGGCGGCCATTTTGGAGGAAGCGGAGATGCGAGGGAGGCGAGGGAGGCCTGCTGTTTGTTGCAGGCTCCGGCCTCGGCCTCGGTTCTGGCCCTGCCTTGCCCAGCGGCCCAGCGGCGAGTCCTGCCCAGCGGTCCAGCGGCGAGTCCTGCCCAGCGGAGCCCTGCCCAGCGGAGCCCTGCCCAGCGGAGCCCTGCCCAGCGGCCCAGTGGCGAGCCCTGCTCAGCGGAGCCCTGCCCAGCGGCCCAGTGGCGAGCCCTGCTCAGCGGAGCCCTGTCCAGCGGCCCAGCGGCGAGTCCTGCCCAGCGGAGCCCTGCCCAGCGGTCCAGCGGTCCAGCGGCGAGTCCTGCCCAGCGGAGCCCTTTCCAGCGGCGACCCGGCGATCTTGGCGAATTTCAGCGGCGTGAGATCGTCGGTGATTCCGCCTGGCTCCGGCGGCTTCGGTGTGGATTCGGCCTGGTTTCGCTGGCGCGAATCCCGGCCCGTTTGCCTGTCGGTGGGCTTGCCGGCTCCTTGGCGCCAGTTCCATCGGCGCCAGTTCCATCGGTGCTGGTTGGGCCGGCGGGCTGTGTGGACAGCGGGTGCCTGTCCAACGGCGCCCTGTATTAAACAGCCCCACCGAGGATGGGTGTGGTAATGCCTCGGTGGGAGAGGAGGCGGAACCATGGCTGAGGTTTGTCCCTCTTGTGGCCTGTTTGGTGCAGCTTTCCATCATGTGTCATCGAATGGCCCTTGGTGGCCTGCTTGCTTCATCGTATTTTCCTTTGTGGCCTTATGGCCTGGCTTGCTCCATTTTTTCCGCTCCCCTCTATCCCTATCCCGGACCATGGATCATCTAAACTGGGCGGTCATGCATTTCCATCAGCGGGATGGAGTGGATTGGACTGGATTGGACTAGCTTGGACTGGTCTCGGGACTTGGGCTGACCGCTAGCCACGTCTACCTGATTAAGATCTGTAGAACTGCTTCCCATAGGCATGCTATGGAGACTGTCGGCCTGTTTGTTCCTGTTCTGTTATCGCTATCCGGTTCCTGCTCCATCTGTCCTTTGACCAACTGGACTCCGCTAGAAGACTCACCATTTCTATTACTTTGGGATTTTACCACCTTAGCATCCCTCGCCGATTCGCACTTTCCTATGCGCTACACTGCACGTGAACTCTTGCGCCTGCAGTGCCCCGCCTCGCAGGAATGGCCCGTATCGCTACCAAGGGCCGGCCTCAATGACGGGTCTTGGGACCCACAGAGGTGGCATGCGAGAAGAAAGAGCCTTTGGGGGTTTTTAGACAGGGCATTTTTAAGGGGTGGGAGGGTAGGGCGGGTGATGGGGTAGCCCGTCGGGACGGAGACCAGTTTCAGCGCATGCTCGTGGCGATTATCAAATGGGTTCGGAGGTTATGGGGGGGGAGGGTGTTCCTTTGTGTGAGGGTGAGTCTATTGGCACGGTAAGTGGGAGGGGCAGATATGGCGGAAGGGGGGGATCGTATCGATATAGGGGGTCACGCGTTCGATGTATGCAGGCGATCGCGTGCCCCGATCCCCCTAACTTTACCCGTTCCCCGGATGGTCAGGACCCTCAGGACCTGGGCCTCCGTCTGATGTTATGCAACGCACGGTCCGTGGCCAATAAGGCCCCCCTAATACATGATCTAATTCAGGGGGGTGCCGCGGATATTATAGGCGTTACGGAGACCTGGTTGGGCAATGAAGGGGGTGTACCCCTGGTTGAGATGTGCCCACCGGGTTTCCGTGCATTCCATCAGCCGAGGGCCCAGGGTAGGGGTGGAGGGGTGGCGGTTGTGATTAAAGAGAGTTTAGAGCCGAGGGAGACCACTGTACCTCAGATATCCGGGTGTGAATCCCTCTTTGTGAGGTGGGGTCATAGATGTCAGATGGGCTTGCTGGTCGCGTACCTGGCTCCTTGCTGCGTGACAGCGGCCCTGCCCGAGCTCCTAGAGGTGCTTGCCGGGGTGGCGGTGGAGACCCCCAGACTTTTAGTCATGGGGGACTTTAACCTGCCATCTGCCGGCTCGTCATCGACGGTAGCTCGGGAGTTCTTGGCCTCCATGACGGCCTTGGACCTGACTCAAGTAGTGGATGGCCCCACTCACATCGGGGGTGGCACACTGGACCTGATTTTTGTCTCTGGTCAGTGGTCGAGAGATCTGGACTTAAAGGAAATAGTCATTGAACCTTTGTCATGGTCAGATCACTCTCTCCTTCGCCTGGACTTTCTGACCGCTACCCAACACCGCAGGGAGACGGAACCATTACGTTGGTACCGTCCCAGGCGCCTGATGGACCCAGAGAGGTTCGGAGGGAGCTTGGGCCACTCCCTGGGGATGGGGCTCACGGCACGGCAGAGGAACTGGCTGCAGCCTGGGACCGGGCTGCGGCCGGGGCTTTAGACCGTGTCGTGCCTTTGCGGCCTCTGACCCGGCGTAGGTCCCAACCGGCTCCTTGGTTCTCCGAGGAGCTGAGGGGGATGAAACGCGGAGAAGGCGCCTAGAGAGTTCCTGGAGGTCCAGCCGTCCAGAGGCTGATCGGACACTAGTTAGATCCTATACTAGGACCTACCTAGTGGCACTGAGGGAAGCGAGGCGTTCCTACGCCTCCTCCCTCATTGCGTCGGCAGATAACCGCCCAGCTGCCCTGTTCCGGGTGACCCGCTCCCTCCCTCACCAGGGGGGGGGGGGTGGCCCGGTGGGGGGGCGGGGTGGGGGGGTTTACGGGTATCTATACGATAAAATCGTTCAGCTGAAGGACGGTCTGGACCAAGATTGCAGCGATTCGGACGAGCTGTCTGAGGGCGGTCTTGGTGATGTTGTATGGGATGAGTTTGACCCTGTGACTCCCGAGGACATGGACAGGTTGCTGGGTAGATTGAATGCCACCACATGTTTACTGGACCCGTGCCCCTCCTGGCTGGTGCTGGCCACTCAGGAGGTGACACAAGGCTGGCTCCAGGGGATTACGAGTGCTTCCTTGTTGGAGGGAGTCTTTCCGGCCGCCTTGAAAGAGGCGGTGGTGAGGCCCCTCCTCAAGAAGCCTTCCCTGGACCCGGCTGTTTTAGGTAATTATCGTCCAGTCTCCAACCTTCGCTTCGCGGCGAAGGTTGTAGAGAGTATGGTGGCATATCAGTTCCCCCTTCACCTGGAGGAAACTGTCTATCTGGACCCGTTCCAGTCCGGCTTCCGGCCCGGTTACAGCACTGAGGCGGCTTTGGTCGCGTTGGTGGATGATCTCTGGAGGGCCAGGGATAGGGGTTATTCCTCTGCCCTGGTCCTATTAGACCTCTCAGCGGCTTTTGATACCATCGACCATGGTATCCTGCTGCGCCGGTTGGGGGGATTGGGAGTGGGAGGCACCGTTTATCGGTGGTTCTCCTCCTATCTCTCCGACCGGTCGCAGACGGTGTTGACGGGGGGGCAGAGGTCGACCCCGCGGCGCCTCACTTGTGGGGTGCCGCAGGGGTCGATTCTCTCGCCCCTTCTGTTCAACATCTATATGAAGCCGCTGGGTGAGATCATCAGTGGCTTCGGTGTGAGGTACCAGCTGTACGCTGATGACACCCAGCTGTACTTTTCCACACCGGGCCACCCCAATGAAGCCATCGAAGTGCTGTCCCGGTGTCTGGAGGCCGTACGGGTCTGGATGGGGAGGAACAGGCTCAAGCTCAATCCCTCCAAGACGGAGTGGCTGTGGATGCCGGCATCCCGGTACAGCCAGCTGAGTCCGCGGCTGACTGTCGGGAGCGAGTCATTGGCCCCGATGGAGAGGGTGCGCAATTTGGGCGTTCTCCTGGATGAACGGCTGTCTTTTGAAGACCACTTGACGGCCGTCTCCAGGAGAGCTTTCCACCAGGTTCGCCTGGTGCGCCAGTTGCGCCCCTTTCTAGACCGGGATGCCTTGTGCACAGTCACTCACGCCCTTGTGACGTCTCGTCTGGACTACTGCAATGCTCTCTACATGGGGCTCCCCTTGAGGGGCATCCGGAGGCTACAGTTAGTCCAGAATGCAGCTGCGGGTGATTGAGGAGCCCTCGTGGCTCCCGAGTGACACCTATCCTGCGCCGGCTGCACTGGCTACCTGTGGCCTTCCGGGTGCGCTTCAAGGTGTTGGTGAATGTCTTTAAAGCGCTCCATGGCATAGGGCCGGGATACTTACGGGACCGCCTGCTGCTACCGAATACCTCTCACCGACCCGTGCGCTCTCACAGAGAGGTGCTCCTCAGGGTGCCATCGGCGCGACAGTGTCGTCTGGCGACACCCAGGGGAAGGGCCTTCTCTGTGGGGGCTCCCGCCCTCTGGAACGAACTCCCCCCAGGACTTCGTCAACTTCCGGACCTCCGAACCTTTCGCCGCGAGCTTAAAACCTATTTATTCATCTGCGCTGGACTGGGGTAGTGTTTTAATGTGTTTTAATGGGTTTTAATGGGTTTTTAGTTCCAAATTTTAATTCTGGCCAATTTTAATAAGTTTTTTAATTGTATTTTTTAATCTGTATTTATAGTATTGTATTTTTATTTGGCTGTGAACCGCCCTGAGTCCTTCGGGAGAAGGGCGGTATACAAATGTAAATAATAAATAATAATAATAAATAATAATAATAAATCAAAGAAATAAAAAACAAATCTTCATCAAGGCCAAAAATGAGAAATCCAGAAGTTCCAAAACCTGGCCAATTCTTTATCTTTCCACAACATAAAAATTTTCACAACATAAAAATATTTTACAGGGCCCCAATTAAGAAGTTGTAGTAGTATGTTACTTAAAACAGAACATTTTGCTTGCAATTTGTAAAGTGTAATTTTAAATCATTCCTAGAATATTTCACAAATAAAAGAACTCATAAACAAGATAGCTCACCTAATCTCCTGTCGCTCTTTCATCCACTCTAAAAGCACTTGCTTTGATTCTGCATCTTGATACATCTAAAATTAAAAGAAGGAAATTAAAGCAAAAGGCCAATGGCTGAACAATGCTGTTTATAAAGATGAGCTTTCTACAAGGAAAAAAACCTCACATATTCCAATATTTGCTGAAAACATTTTGGAATACAACACAATCAAGAACGCCTATCCAAGAACTGTCCTTAATCTAGCTGAAGGAAATTACAACTACAGAGCGATGCCCAAGTACTACTGACTCTAGCCCAGTCTATTTTACCTGCATTCTCTCCAGAAGTCCTGTAAGAGCTTGCTGCCAGGTCAAAGAGTGCATATATTGTTCTGTATTGATGATTCGTATTTCTGTTTCTAATTCTGGAACTATGGCACCTGTCCTCCAACCGTGACGTAGCATGAGGTCCTTAAACAGAAGGTGAGAAAGGCAGTGGAATGACTTACTAACTTAGGATCCTGTGATTCAGCCTTACAGAAAAAGCATTCAATAGTCCACTTAGATCGCTTCCCTTGCAGAATAAGGCACATCAAGATCATAAAAGGAGGGGGAAAAGGCACATTTTTCATCCAGTTTACAAAAATAGCCCTGCCTGCTTATTTGGGGCATTTCTTTCTTGTCCAACGCAATCAGAAAGATAACTATTTATAAATCTATGCATCTTATAAATCTATGGGTTTTGCCTAAGTTACTAGCCTCGTTCAGTATGATAATCATATGGCAGTTTTGGACTTTGAACTTGGAATGACCCTCCAGGATAGGAATGCATTGGCCCTGATACTAAAAAATAATCTCCCAATTAATCTGTTCCTCAAGAATTGCAAAAATGAGATGCCTTCCCCTTGTTCATTTAATCCTTTCTTTCCCTTACATTTTCATAAAGGAAAAAAACCCTAATAATGCAGGATGTTTAAAAACCACTATTGCTTGAGAACTCCTTTAAGAATTTGAGTACTTTAAGTAAATATCTATGGCGATTCTCAGTCATCCAGGTCACAGTTGTCCTAAAGGTGCTTTTTGCTTCAAGAGGCAAATGGACTTTCTGGTTTTTCTTTGAAGACGTTTCGCTTCTTGGATGAGAAGCTGAAGAAGCTTCTTGGATGAGAAGCGAAGCGTCTTCAAAGAAAAATCAGAAAGTCCGGTTGTCCCTTGAAGAAAAAAGTACCTTTGGGATACTTAACAGAAAAAAAATATATAGCTCAAAGATGTCTTTAGCTTAATAGTATTAACATAATGTTCTGTAAAAATGCCTGATATTGGTGTACTATTTATAAAACAGTATCAAAAGAAAATTAATTAACCAGGCACAATTATGACACGCATTTGCAGAAAAGTTGCCTGCACTCAAACAGATCTTGTCTAGCCCAATATTTCAAGTGATTGACATCCCAGGGGCTGTTTTTTTTCTTGTGTGATTAGAAAAAATATCCAAATGAAATATCAAGGTGGTTTCCATAAAACGCAATACATCTCTAAAATTATGACACCAGATACTTTAACAAAGAAGCCAATGTTATCACTGAATAAAAATTAAATAAAGAAGTACTCTGAAGAGATTTCATAATAGTGGCATAAGTCAAGGGCATGCAGATAGCTATGGAAGCCACCCACGTTATACCAAGACCTTGAAGCGCACCCGGAAGGCCACAGGTAGCCAGTGCAGTCTGCGCAGGATAGGTGTCATACGGGAGCCACGAGGGGCTCCCTCTATCACCCGCGCAGCCGCATTCTGGACTAACTGCAGCCTCCGGATGCCCTTCAAGGGGAGCCCCATGTAGAGAGCATTGCAGTAATCCAGGCGAGACGTCACGAGGGCATGAGTGACCGTGCATAGGGCATCCCGGTCTAGAAAGGGGCGCAACTGGCGCACCAGGCGAACCTGGTAGAACGCTCTCCTGGAGACGGCCGTCAAATGATCTTCCAGAGACAGCCGTTCATCCAGGAGGACGCCCAAGTTGTGCACCCTCTCCATCGGGGCCAATGACTCGCCTCCAACAGTCAGCCGTGGACTCAACGGAACTACATCCACATGGAGGGAAGTATGCAGTGGAGTACCTCAAGGCTCTGTTTTAGGCCCAGTACTCTTCAACATCTTCATCAATGACTTGGACAAGGGGATAGATGGGGAACTCATCAAATTTGCAGATGACACCAAGCTGGCAGGAATAGCCAACACTCCAGAAGATAGGCTCAAATTACAGAAAGATCTTGGTAACCACCTTTAAAGCGCTCCATGGCATAGGGCCGGGTTATTTACGGGACCGCCTACTGCTACCAAATACCTCTCACCGACCCGTGCACTCTCACAGAGAGGGACTCCTCAGGATGCCATCAGCGAGGCAGTGTTGAGTTCCCTTGAGGACTACACGTTGAGTGCGGTTGGTCAGCCAGTTACAAATCCATCTGGTGGTGGTGCTGTCTAACCCACATTTTTCTACTTTATCTAGTAGTAGGTTATGATCTACTTTATCAAATGCTTTACTGAAGTCCAAATAAATTATATTGGCAGTATTCCTCTGGTCTACTAATTTTGTCATTTTGTCAAAGAATGCAATAAGATTAGTCTGGCATGATCTGTTTTTGACAAACCCATGTTGGCTTTTGGTCATTACTTTGTTTGCTTCTAGGTGTTCGGTAATTCGTTGCTTGATTATCTTTTCCAGAATCTTCCCCGGTATTGAGGTCAGGCTGATAGGTCTGTAGTTTCCTGGATCTGTTTTTTTTCCTTTTTTGAAGATGGGAACTACATCAGCTCTTTTCCAGTCCTCTGGCAGCTCCCCTGTGCTCCAGGATCTTTGAAAGATATAGTTCAGTGGTTCTGAGATCACGTCTGCCAGTTCCTTCAGAACCTTGGGGTGTAATCCATCCGGTCCTGGTGATTTGAACTCGTCTAGGGTAGACAGGTGTTCACTTACCATTTTCTTCCCTATTTTAACTTGTGTTTCTAATCTGTTTTTTGTAGTGCTGTTTTTGATAGGTTGGATTGTTTTTTCCTTTTGTGTAAAGACAGATGCAAAAAATGAGTTAAGTAGATCTGCTTTCTCCCTGTTGCTTGTCATCTTCTTGCCACTTTCTCCCAGCAATGGGCCAATTGTTTCCTTGACTTTTTTCTTGTTTTTAACATGTTGGAAGAAGCTTTTTTTGTTATTTTTTACTTTTGTCGCTAGCCTTTGTTCATTGTGAGCCTCAGCTTTCCTCACTTCATCTTTACAGGCTCGGGCTATTTGCTGATATTCTGCCTTAGTTATTTGCCCCTCTTTCCACTTTTTATATTTGTCCTTTTTGTCTTTCAATTTGTCAGATAGTTTTTTATGCATCCATGCTGGTTTCTTTTGAGATCTATTATTTTTCTTCTTCATTGGTATTGTGTTAGACTGCGCTTTTATAATCTCACTTAGTTTGAAAAGATACTGTATCTTCAAAACTGTGAACCTTTAGTTTCAAAATTCATGGTGAACTGCTTGTGCGCATGGCTTCTTCCATTTTTCTTTTTTAGCTGCAATATCCTTCATTTACATGCCCCCACCCTACCTCCCCAAATTAAATATGACAATAAAGAATGTTGTAGCATTGCTGTCATAAGAGATGAGAGTTGGACATCACAACAAAATATTTCATTTCTACATTGTGCGCTGAAATGTCTATAAATCAACATTCCATTTACATAAGAGGATGAATCCTGGTAGAGGATTAATTGGGGCAGAAATGTTTGTCTTCTCAGATAAAATGGAGGATAGATAGATAGATAGATAGATAGATAGATAGATAGATAGATAGATAGATAGATAGATAGATAGACAGACAGACAGACAGACAGACAGACAGACAGACAGACAGACAACACAATTTTGATTTAAAATAAGAAAATTGTTATAAACAAGTTAAGGAAAAAAGGAATTATTATTTAAAAAGATGTTACTGTACATATGTGCTTAGGATGGAAAAGGTATTCAAAAGAATACAACCTAGAGAAATGAATCTTTTAAACTCTATTTTGCTTTTTTAAACCTGGTTAAAAAAGGAACTGTGTAATATAATTTAACGGGTGCAGAATGCTGCAAAATCACAAGCTCTAAGATCTGGGTATTTTCCACTCTATATCTTAATGAACAACACTGATTAATTCAATGAGCACAAAACAAACCCTTTGTGTCTCCGTAGCAGATACAGAACATTAAGTGACACTGACATCGGCTGATGCAAAAACAAAGTTTTGCAGCACTTACTGCAAGGTCACTGTACAAATGGTCACCAAAATAAAGGACCTTGGACCCACGCCAGCCTGTTAGCCGCAGAAAATCAAACAGATTGCCCTGAAATGTAGAAAAAAGAAAGAAAGTGAGAATAAACCAAATATCTAGTTCCTTTACAGCAAAGGAAAACATTGCATGCTTGGCTTGAAAAGGTCAAGAAAATACATCTCTTAGCACTTTGATTTTTCTACAGAGCAAAGGAAAAATATTTCTTCATCATGAGCTGCTTATTTAAAAATGGCTAGAGATAGAAGCTTAAGGAGTTCTCACGGGAACTTGAATCAAATTAGAGAAAATGGGAATTCCTTAAAACCAAGTTTATAATCCTATCATTTGTATAAATGATTAGCTTACTGTGGTTTTTTTTCTTATGCATACATACAAATACACACTACTAGATGTCTAAAACAATTTATTGCAGCTATAACTTTAAATTTCCCCCCACTCACAATAATGTTGTAAATTAAGCCACTGTTTCAGTAAATAAACTGAACAATTGTGATAGCTTGTTACCTACTGAATTTGTGCTGAAATATTATTTTAAACTTGATATACCAAATCTAAGTCCAGTTGTAATATTTCATACCTCAAAGCAAGGGTTTTCAAAGCAAGATATACATTTTTTTTGGTAAGGATTGCTGCAGACCCGTTATTTCATAGTTCAACCTTTCTGTGAACAATATAGTCTCCCTCTAAAGGTAAAGGTAAAGGTTCCCCTCACACATACGTGCTAGTCGTTCCCGACTCTAGGGGGCGGTGCTCATCTCCGTTTCAAAGCCGAAGAGCCAGTGCTGTCTGAAGACGTCTCCGTGGTCATGTGGCCGGCATGACTCAACGCCAAAGGCGCACGGAACGCTGTTACCTTCCCACCAAAGGTGGTCCCTATTTTTTCTACTTGCATTTTTACGTGCTTTCGAAACTACTAAGTTGGCAGAAGCTGGGACAAGTAACGGGAGCTCATCCCATTACAAGGCAGCACTAGGGATTTGAACGGCTGAGCTGCCAACCTTTCGATCGACAAGCTCAACGTCCTAGCCCCTGAGCCACCACGTCCCTCTAGAGTCTCCCTCTACTAGGTATTAAAAATGGGAAACCAAGTCAAGCTGCCTCTTTATTATTATTGACATAACACGTTCAACACATTTAACATAGGCCTGAAACTATCATGGTCATGCTTGAAGCTCCCTGTCTCTGTTTAACACTCTAATCAAAAGACATTTTCGTGCTTAATACAAAACAGAGAACCAATTATGCCAATTTCAGTGGAAATGTTAACCAGATGTAACTATCATTTACCCACTGTCCCAGTGATCTGAAAATGCTAATTTGTTGACTTCCACATCACAGTCTCTTAATACAGGAACAAAAATAAAGCTACAGGCCAACATAATTTCCAAACTGAAAATCTTCTGCTCATGTATAAGATCACACATGGTATGAATCTTACATAAAGTAGTTTCTAGTTTCCCAGCCTCATTCCCAGAGGGTTCCCATAGGCAAATACGTCATTTTGTCATATTTTGCCTTTGTTATATATCTGAATAATGTTTCAGTCATTGGCCTGGATCCAATACAAGATTCTCATGGAAAGAAGGTCTTCTTCCTGCCATGTAAGGCTTCTGATTCAATGAGATTCCACTAACAGAAGGCAGAGAACACAACTTCGGCTTAATTACCCCTCCTTGAATCCCATGCTGTGCAAACCTGACTTCAGGACTGATGACTCTCCACAAAAATCAAAGAGAAGTCTATAATGGAAGTTTGGATAGAGCTCCCTGTTTCTCCTATTGATGGAAAATTCTGAGCATGTCTCTATTAATGTGAGTGACTCTCGCTGGCTGAATAAAAGCAAGATTCAAACCCTTGTTCAATTAGCATGAAATCACAATGCCCCAAATTATATTGCTTCAGCAATAAAATGTTCCCAGGGTTTGGTTTAAATTAGTGTTCTAGTGAGTGGTGGAATTCAAATTTTTTTACTACCGATTCTGTGGGCGTGGCTTGGTGGGTGTGGTGTGGCTTGGTGGACTTGGCAGGGGAAGGATACTGCAAAATCCCCATTCCCACCCCACTCCATGGGAAGGATACTGCAAAATCCCCATTCCCACTGCACTCTGGGACCAGCCAGAGGTGGTATTTGCTGGTTCTCCAAACTATTCAAAATTTCCGTTACTGGTTTGCCAAACTGCTCAAAATTTTTGCTACTGGTTCTCCAAACTACTCAAAATTTCTGCCACCGGTTCTCCATAACCTGTCAGAACCTGCTGAATAGCACCCCTGGTTCTAGTTCAGAATAAGTCCTGAAGTTCTGAAAGTGTATTACTAGCAAATTTTCATTATCATCTTCCAAGTAATAACAATCTTCTCACCCCTTCTCAGGATTATACTAATTCCTGGGGAAAGAAAATAGGAAACTGACTATTACGCCTACAAAGAAAACATAAAACAACAGTTTCTTTCTGAGGGAAAACAATGGAGACTGAATAATCTTAAAATAAAGAGTGTGGACATGAATTAGAAGAACAGTTAATTGTCTAGAACAGACTACACATTATTTAACTTTTATCACATAATTATCTCAGATGTTCAATTTTAATATCAGGGGATGCTAGCAATTTAAAAGAAAGAATATACGGAATAAAATAGAACATTAAGCTATTAGAAAGGAAAGTAACCAAGATTATTTTTCATGGTTATCCTCATATTTGAAGTTAACTCCAGAAAGTCAGCATTATTAAATACCTCATGAAGTAAATAAATAAATCATTAAAAGTAATTTACCTGTTTATAGATTTTCCCCTTTTCCAGTTTGTTTATTTTGTCCCAGTGAAGAGAACCTTCTTCATCCATTTTTCTGAAAGGTCTTCAAAAAGTCAAAACATTGAAGTTATAGGCTTCATTACAAAAGTACTACAAGAAAAGCTTTTAAACTGCAAATAAAAAGAATTTCAAGTACATTACTTTAGTTACATAAATTAATACAAAAATAAAAAGTAATAGATAGATGTTCAGATTCACTCAACAACCATGTTACTAACTTAACAACTGCAGTGATTCACTTAACAACTCTGGCAAGGAAAGTCACAAAGTGGGGCAAACCCACTTAACAAATTTTGGGCTCAATTTTGGTCGTAACTCGAGGACTACCTGCACTGAGATTATTATCATGTAAACCAAATTTACTGAAAAAATGTGTTAATTAAAGCAAATTAGGAAAGCTGAGGCCCATGCATATATTGTTATACTTATCTTATACCCTCATACTCTAACTTCTGGAGCTTGTCCCAAACCAATATCTTACAGAGACTTTAAGATGTGTGGCCTTCAGCTCCCAAATTTCATCTTACAGCTGATGAGATTGAGAAACACTGACCTAACTTGTACTGTGAAGGTTGATTTCCAACTATTTTGAAACAGGAAACCTACAAACAGGGTAAGCCCAAACCTAAATTGTTACCCAGAAGAAGAAGAAACAATTTTACCACCCAGAACTCAGGAAAAAACAAACAAAAATAACCCCAAAGAAAACTAAGAATACTAGTTCTGATGATGCAATAAAGAGTTGTATCCAATGTATGTTTTCATCCCATTTCTGCAACCTTCCATTTTGAAAGTGATTAAATATAGCCCTGGGACTCCAAAAGATAGTCTGCTCATAGTTTAATTAATGTCATAATACTTTGTTTCAAACATGAAATTTCACAAAATGAATTTTGAGAACCAAGTATAAAATAAGGTGCTTTAAACATTTTGGAAATAGATCAAGCTTCAAAACAATATAATCTTGAACTCAGAACTGTTTTCAAGGCTTGAAACACTTTCCCTCTGCAGCAAAGACATCTGCCTCCCACTCAGAAGGTTGAGAATTCAATTCTAGGCAGCCGTAGACATTTCTCTATCGGGGTGCAAAAAGAAAATATCTGCTGTGAACTCTGTTTAGGCATCAGGAAAGGCATACAGTGAGTAAATGTTCAGCTCCACTCAGTCGCCCTGACTTCACCCCAAAACAAAGGATTAAAGCATCATAAAAAGAAAAAAGAGGCCTCAACATTCTTCTCATGAGGCTGGGAAACAATTTCATATGCTTACACACAATCTGGAAGACAGTTTTAGAAGTGTGAGCTGACCTGGGAAGATTTTAATTGTACAGAATAACTCGGCATCTACTCCTTAAAATCATATCATTTGCAAAATTAATTCCTCCCCCCACAAGATGGTGCTAGGATAATATCCACGGCATGGCATCATGATATGGTACATTTTGGGACCGGTTCTGCTTTAGAGGCAGCTAATTATTAATGGCAGAAAATGAAATACAGCCAATATACTTACTTTCGCTTATCGGTAAAGAAACTGGGCTTATCTGCTTGCACAATGACCATGTCAAAAAGGTCCTGCCAGTTTTTGCCAACCATGTATTTCATCCCTTTATCGCTATAGGTAAAACAGGGGGGAAATGTAAGTAACTTCAATGTTCACTTTCTTAAGCAAAACAGTAGCTACTCTCAGAGTTCCCTCGTGCAGTATTTCTGATTATGTGTCATTTAGTACACAAAGCAAACAGCACAGTTCCTAACTAGCTTTGTTAGCTGGTAAGAGTATGTGGCTTTTCATTAATTTGGGGATTAGCGGAGAATGGCATCTTGGCCCTTGTGTAAGGCTTAACTTTATAAGCATTCGGAAAGAGCAAGGCTTGTTCCCAGAAGTTTCTTAGGCAAAGTTCAAAGCCTCCTTCTTTTTCTAGGATTAGAAAATGAGTTACCACTATTAGATTTAGACTATGCAGCCAGGATTTGCTATCAATCCCGCTGTTAGAAACATTATGTATATAATGGCCATCAAAAACACTTGAGACTCTTATAGGGATTACTTAAGGAACCAATTTGTAGGATTATATACAACTAAGGAATACAGACACTGAATAAATACAGCCTTTGATTTGAGGCGTGTTAGGAGTTGTTGTGCCATCAGAAAAAATATAGAATAGTTTTTATGTCTCTAAACACTCCCATAGCATTTACTAAGAACGTTAATGCGTTATATTTCTCATTTTTTTTTACAATTGTTACAAAACCTCTAAGAATGTGAGACTGTATCATCTTATGAGAAGTAGGATAT
This sequence comes from Ahaetulla prasina, assembly GCF_028640845.1. Lineage (NCBI taxonomy): Eukaryota > Metazoa > Chordata > Lepidosauria > Squamata > Colubridae > Ahaetulla > Ahaetulla prasina. The sequence continues at coordinate 72,642,184 of NC_080540.1, read as the reverse complement.
TAGGTATTCCAGAATATTAGAAACCTAAAAATTTCCTAGAGCACTAATAGCTCTCTCCAGGTTTTTTTTTAATATGAAACTTTAATTAGAGAGAGGGAAGGCTAACTGAGATATGAAAAACATATAGAGACTTTCTAACATTATAGCACACTATGGCCTTAGTGTGCTATAATGTTGAATGTTTGGGAAGTAAAGGATTCAACTTTACCATTTTTTAAAGTACATCCTTACACTTGTGGGAATTAGATTTTAAGACAGGCTTGTATGAGAATGTGTAAAAGTATTAATGGGTCACTGAATCGTATGATGCTATTAAGATAAGCTATCTTCACTGAACATTTTCAGTCCTCATATTTCTCTCTTTATGTCTGCACATGACTGATCATTTCATCAAGATGAAGCATACAAGTTAATACTTACACAAAACTAAAAGGACTGTTTGTGATGAGAAAGAGTTTTTTATTGTTGTTAACCAGTCTATTTAAGACAGCATATGTTTCATCTCCATGAAGAATATATTTCTCTGAAAGAAACAGGTAAAGCTAAGCATACTATAAACATTTGTATGTTACAATGATAAAAGATACAATTTAGTTACATTTCACCTGGTGATAATGAAATATCAGTAATTCATCTATAGAAAGTATGGGAGTTCTCCAAAGAAGGAAGGAATGACAGGCCCAAGAATTGTTCCTTTCCCTAAATCTCTGCTCTCAACTCATATTTCTTTTGCCAAGCAGAAAGTGACAATTAGGTTATGTAAACTAATTGTGGGCAGTGTAAAGAATGAAATTTCAGTAACTGACATAATTCAGATGCAAAATTATTGCATGTGGGAAGAGGCAATCCATCTCTTGAACTAGATTTGATTGCTCACATCTGTACTGAAGCACAGAAAGGTTTTGGGTGCAGGACCTTTCTAATCTTCAATGTCTAAACAAATTACAGTTAAAATATTACCTATGTAGTTTTGAATGAAGTTTTTTTATACGTAGACTGCAGTGATACAGTAGTTCAATTAGGGAGAAAAAAAACCAGGGGTGAAATCCAGCAGGTTCTGACAGGTTCTAAAGAACCAGTAGTGGAAATTTTGAGTAGTTTGGAGAACCAGCAAATTCTGCCTCTGGCGGGCTCCAGAGTGGGGTGGGAATGGAAATTTTACACTATCCTTCCCTGCCATGCCCACCAAGCCACAGAACCGGTAGTAAAAAAATTTGGATTTCACCACTGAAAGAAACCCCTTCTTTCTCTCACTTACCTTACTCTTTCTGTAAAGACATTAACAAATCAAACAGTTACATAGAAACATCTTAGTGATCACAAGTATGAATGCTTGAGGAGTTTGTTTTTTTGGTTCTAACTCTTGGTGGAAAACAGATTTGGCTTATTAGCTGCAAGATAATCTGCATAAAGTTTCACTACCCCAATCTAAAGCCATTACATGTGGTACTCATTATTATTCACAATTAAAAGATCGGCCTTCACTGACCCATGTCCTTTTCAATCCATTTGTACATCATTCCTTTCACATGGACATCTTTAATGGCATCCTAAAATTGGAAAGAGAAATTAGATGTCAGTTTTAAAACCTGCCATTATGCATTGTTACAAAGCTACCAAAAGACCAGTCCAAACAATATTTATTAGCGACCATGGTGGCTCATGTGGTTAGAATGCTGGGTTCATGATCAGTAAGTCCATGTTTGAGACCCGAGTGTTACTGTGTGATGGGGTTAGTTCTCATCATTTGCTCCAGCTCCTGCTGGCCTAAATGTTTGAAAACATTGAACCACAAAGGTAGGCACCACTTAAGTGGGCACATTAATGGGAACATGAAAGGGGTCCCCAATCGGGCATCCCCCAGGCAACAATGAGATCACCAGCTAATTCTTTCAGCCCAGAAGCACCTTGATGCTTCTGGCATGTATTTGAGCAAACAATATTAATTCATTATTATTTTTTCATCTTTTATGTTTTAGAACAGCAGTGTCAACCTCGATCTCATTGGAGGTAGCATCAGGGTTGAGTTTGGTCTTGGGTGGCTGGGGTGGGTGTGGCCAGGGTGGGTCTGGCCAGCTCAATGGCACTCGTGTTGTGGGCACCTGTGTCAGCCCAAGCACTCTGTCAGCAAAACGGGCTCCCGAGCTCTCAAGCTCCGTTTTCAGCTGCAATGGCCTCCTGCAACCTTCAGCCAGCAAAAACACCGAAAATGCCTTGAGTTTGACACCCCTGTTCTAGAAGAATTATACTTACACTTATGTCTTTGAAAAGATGAACTTGGTCGTACTCAATATTATGAGTCATGAAATAGTCAGTCACTGATGAAAGGAGGGTCATTTCAGGAAGAGAGAAAATGTCCATAAATTGTTTAATTGATGGACCCTACTCAGAAAAACAAAATATTATTACTATTAAAAAAAAGATGTTGAATTGTAGACAACAAAAGGTGATGTTATTAAAGATAAATGCTCTCCCTTGTAAAATTAATATATAAATATCACATTATTTTTTACAGCAGAGCAAAAGATATTCTTGGCTTTGTTATTCATGTAGAATCAGCCCCTGCAGCATTCCATTCATAAATAAGAATTTAAATAAGCCATGCTTATCAAAGTCTCATACAGTTAGATAACGCAAGAATGAGATGTTTTTGATCATACAATACTGGAAACTTGACACACATTTTTCTATTAGAAATATAAAATACTTTCAAAACTATTTTTTCTTTCAGCAAAACTAAGGACTGATCTAAAGAATATGTGATTTCTGTCTGCTTTAAACTGTTAGTTCATCTTTTTATATTTGGGAATAATTAGAAATAGCCAACTGCATACATGAATAGCATAAAGAAGAAACTATATCAAGTTCCATGAATTAATTGCCCAGAAAGCTCATTCATTAAAGTCTATAAGATTAAACTATGTTCCCTGTCATTAAACTCCAAACTCCAAAGCTAATTTTGGATCCAGCAAATTTTGGTTATTAGGGTTATTTGCACTGCTTTTTGCATCTGTTCCAGCAATAACTAATTTTAATGCCATAATATTTATGTCTAATGCATTATAGCCCTTTCATAAGTAAATTAACCAATAACTATGAAACAGTACAATATTATACATATCCAGAAAACTCTTTACTAAATTGTAGAAAACATTTAAATGCCTGCAATGTTAGTTCCCAGCCTCCGTATTCAAGGTTGAAAGGTTAAAATAATTACAGTACAAAAAAGCATCTTCCCAGGATTTTTTCCTTTTGCTATTGAAAATAATTTTAAATGATCTTAGAACTAGCATTGTGCAAGAAATGAAAAACACATTTGGATTGGAATGCAGAAAAAAATCAGCTCCTTCAAAATATTCCACCAACCTTTCCTGTTGGCTGTTTTCCAATGGAGCAAAAATAGCTCAACTTTTCCATGTTTCAGTGGAACAAAACTTAAAACATGTTGAGCTCTGGCCAGAGAACACAGTGAGAATTTGAAAAAATCAAACAAAAACACCTTGCATTTTACTTTTCACCTTTCAAGGACAAGAATAGGTAAGGTAATTAGTTCTTTCTGACTTCTATAATTCTATCATCATATCTAGCCATTCAACTAACAGAAAAATTGGCCAATGGATTTTTTTTAAAAAAAATTAAATATTAAAATATAAAGCATTTTAAAATCTAAATGGTAAAATATAAATTAGAATATAAAGCATTTGAAACAGCAACTAGTTAGTTAGAAATGATATAAAAATCCAGAATTCTTTGGATTTTCAAGAGAGTGTGTTCAAATAAACCCTGGGTCGCTCTTTAGCTGGGAGAGAGAAACTATCAGACAAATGTCACAAAGCAACTAGATAAGAATTTTTGGTAAATACTAGAATGAAACTAGATGATTGTTCTGTCAACTGAGAGAAAGTTTCTTCTTATGTCCTCTATGATTTAAATCCCAGGCTTCTTTTTCCTGCCTTTCCCATGCTTAACAGATATCGTGCTTTATGTTTCTCAGGCTGAGCTGCTGATATAACTGACATGCTTGCTTTAGGAAACTCTAGCTCTCTACTTCATTCCCACATTCAGTCAGCACATTAACAAGACAAAAGAACTAATGCCATCACAGTTATATTTTTTCCCAAGCAAAAAGACGCTGCTAATTGAGAAAATAAACATACCAGTCAGCCAGTCAGCCAACCAGCCACATTCCAATAGTTTTAATCTTGAGACAGTTATAGCAAACTTTCTGAACTCAGAATAAACTTGGCGTTTTCAAAAATGTCAGTTTCTTGTTTTATGATTTTTTACTGGGTTGCTTCCCCACCCCCCGCCCCACCCCACCAAGTTCTAGCCTCACCAATCCAGCTATAGCAGGGATGTCCAAACCTGAAGAGTGGTGGACTTCAACTCCCAGAATTCCCCAGCCAGCATGAGCTATAAATATGAGCAAGTTGCTGGCTGGGGAATTCTGGGAGTTGAAGTCCACCACTCTTCAAGGGGCCAAGTTTGGACATCCCTGAGCTATAGGATCACTCATATTGAAAGTGCATAAATGCTCAATTTACTAATACAGTGATTTGCTTAGTTAGTTGAACTTTGGGGGGAAGAGGGATATGCACAGTTTTACAATGTAAGCCGCCCTGAGTCTTCGGAGAAGGGCGGGATATAAATTCAAATTAAAAAAAAAAAAACAATCACTAGTCACTTGGTTTGCTGGATTTTGAAATGTTTATGGCTTTGTTCCTGAGCTGTCTGCATGACTGCTTTTTGCCTTTCATTTAGGTGCCCAATGATTCATTTAATTCATTTAATAACTGAATACATATGGATAAATGAATTCATGAACATTTAAATTTTATTCAATGTTTTCATTTTATTTTATTAAAATTAAATGTTTTAATGTTTCTAACTATTGTTTTTGTGATACTGTAAGCCACCCAGAGTCACTTTCCAGTGACATGGCGTCATATAAATTTAATAAATAAATAAAATCCATGTTTTCCCACTTGTACTGAAAGCCAAATATTAGTTACATTGGCAGCTGTATATCCAATTTGCAGATAGCTATCAAAGCCTGGCTTGGCTTTTTCTTTTCAAATATGATTGTCTGCAAATCCCTGAACGTATCAAAGAAAAATAGGGAAATAAGAAATCTGTGTGCTTCATGCAGCTTAATAAAAAAACAAATTAACCAACAAAATGTTACATTCCAGCCATTATTCTTTTCACAAAGTACATCCATATAAAATACCATATCATCCTACGATTTATATACTTTTATAACACACAATTTAACATTCTGTAATGATAAAACATTTGAGCAAGCAAACATTAAAATTACTTTTTGACAAAGCTTTTGTCATGTAATCATCTTGCCTTTTTCATGGTGTTTTACAAGAGCACTTCAGATTATTATCTTGCATTTGGACATTTCCATATTGTTTCTATTATACATAGTCCTCTACATACAACCATTCATTTAGTTTGAAGTTACACCATCACTGAAAAAGTGACTTATGGCTTTTTTTCACACTTATGACCATTGCAGCATTATATGGTAATGTGATCAAAATTTGGTTGCTTGGCAGCTGGCATTTATTTATGATGGTTGCAGTGTCTTGGGATTATGTGATCACTTTTGCAACCTCCTCATAAATGGAGAACTGAGATTCATTTAATAACTGTGTTACTAACTTAACTGCAGTGAGTCACTTAACAACTATGGCTAAAATTGTCATGAAATACTTGATAAACTAAAAAAATATGGGATAGGCAGCATCACCACCAGATGGATTTCTAACTGGCTGACAAACTGCACTCAGTGAGTAGTCCTTAATGGTACTACATCTACGTGGAGGGATGTAAACAGTGGGGTACCACAAGGTTCTGTTTTAGGCTTAGCATTCCTCAATAAATGACTTAGATGGGGGAACAGAAGGGGAACTCATCAAATTCATGCATAACAGCTAACACCCCAGAAGACAAGCTCAGTATCCAAAAAGATCTTGATAGACTTGAACAATGGCTCCTATCCAACAACATAATATTTAATGTGGAGAAAAGCAAGGTTTTACACCTATGCAGGAAGAAAACCAAAGGTACAAGTACAGATCAGGTGTAACCTGACTCAAAAACTGTAATTGTGAGGGATCTTGGAGTCCTAGTGGTCAGTCACTTAAACATGAGCCAGCAGTGTATGGCAGCAGCAGAAAAAGCTAATATAATCTTTGGTTGTATAAACAGAGGCATAGACTCAAATCACATGAAGTAGTTAGTATCGCTTTATAAATCTTTAGTAAGACCACACGTGGAATACTGCATCCAGTTTTAGTCACATTAAAAAAGATGTTGAGACTTTGGAAAAAAATGCAGAGAAGAGCAACTAAGATGTTTAAGAGCCTGGAGACTAAAACATATGAAGAATGGTTGCAGAAATTGGGTACGGCCAGTCTAGAGAAAAGAAGGACTAGGGTTGATAGCAGTTTTCCGGTATTTGAGGGGCTGCCACAAAGAAGAGGGAGTCAACTTATTTTCCAAAGCACCAGAAGGCAAGAGAAGATATAATGGATGGAAACTAATCAAAGAGACAAGCAACCTGGAACTAAGGAGAAACTTCCTAACAGTGAGGACAATTAACCAGCAAAACCACTGGCCTTCAGAAGTTGTAGGGGCTTCATCACTGGAGGTTTTTAAGAAAAAAATGGACAGCTACCTGTCTGAAATGGTCTCTGCTTGAGCAGAGGTGTTGGATTAGAAAGGGGTCACCAACGTTTCGGACCTCAGGGACCACTAAATTCATAATTTTAAATCCCGGGGACCACTAACATGATTTTTTAAAAAAAATAAATAGTATTTAGTGCAATATAAAAATTGCAAATAATTTTTCTGCGGACCATCAAAATTTTCTCGCAGACCACCTATGGTCCACGGACCACCAGTTGGTGACCACTGGATTAGAAGACCTCCAAGGACCCTTCCAGCTCTATTCTGATTGATTGAAAATGGGGTAATATAAACTTAACAATTGTCTTACTTAGCAACAGAAATTTTGGCTCGATTGTGATTATAGATTGAGGATTACCTGTATTTTATCTAGCTTTCTTTTTTTTCCAGGAAGGAGGAAGGGAGGGGGAAGAAGGAAGGCTGTACAATATATTTTATAACATCATAAGCTCTCTGCTCAGAAGCATTTATTTTGAATTAAACAATAAAAGCTGTGGCTCTTTAATCTATGGACATCTCTTTGTGTATACAGAATATCATATACACAGTGCAACCCCAAAACTTGGCAAGTCAGAATACTATTTATAAAGGGTGGATCCAGTTAAAACACGGAGAAATTCTGATGATACTGGGTGATTTCCAAGTTCTGGTTCATAGACCAAATGATCACATGTGCCTAAAGATAGTCCAAGGACAACAGGAGTATGTGTTATTTTATTAACAGCAAGAAATTAAAAAGTAATTCATTAGTCCGACTTTACACATTTGAACTAAATACAAAAATCAATGAGCCAGTGAAAGAGTTAACTGAATTATTTTGGATGTATTCGTTGTAAAAATAAAAACTTCCTATATTATATTAAATTAAAACTGATATTATATGAAAAGGAAAAAAAGATATTCCATATAGAAGAGATAACCACGTTACTTTGCCATTGACAATAAATGCTATATAGTTTGTTGTCTTCCGACTACTTTTTCAACCCACAATAGAATGAGGCAGATAAATAAAACTGTTACTATTACTTTATTCCCATTATTGAGTAGTGCTACCACTCATTATACTAATGAACCTAAACAATAAAACTGAAAAAAAATGATGTCAGTGAAGCTGCGCATAATACATAAACCTGGCTTCTCTGTATTTATAAATCTTCAATGGAAGAAACAATACAAAGACTTAATCCTAGATTAAATGCTTGAAAGCCACAATGGCAGCAGAGCATTTATGTGGCTATTCTATGATCATGATCATTTTCAAAAGGAATAAACAAAACACAAAAACATGGGCTTTTAGGTCAGATTTTTCATATTTACAGTGAAGCAACAATTATCTTTTGTGAGCCTAGATTATTTAAGGAAAAAAAAACACTTTACTGAAGTCTGTGTTACAAAATACAAAATACTCACTGTAAACAATACATGACTGTTATTGATGTACCTTTGTACAAACTGTAGGGAACTAATAACCATTGTTTACTCTAGAAAGAAATGAACAGATAGAACTTCAAAACATTGACTTGGTGGATTTTTTAAAAAAAAATTAGTTAAATATGTTTGTAGGTACTATTCCTGGTACTACCTTTTACAATACGAGGAAGATATCATTAACATTATTCCTATTGAATTTCTGGTCTGGTAAGATGATCTGATTAAATTTTCAGCATTTAATTCATTTAAATCTAATAAATTCTCAGTAAAGTGAATTTACTTTACCTTGCCATAAAAATCACTCATCTGATATAATGGGATATGTTGGGTTCCACCATACATTTCAATAACTTCTTCATCAGGCACTGGGTTTAGTCCCCTAAAAACAAATTACAATAATTCAGTCAAGAAAATATTAAAACTTAGTAAACAAATAAGCTCATCTTATCCAAAAATATTTAGATGGTTTGCTTTTTAAGAGAGTTGTATTATCCTATTCAAAAGCATCTCAAAAGAAGGCATTGCCAAGAAAGCATGCAGGTTCACGAAATTTCATTTATTTATTTTATTTATTTATTTTGTCACAACATTATATACAGGAACATATATTGAAAGGAAACAATAGGACAGGAAGGGTAGGCACTTTTGTGCACTTATGCACGCCCCTTATAGTCCTCTTAGGAATGGGGTGAGGTCAATGGTAGACAGTTTTTTGTTAAAGCTTTTGGGAGTTGGAGAGGAGACCACAGAGTCAGGTAGTGTATTCCAAGCATTAACAACTCTGTTAGTGAAGTCATATTTTCTGCAATCAAGATTAAAACGGTTAACATTAAGTTTGAATCTATTGTTTGCTCTTGTATTATTGCTATTGAAGCTGAAGTAGTCTTTAACAGGAAGGACATTGCAATAGATGATTCTGTGTCTTGTCGGAGTCGGCGGAGTTCTAAATTTTCTAATCCCAGAATTTCAAGTCTGGTGGAATAAGGTATTTTGTTGTTTAGAGAGGAGCGGAGAACTCTTCTTGTAAAATATTTCTGGACTCGTTCAATTGTATTAATGTCAGAGATGTGGTATGGGTTCCAGACAGATGAGCTGTATTCAAGAATGGGTCTGGCAAATATTTTGAATGCTCTGGTTAGTAGTGTAGAATTTTTGGAAAAGAAGCTACACAGAATTAGGTTTACAACTCTTAGAGCCTTTTTTGCTATATAGTTGCAGTGGGCTTCGGCACTTAGATCATTTGATATGAAAACTCCAAGGTCCTTAACAGGGTGGGGGTCATCTGTAAGATAATGTCCATTAAGTTTGTACTTAGTGTTTGGGTTCTTTTTTTCCAATATGTAAGACTGAGCATTTGCTGGTTGAGATTTGGAGTTGCCAAGTTTTAGACCAATCGGATACAAAATCAAGGTCTTTTTGAAGGGTAGTAGTATTGCTGGTGGTGTTAAATAGTTTGACATCGTCAGCAAAGAGAATACAATAACTTGAGATATGGTCACAGAGATCATTTATGTATAGTATGAAGAGCATTGGTTCAAGAAATCTCAAGAGCAGGGGTGAAATCCAGCAGGTTCTGACAGGTTCTGGAGAACCAGTAGTGGAAATTTTGAGTAGTTTGGAGAACTGGCAAATGCCATTTCTGGCTGGCCACAGAGTGGGGTGGGAATGGAGAGTTTGCAGTATCCTTCCCTTGCCACGCCCACCAAGCCACACCAAGCCCTGCTCACAGAATCAATAGTAAAAAATTTGGATTTCACCACCGCTCAAGATGCTGAGAAGAATTGATTCAGAGAAGAATTTATCTTTATGGGCAATGAATCTGAAGAGAAGTTGTGCAAGTGAATTGACATAATTTGGCTCTTATCAAGATATTAATGAAGACTAGTGGCAAACATTTTGTTTAAAATTCATTGCTGTTCCACTGACCTAAGTGACTTTCTAATATTATTGTTACTTGAACTCAGGTTTCTAAAGAAAAGGAAACAGCCAATATAAGAGAGCCAGAAATTTAAATATTCCATGATTATAAGAAAAGTTGCCTATAAAGAAAATGTCTCCAAAATATGCAAAGAACTACATAAGATAAGGTTATAAGAGAAAAGGGGATTTAATTTTTCTATACTGAGTTAATTTTTAACCAAAGCACAAAAGCAGATTAATAGGGCAACATTTAGTTGAAGAAGCAGAAGAGTATTACTCAAATGCAGCTGCATAGCAAATATTGCTTCCTTAAATCATGACTTTTTATTTCTCCTTTGTTCAAAGTTAGTCTAATTAGTGTTTCTTAAACTTTTTTCTCTTCCCATTTTTTAAACATCATGGTGGATCCTAAAAGAGTTTTTATTTATATAATCAATATTTAAAAGATTAAAATTTCAGATGGACTCATTTTGCTGCCATGATTGTTTGAAGCAATTTCAATATTGTATTATTTTTTAATATAGGCTGGAAAATAATTTTGATTTCACAGACCTCTTGGAGAGTATTGGCACAGCCCCAAGGGTCCTAGGACCACATTTTTAAGAAACCCTGATCTAGACCTTATCTGTTGTGTCTCGCCCGCTTTCACCGCAGCCGGGGCCTTCTTATCTGCTTCCGAATGCTGAGGAATGTCCTAGTATGCCTCCCGGCCCCAGCCCTGGCTCCATGCCCAGACAGGCTGAGGAGGAAGAAGTACCTCCAGCCCCCAGCTCTGGCTCCATGCCCAGGCAAACGGAGCAACTAGACCCCTCCCCCTCCTCCACAGCATGTGAGCCTGAGGAGGGTCAATTACCAACAGCTGCGGACTGGAGTGACCCTCGCTTCAGAAGAATTGATAGGTGGCGGCGATAGAAGGAAGGGAGGGGCAGGCCTGGATAAGTGCTGAGTCATGGAGCCACACCCCATGACCTATATAAAGGATCTGCTTTCTGGCATTCTCTGAGTCAGGCAAAGTCTAACATATCTTGCTGAAGTCACTTTCTGGTCTCCTGCCTGCCTTGAGAACTTTGCTAGGACTTTGGCAGAGCTGCAGAGGCACGCCTGATTCGGATTTCCCTGACCCGGTCGTCAGCGGAGGAGTGGGACACGACATTATCAATCTTCTGCTTTTCACAGCATTTCCAAAGTAAAAGCTAACATGGATTGCAATGCTGTAAGCCGATTAAGTTTTGAAAATTCTTCTGCATCCTGCAGCAACATTTTAAAAACTAACATTCACTTTGAAGCTCAATGGTCTATACCAGTGATGGCTAACCTTTTTGCTGTCGCATGCCAAAGGCAGGGGGAGTGTGCATGTGTCTACACCCATAATTCAATGTGCCCCACCCCATGTGCATGTGTGCGTGACCCCCCTGCACTCCCCCCGCTTTTGGCACGCGGTGGCATGGTGGACCTGGTAGACCCGTTTTTCACCCTCCCAGGCTTCAGAGGCTTTCTAGGAGCCTGGGGAGGGCAAAAACGGCCTTCTCCACTTCCTCAGACGCCCTCCAGAGGCAGGAAACAGCCTGTTTCCCGACTTCCGGTGGGCCCGGAAGGCCCAAAAATCAGGTGGCCGGCACACGCATGTGTGCTGGAGCTGAGCTAGGCAACCTCGCATGCCCACAGATATGGCTTGCATGCCACATGTGGTATCCGTGCCATAGGTTTGCCATCACAGGTCTATACTTTTGATAGAACTCTTGATTTTTTAAGAGAGCCAAATTGTTGCAGTGGCTTAAGTAAAGGCCGGAATAGGAACAGGGAGACCCAGGTTCTAGCCCTTCCTTAAGCATGGAAATTGCTGGATAACTCCAGGCCAGTCTCAGCCCTTGACTAGCAAATCAAACTGAATCTTAAAGAAAGTATGAGAAACTACTTCTGAAAAAACATTGCCAAGAAAACTGCACAGCTTATACTTGTCATCACCAGGAGTCATGTTTGACTCAAAGAATAACAAAAACATTTTTTTTATTTCCCATGCAAACTGAGTTGTAATATGATAGCAATTAATCTCCTAATATTTGTATTAATATTTGTAAATTTGTTCCAATATGCCCAACATTGTAGTCATTGATCCTTTAATTTGGCACAGTACGGTTTCCTCTGAAGCTGATTTCAGAAAGACTTGCTAGGACACTCAGACTTCAGCAACTCAAGACATTTCTCTGGAGCAAGTAAACAGTCTTGTGTCATCACCCGTGACCCATATTTGCTTCTGATTTCTATGTTAAATGTTGCATAAAGAACAGCTGCTTCTATGAAGGTCAACAGCTACAGAAAGTGCATGTAATTTTGCTAAACTCACTGATAGGCAGTGCCCAATTGAACATAGTGGAAAGCATCAATCTTCATCAGAAGGCTCTAAAAGAAAGTAGACATTTATTGGGTAAATATTTTGTACTTTTACCTGGAAGAATTTAATGTTACAAGAAGAACAAACAAAACTATTCTTCACAAGGCAATGCATGTAAAGCTACATTGGCAGATACAAATATGAGGCATATGATGTTGGAGCCCCCTTGGTTGTTGTTTTTGTTTATGTCTGTGCAGAGACACTATTATACACTATTTCTACTTCCACTGAAGAAAGAAAAGGACAGAAGGATTTTTATTCAAATAGAAGCTCCACACTCTTATTAGTTTTGCAGAGAGAGGTACATTTCTAGCCCATCAATAGGCAACATTGCATAATTTCAGGGATCAGTTTTATTTCTGCAGTAAGACAAATTGGGATTCCCAAAGCTGTCATACTGACACATTCTACTTTAAATTATCTAAGAAGGAAAGATCCATTTTTCCCCCCATGGTGATGCTCAGATGTTATTTTTTGAAACTTCTACTATTTTATCTTGCCAGATGAGAGCATTTTATTCATCAATTGTTGTGACAATGTCTTTTTCTAAGATCAGTTCAGGGGTGGGTTCTACTTACCTTTACTACTGGTTTGCATTGTGCCCATGCGCATGCGCAGAAGACTTTTGACGATGTTTGGGTCAGTGGGCGGAGCCTCCCGCCAATTTTACTACCGGTTCTATAGAACCAGTCCCAATCGGGGGCAACCCACCACTGGATCAGTTGCAGTGCTTAAATTTTTAGCTCGTCACATCCTATCCTACTTCTAACTTTCAGGAAAATGTTTTTTTTTTAATGCTCTACAGTCAGCAAAAATTAAGGATTTGTTAGTGTTGTAATTATTCCCTACTGGAAACAAAAATAATGCTGGCAAAGGACAAAATAAGATGATAAAGTACCTTAACATTGTTTACAGAGATCATTGCAATTGTGCCTGCAAAACGCTGAAAAAAGGCTTTCCTAACATCCTTCCCATATTATTCAAGCCACTTTGGGCCTTATTAGCATCAAGTTCCTCTTTCTTTTTGGAAAAAAATAACACATGCTAAATGTAGCTGCAAAGTTTAGAAAATCTTAAGCTATATGCAAAAATATTCCACCGCAGACTTTATTTAACTGATTTTTAGATTGTCCTAACATGTAACTATGGAGAAAGAAGTTCTTTATAGGTAGCCCAAGGATTATGATCACTTGTTCAGTTATGTATTGGCACTGAACAAAGAAAACTTATGACCGATCTGCAAAGTTGTGCAATTATAATGTTGCAGTGACCTCTGCTCACATGATTGTGATAGAAATTCTGGTCCTAAATTGCTGTTGTAATTTAAGGATGACTGTTTCGCTGTGTATATGTATAATATGTAAACCCACATGCATGCATACACCATTATTAATTCATTTCTTCAAGAATGGCTGTAACTTAACAAACTAATCAGATAACCAGAAAATGTTGGATAACCATTTGTCTGAAATGGTGTAGGGTTTCCTGCCTGGGCAGGGGGTTGGACTAGAAGGCCTCCAAGGTCCCTTCCAACTCTGTTGTTGTTGTTGCTATTATTATTATTATTATTATTATTATTATTATTATTATTATTATTATTATTATTATTATTATTACTTCAATGTTTCCAGTTTCCACATGGACCCAAATGATGTTACTAAATACTGTGAAAGACCAAATGAAAACACGTTCACCTGTTCACTCACCTTGTGCACATCATAATGAAGCCCTCTTATGGCAAAACCAGGAATGTATTCGTATTTCCTGAGTCCCTCTGGGTACTACAAAACATTTCATTAGAAAGAATGAGTATATTCTTCCAACCTGGGATACATGCTATGTTTTGTTTATTTAAAAACTGGTAGAAATCTCGACAAGCAGCAAACTGTATAGAATATAGTTTTAGAACAGGATTATGATGAGCCATTAAACTTTTTGGGCAACTGCAGAGGGAGAAGAGAAGAAAAGTATAGAGAAGATGGAGAAACCTGGTCTTTTTTTTTAAGAGCACGGGTGGGCTCCAAAAATTTTAGCAAGGGGTTCTCTGCCTGGTTGCTGGGTGGGTGTGGCCTAGTTGGCCTCATGCACCACAACCGGGGAGGGGGGCGTTTTTGCCCTCCCCGGCCTCCGGAGACTTTCCTTTAGCCTCCAGGAGGGCGAAAACAGCCTCCCCAGGCTCTTGAGGCCCTCTGGAAGCCAGAAATGGGCCTGTTTCTGGCCTTCCCAAACTTCCGGTAGACCCATTTTTTGCCCTCCCTGAGCCTCTGCGCATGCCTTGCACTTACCTGCATCCACAACGGGCTGCGTGGGGACTCCTGGGAGGAGAGGGAGCGGGGTGGACCAGCCAGGAGTGGGATTTGGGAGTTCTCCAAACTGCACAGAATCTTAGCTAGAGGTTCTCCCGAACCCCTGCAAACTCCAAGCAGCCCACCCCTGCTTAAGAGTAGAAATGTGAACTTTCCTCTGAGGGGTGATTTTATTTGTCTTTGACATGAACTTGTATATGTTATATTCTTTGTCAGACATATTGTACATCATTATCTTATTTATGAAAATAGGGTATTTAAGCCATTCATAATTGGAACATTGAAATGGCATATAAACCCCTATTTACAGGAAGTAATTGGCAGACTATTTTTAGCTTTGGTTTTAGCAGAGCCAATGATTGTGGTGGATTATGGATTCATCTTTCAGAGAAACAGAGGCCTTGGGATTGCCCAGAGTGCTCCTTACAGACTTTTCCCATGGTTGGGCCATGTGGCTCAGACTGGTAAGACAGTCTGTTATTAACACAGCTGCCTGCAATTACTGCAGGTTCTAGTCCCACCAGGCCCAAGGTTGACTCAGCCTTCCATCCTTTATAAGGTAGGTAAAATGAGGACCCAGATTGTTGGGGGCAATAAGTTGACTTTGTATATAAATATACAAATAGGATGAAGACTATTGCTGGCATAGTGTAAGCCACCCTGAGTCTTCGGAGAAGGGCAAATAAATAAATGCAAATTAAAAAAAAAAAGTAGAAGTTTCTGTCAGGTTTTAGAACTCTGGATATTGGGAAAGGCCACTTTCCCCAAGCCGTAATCAGAGCCTTTCATAAGGATGCTGGATTTGCCCAATAAGAAACAAAGAGAAAGTAACAAATTAATTGTGAGATATCATTTCAAGGGATTAAATATTAATATTTTCAATTTTCTAGTAGCACTTAATAGAATTTTTCTTGAGTAAGTGAATGATGAGTTTTTATACATCAGATTATAAATATAAGACCATGGGAAGAAGAGTTTTAGAGAAACTGACAAGGTATTGTGTAAAGGAAAGTGTGTATGTGTACACACACACAATATGTATGTGTGTTTGTGTGTTTGTTTATTTATTTCTGGTATCACTTAAGGGACTTTTGTTGATTAAAATTGAAAGATGAGAGTTTATTATTTGCCAGTAGAAAAGGGACAAAGATAATTTTGGTTAAAAATTAGAGAAGATATCAAGCTATTGAAAATGTTTATGCTTGATGAAAGGGAAAGTTATTTCTTTCCATATTTCTTTTTCCCCCCTTTTTTTATATTTTTCCCATCCCCTCTTTTCCCCTTTATTTACTTTTTTTGTTTATATTTTCCTTGGTTTGTATTATTTTTTATCTTTGTAATTTTAAATGTCAATAAAATGATTATAATAAAAAAGGAAAGGCATATAAACTCTATAATTTAATTTAATTTAATTTAATTTAATTTAATTTAATTTAAAAAGTCATGTAGAGGCTGAGCAAGGCATAGAGAAAAGTGGTTCACCTGTTTTTTAACAGGTGAAAAGAATTAGGGAAACTTTTATTGCTTTAAGCCTTTTTCACCAATATAAATGGTAATGCCATATCTCAGTAGAATGTGGAAGCTAACAGAAGTCAGAATCTAGAAACACAAACAAGTTATGGAATGTAGAGGAAGAAAAAGTACTTGTCTTAAAACCACTTCCACGCCATGCTGCCCCAATCTATTACAGATCAAGCCTCACACAAGAAGAGATGATGAAAATTGCAAACTTACCTTATACTGATCAATTAGGATATCTCTGGCAGCGTTGAATATCATTGAATGTAGTAAGTTTGAATATTGTGCCAACGTATAATCATAATCAAAGCCATAGATCTCAACATCTCCCAAGCTAATCTCATTATTTGCATAGATAGCTGCGGGGTTAAGAAGATTGCAAACTCCTGGTGGAAGCAGATCTGGAACAAGACAATAAAAATATAGGTATTTCTTTGATCCAAGATGGTGCACAACAGGAATACTGTTCATGTGTAAAAAAAAGGGGTGGGGAATGGGCAAGGGGTGGGGTGAAATATTCCTCTTTTTTTCATTATAACTGGGTATTCAAGACTATTGACATTTTCTTTCAAAACAGATGGTCCAAAAATAAATATTTCAACTAATTCAAGCATTTCATTATCAAAAAGAATGACTAAAACAAAAGATTATTGTTGTAAACCAAAAAGGATCAGCTCAAATTCTGTTTCCCCCCTGTCAGGAGTAGAATTTTACTCAGAGGTGGAAGCTGCTGCTGCTATCAATAGAGTTCCTTTCTCCCTCTCCCTCCCTCCCTCCCTCCCTCCCTCCCTCCCACCCACCCACCCACCCTCCTTCCTTCCTTCCTTCCTTCCTTCCTTCCTTCCTTCCTTCCTTCCTTCCTTCCTTCCATGCCTCCTCAGAAGTATTTCAGAGGAACTAGGGACCCTTCATTTGGGGGAACATTGTGGGGGGGGGAGAGAACATTTCGGGGAAGATTTGGGGGGGAACAGAATCATCATCTAGACACTGTACTCAATTTCATCTGGGAATGGAACAGGATTTACAGTTATCATTATTATATAGAAGGTGGGAAAGAATAATTGCATTTCCTGAAGTTTTTCTATTCTAGTTGGATCTCCTCATACATTGGAGATATAAGTAACAAAGAATAACAACATTTTGAATTTGAAATCAAGTTAGAGTTATACCGGCAGTTGATAACTCTTATAACTATATAGGGATTAGTTGTCCAATAAGAAACCAAATCTCACCAAAGATTTACCTAAATGCCTCAACCTGTCTGATTCAGCCAACTGTATTTGCTCTTTCAATACAGTGTTCAATACAATGTTTGTTTGTTTCAAAATTATGAAAGCAGATTCGGCACGGGGAAAAATCATGTCCAGGTACACTTGAAGCTTGAAATACTTTATAGACACAAACATTTATTATTATTATTATTATTATTATTATTATTATTATTATTATTATTATTATTATTATTTATTTATTTATTTATTTGATTTTTATACCGCCCTTCTCCCGAAGGACTCAGGGCGGTGTACAGGAACAGGTAAAAAACAAGCAATACAATGTACAATTTAAAATGCAAATTAAAAAACTTATTTTATAATTGGCCTAAAAAGTTTAAAATATATAATAAACTAAAACCCCATTTAAAATTATTAATAGAAAATTTAAAATCGATAAAATTTAAGCCAGCCCCGCGCGAGTGAAAAGATGTGTCTTCAGTTCACGACGGAAGGTCCGAAGGTCAGGTATTTGGCGTAAACCCGGGGGAAGCTCGTTCCAGAGTGTGGGAGCCCCCACAGAGAAGGACCTTCCCCTGGGGGCCGCCAGCCGACATTGCTTGGCGGACGGCACCCTGAGAAGTCCGTCTCTGTGAGAGCGTACGGGTCGGTGGGAGGCATGCGGTAACAGCAGGCGGTCCTGTAAGTACCCAGGCCCTAAGCCATGGAGCGCTTTAAAGGTCGTAACCAAAACCTTAAAGTGCACTCAAAAGGCCACAGGTAGCCAGTGCAGTCTGCGCAGGAGCGGTGTTACGTGGGAGCTACGCGTAGCTCCCTCTATCACCCGCGCAGCTGCATTCTGGACTAACTGAAGCCTCCGAGTGCACCTCAAGGGGAGCCCCATGTAGAGAGCATTACAATAATCCAAGCGAGAGATAACGAGCGCATGAGTGACTCTGCACAAGGCATCCCGATCAAGGAAGGGGCGCAACTGCCGAACCAGGCGAACCTGGTGGAAGGCCCTCCTGGAGACGGCCGTCAAATGATCTTCAAACGACAGCCATTCATCCAGGAGGACACCTAAGTTGCGCACCCTATCCTTTGGGGCCAGTAACTCGCCTCCAACAGTCAGCCGCGGCTGCAGCTGACTGAATCGGGATGCCGGCATCCACAACCACTCTGTCTTGGAGGGATTAAGCTTGAGCCTGTTTCTCCCCATCCAGACCCGTACAGCTTCCAAACACCGGGACAGCACTTCAACAACTTCATTGGGGTGGCCCGGGGTGGAAAAGTACAGCTGGGTGTCATCAGCGTACAGCTGGTATCTCACCCCGAAGCCACTGATGATCTCACCCAACGGCTTCATATAGATGTTGAACAGAAGGGGCGAGAGAATCGACCCCTGCGGCACCCCACAAGTGAGGCACCTCGCGGTCGACCTCTGCCCCCCTGTCAACACCGTCTGCGACGGTCGGAGAGATAGGAGGAGAACCACCGATACACGGTGCCTCCACTCCCAATCCCCCAACCGGGCGCAGCAAGATACCATGGTCGATGGTATCAAAAGCCGCTGAGAGGTCTAATAGGACCAGGGCAGAGGTAACCCCTGTCCCTGGCCCTCCAGAGATCATCCACCAATGCGACCAAAGCTGTCTCCATGCTGTATCCGGGTCGGAAGCCGGACTGGAGCAGGTCTAGATAGACGGCTTCATCCAGGTATTGGGGTAGCTGTCGCGCCACAGCACTCTCTACAACCTTCGCAACGGCGAAGGTTGGAGACTGACGATAATTACCCAAAATAGCTGGGTCCAGGGAGGGCTTCTTGAGGAGGGGTCTCACCACCGCCTCTTTCAAGGCGGCAGGGAAAACCCCTTCCAACAGAGAAGCGTTGATAATCCTCTGGAGCCAGCCTCGTGTCACCTCCTGAGTGGCCAGTACCAGCCAGGAAGGACACGGGTCCAGTAAACATGTCGTGGCGTGAAGCCTCCCCAACAACCTGTCCACGTCCTCGGGAGCCACAGGGTCAAACTCATCCCAAACAGACTCGACAAGACGTGCCTCCTCTCCCTCGCTTGGATCATCCCAATTTCGGTCCAGACCGTCCCGGAGCTGAGCGATTTTATCGTATAGATACCCACTAAACTCCTCGGCTCGTCCCTGCAAAGGGTCATCCCGCACCTCCTGATGAAGGAGGGAGCGGGTCACCCGAAACAGGGCGGCCGGGCGGTTATCTGCCGACGCAATGAGGGTGGAGGCGTAAGAACGCCTCGCCTCCCTCATTGCCACTAGGTAGGTCCTAGAATAGGACCTAACTGAGTGTCGATCAACCGAACGACTGGACCTCCAGGTGCTCTCTAGGCGTCTTCTCCGGCGTTTCATCTCCCTCAGCCCCTCGGAGAACCAAGGGGCCGGACGAGATCTGCGCCGGGTCAGAGCCGCAAAGGCGCGACACGATCCAAGGCCCCAGCCGTGGCCTGTTCGCAGGCCACGACTAGTTCCTCAGTCGTGCTGTGGGCCAGATCCTCAGGGAATGGCCCAAGCTCCGTCAGGAACCTCTCGGGGTCCATCAGGCGCCTGGGACGGAACCAACGTATAGGTTCCGTCTCCCTGCGATGGTGAGTGGCGGTTTAAAAATATTGCCTGCTTTATACATCACTCACATTAAAATTCTGATTCCCAGTTAACTGAATCCTTATTCCCTAGGGCACCAGAGGTCAGAACAAGAAGTAACTGATGGAAGCTTGTCAAAGAGAGATACATCCTAGAAGGAGTTTTTTTTGTCTGGCAGCAAAAGCAATTAATTAATGGAATAGCTTGACTCCTGGGGTTGTGGGTGCTGCATCACTGAAGTTTTTCAAATATAGACTGAACAATCACTTGACTGGGATGATATAAAACTCCTGCCTTGAGCAGGGATTTGGTTTAGAAGACTGGCAAGGTACCTTCCAGCCTTATGATCACTAACTGCATGTTCTATATGTAGGAAACTATATTTGTGCCCCCGTAGATATATATAGATTCTAATTACCAGTCACTGGTTTGAGATGGGCAGCCATATAAATTGTTGATATAAATTAGAACCTTATGTTTGGATTGTTAATTTGCAGGTTTTAACACATATGGGGATTAACCTTGCAAAGCTAAACGAAGGATATGTGTATTATGATGGAGACGCAGCCTAGCCTTTCCTATTTGAGAGAATAGGAATATCAGGTAAACTGAATTCTTCATTGTTGCCACTTGAATACTGATATATAGGAGTCTAGAATTGCTTTATAATAAATGGGAAGCATTTTCCTCGTTACAGGGTTTTTCTGGAATTATGTAACTGTTATATTTGCACTTCTGCACTGTGAAGATCAGGTTTTGCAACTGGGTTATTAGTTCACTATGAAAGAAAAAAATATCTCTCTCCCTCCCTCCCCCCTCCCTCCCCCCTCTCTCTTGTTGACTCCTGGTGACTGCTTGTACTAATCCCTGGAGTTTTGTTGGCATGACTTTTTAGAAGTGGTTTTCCATTGCCTCCTTTCTAGGGCTGAGAAGGAACTGGTCCAAGGTCACCCATATATGACTAGTGTTATGTTCACTTATCAAGAAAAACATGTTAGTGATAGTTTACTGTACAGTAAAAATATGATCCCTTCATCCATTCTTACTTTGTAAATGCTTTCTGCAAGCTTTATACATTCATCCATTTTCTATTACAAGTACATATCTAATGGGAGGATGAGAAGTATTGCATTTCTTAGCTAAGAGTCAGACTTGTGAAGATGGTATTTATATTGCAAATTTCTATAGCACCAAAAAACGTTATTAGTTTCTGTGTACAATTATTATATAACCTCAAAATCCCATTATTATTGAACAACTTGATTTTTCAAGGGCAGAAAGAATAATACTGTGAATGCAATTAGCTTCAAGTTACATTGATGAGTGAAAAAAATATGCTTCGCGGCATGTCAATTTCTTCAGTTAATACAATGCTTCTCAGAATATCCAAAAAGGCTTTACTAGGAAGATATATTTTTTTAAAAAGTAACTCTGTTTCAGAGTTGAAGTGATTCAATGAAGTGGTTTCATGAAAAACAAATTCCACGAAGTAGAATTACTCATCTTCAGAAAACATTTCTATCAACAGAGCACAAATGGAAAACTGTATTAGGTAATGAAATCTTCCAACCTATTGCTACATCTTATGTTACAGTTAAATTATAAGTATCTTATAGCAAATATGTATCAGGAGAGAAGGACATAGCAGATCTGGAATAGACATTGCATAATTACTTCCTACTGCTAATATTGGGGAGCAGGGGGAGAACAAACAGAATAAAATCATTTTCTCCCTTCCTCCTTGCATCCATCTAGCGAAGGTATCAGTGAAATAATTTTGGTTCTTGGTTATCTATGCTAGTAGTGGTATAGCTGCTTCGTTAAAATATCAAATAGTAATTGGGTTTTTTCTACCAAATTATGTAGCAAATCATGTATTTTATTGGAAATATTTCTTTCACACTGAGATCTTGCCAAGATTTGCTTCTACTGTCCACTTAAAATCTTGCCAATAGGTTATCTTGTTTACATTTCAGGAACAAACATACAAAAATATTCAAGTCACCTACTAAATTTCATTTCACATTAATGGAATCCTTCAAGTGAATTCTGGCAAACATTTGAAAAACATTAGAATTGCAATGTATTTTTTTAATTATAAAAATGACCTAGTATCATTAGAGAGAAAAATAGTAGCAGTTCATCCAACATTTGTTATAGTTTTTAATGGTCATTCTTGACCATTTTTTTAAAAGCTAAGGAGCCTTTTGAGATTGTTGAGACAGTGATCCTTTGATACAGCAGCAACATTTCACTTGTTCAGACTTGGAAAGATGCTAGTTAGCCAATAGAAGAATAAAAGTGTTTCACAAAGATAACACAGTCTAAAACCAACAACTTACGATAAACTGCTTTAGTTTGAAAGGCAGCTTGAAACACAGCCTTTTCTAGAGATATGAACACACAAGTAGTTCTTCTGAGATGAAAGCCTTATAAGTTAGCAAGTTCAAACCACTTTCAACCTTGAAAGTACAATGCCGGTACATTAGTTTGAACTACATCAGAAACTAATTGTGGAACCAATTAAGATGGTTGAAAATGTCTGTTAAATGCTTCCAACAACTGATGTTGGCATATTCATTACTCAGCTCAACTGAAATGTGGAAGCAACTGAATAGCCAACTTCAAACCCTCAACCTAGAATTCACAAAGTATGCACAACAGAGATTTAAAAACAGACACACATACACACAAGTTCATGGAGTTTAGAAAGTTAAATTTTAACAAAAAAACAGAAGCAAAACATGTAAGGGATCACAACCTTACTAATTTTAGTAAGCTGATAAGCAATGTGTACATTACATTGGAAGAGTTGATTAAAAATGTTTCCCATTTCAAAGTCATATAACTTAATCATCAGTGTACCCATGTATGTCATTAGCAAATCCAAGCTTGTTTTTGGAGAAAATCTGAAGAATCCAATTTGCAGCATCTTTTATAATTTGGCATGCTTAGTTACTCTTAACAATTAGCATAAATTACCAATAGAAGAGAATAAGCTAGCCTATGGTAGTTTGGCAGCAGCAAATGCTATTAACAATGCACATTGCAATGCACAGGTAACAGGCTTGTAATATGGGTATTTCCTCACTAGCCTTATATAAAACACGGAACATTTCACTTTAGGACCACCACAGAACGATGCAACCACCCAATTATACAATCGAAGTTGTGCAAATAAATCAGCTTGATATACATTCATTCACCCTTCTTTTGGGGATCAAACGGGACAAGAGTTTGAATAGTTCCCAGAGGTAAACCGAGGCATTTTAATCCATCAGCATTTCGTTGTCTTTAACGAAATGCATCCGACTCGCATAGCCAAGCTCCCCACTTCCCGCTCCCCTCCCTCCTTACCGTAAACCAACTTTTTCATCTCATGGTATCTGGCCCAGAGATAGGACTTCGTATCGATCCCTTCGATGGAGCTGGGCTGGTGGCCGCCTAAGGAAGCCGCTGTCACAGCAGGACCGGCGTCGGCGATCCTCTTAGCTTTGCCGCCGACCGAAGAGGAGCCCCGCGGCGGGAGACAATGCTCCTTAGCCTGCGGCTGATGGGTCCACTGATGCCTGCATCCCACCCGCCCCGATCCGGCGTCGGAACCTGTATAATAGCAGCAGTTGCTGTTGTGGGTGGAAACAGGGACCGTCAGTTGAAGGATGCCGACGCTCTTCCATATGCCGCTGCTCGCAGCCTTGAGTCCAGCCGCCGCCGCCATGGTCCCACTGGAGGAGAGGCTCTTCCTTCAGGTGAGTTCACAAGACCATCATCTCAGAGCCTCCAACACCCCTCCCTCAACTGCATCGTCCGCCAGACTGGACAACAACTGGCTCCTTCAGCCATCCGACCCGCCTGAGAGCAAGCAGTCAATGAGAGAAGGCTGCAGGGCTCCAGTCCAAGACTTGCCAAGGAGGAGGAGGAGGAGGAGGAGGAGGAGGAGGAGGAGGAGGAGGAGGAGGAGGCTCTTCTAAGCACCAGTGCCGCTGCCACCGCTTCGGGACCACTTGGAATTTGTAGTTTACTCAACGTTTTGTTTTGTCCACTCCCCCAACCAGCTCGTGAGGTTTGTTTCCCCACCACCACCGGATTGTTGGGACACAGACAAGAACTACGACTCCCAAGATCTTTTTGGTCCTCTTTGGCTAGAGCAGGGCTCTCCAACTTTGGCAACTATAAGACTTGTGGACTTCAACTCCCAGAATTCCTCAGCCAGCTTTGCTAGCTGGGGGATTCTGGGAGTTGAAGTCCACAAGTCTTAAAGCTGCCAAGGTTGGAGACCCCTGGGCTAGAGGGTATTTAAAATGTTTGGGGCGGGCGTGTTTTCCTTTCGGAAACCCTGATCCCGATTCCTTTGAACCGTGGCTCTTCGGATAAGCGGTACAAAAGTAAGTTTTCAAGACTTACTTTTTGTTTTTTTTGGGAAAGGACATGTTTTTGTTTATGGGAATGCTCGGTGAAAATGACAAACGGGGGAATAAAAGGAACACGTACAGAAAGCTCTATTTTCTTATTTTTTTTTCAAATTGTTTATTTAAAAATGGTGCCAATTCAGATTGCCTGCTCCTGTGATCTTACGGACATCTGATTTAAAAACAAGGCGACATTTAATTCGCTGAGTTGGTCTTGCACAGAATTGAGTTGCCCAATAGTTTACAAAACACGTTGGCAGACAATAAGATGCTGGATTGCTTGACTTCTGCTCCGACAGGGGGCCGGTCAGAGGCTTCTAGCCGTTTCGCCTGGCCGGTTTTGCAACTGAACTGAGCAGCAAGTTACAGAGCCTCCGTTCCCCGCTGGGGCTTTAGGAACGCCATTAGCGGCCAAAGTTTAAGAATCGCAACTGTCGTAGCAGCAACACCACGCGGAAACCGCTTCCGCTCATTTTGTTCAAAGATGGGCGGGCCACGCCCCCTACGCACAACACGTAACCAATAGTAACTTCTGTCTGATGTGTAACGTCTTCCGAAAGGCGGAAGCGGTGGGAGTGCGGCCGCTCTTCCCGTTCTGCTCTCTTGTCCTGCGCGTCCTTTTTTTTCCTTATTCAGTCCTAAAGGTGACAGCTGGGAGTGGGATTGTTAGGTCTGCGCTAGAATTGATACCAGCTTCTTTGATTGACTGTATCCCACAGAGTGGTGGGAGTGTGTTGTATGAGCATGGGTCCTTGATTATAGTAATCAGAATTTATTTATATCCCTTTTATTATTTTTACAAATAACTCAAGGCGGTGAACATACGCAACACATCTTCCTCCTCCTATTTTCCTAACAATAACAACAACCCTGTGAGGTGAGTTGGGATGAGAGTGAGTAACTGACCTAAGGTCACCCAACTATGGGTTACGGGATTTGAACTCGTGGTCTCTTGCTTTCTAGCCTGGTGCCTTAACCACCGGACCAAATTTGCAAGGTTTTCAGATCCTGGGAATGTGTTCTCTGATGGAAAACCTTTCTGTAAAACTAGACATTAACTGACTGGGTGCTTCCTTGGTATTGGCCACTGAATGGCATCGTTTTAACTTATTCACAACTGTATCTGAAAGATTAACGTAAAAAACACGTATGAGTGCATTTTCAGTGTTATTAATAGATACTTGGTGCTGCAATCATGGTTTATCTAGAGATGGATTGCTAATGCAAACTGGGTATTTAGGATGTTGGCAGGATTAGTTGACGTTAGAGTTCTTTGCATTTCAAATTGCATATTACAGTATGCCGAAATCAATGGTTACTGAAAACAAACATTACAAGAGAGTTCTAGGTTCTAGCAAGTTGTTGCTACTCAGTAGGTGACATTGAACAAGATAGGATGATCTTAAGTCAAGTCTTTATATTATATCCGTCACATATTGATAGGAGGATGTTGCTAAGTTGGGTAATGAAGTACCTGCAAGAAAGCAACTAAGCTCAGAGCACCAAAAGGCCCCACATTCTCATTTCCCCAAGAATGCTCAGGAAGGATTTTAGTAGTGGAGATGAAAATGATATAATTCATACATTGTCAATGTAAACTACTTAGAGGCTGTAAAGCAGTATATAAGGCTTAGTGCTATTGCTATCTGTGTTTTGTGATTAACTCACAATAAATTAAATAGATTTATTAGTAATATTATAGGTAATAATGCTGCATTTTTTAGTTTTGTATCTTTATGAGTCCAGGTTTAATCAGATATGAAATATGTAAAGATAAAACTGAATTTTATTCCTTTCCATATTTTTATACATTTGGTTAACCATATTTTGGAGAGCCTTATACATAAAATATTTTGTTCAATGTGTTTCAGAATCGCCTTCTTACGACAAGTCTTAAATTCTTCTTAAAATGTCTGTCAGTAGTATAATAATTTATCTAATGAATAAAGTACCTGGAAAGAAACGATTTGGTATGTACAGATTTCTTCCTTTCTACTTCATTCTCGGTGGTGCTATGGAATGGTTTATGATTAATGTTCCAGTCGGCAATCAGACCTTTTGTAAGTATCATTAATTTTTTTAAAAAAATTCTATATATTTAAACATGCATGACTTAATTATGCTATATTAATGTCTATAGCTTTCCTAATAATTACACTGAAAAAATAGAATTTGTTTTGATATTCAGCTTTTATTAAAAAAGGAAGAACTTAAGGCAACCTTTCAATGGGTAAATATACAACAATGTACAATGAAGAGTAACAAAGATGATTGGAGGCCTGGAAGCTAAAACATATAAAGAACGGTTGCTGGAATTGCTTCCATCTAGTTTAAACAAAAGGACTGGAGTGACATGATAGAAGTCTTTCAATATCTAAGGGGCTGTTCACACTGGTACAATAGGGCTGGATATTTTGTTAATATGGTTTACTGGGTTAGGGATTTTCTGTTTTCACTGTGAGTTGTATTGTTGGGGAGGTGCACTGAGGGAGTTCAACCAATCTCATTGCACATATGTTGTGCACCAACAATAAAGATTTCAATTTGCCACAAAGAGGAGTGGGCACCTGTAAGCAGAACAAAAATCAATGGATGAAAACTAATCAAGAGATGCAACCTAGTGCTAAGGAGAAATTTCTTGATAGTTGGAACAATTAATTGGTAGAACGACTTACTTCCAGAAGTTGTAGGTGCTCCAACACTGGAGGTTTTTAAGAAGAGATTGGACAAACCATTTATCTGAAATGATAACATGGTTTCCTGCCTGAGCAGGGGGTTGGACTAGACTTCCAAGGTCACTTCCCACTCTGTTATTCTGTTACTTTGCTTGGCATTAAAGTCCTCAAGCTCTAGTAAGATTAATAGAATGGAATTAACTTAAAATTTCAAAGTAAAGATTCAGTATCATCTTAAAACCTATTGGCAGGCATATTGTTCCTGAGAAAATTACAAATCACACTGAGGAAACATGGTTTTACTTTTAGCTTAAGTATTGATAAAGTATTTGTGTAATCTTCCAATTGTATTTTGTAGACAGACGAAAAACTACTAAAATGGCTTCAGATAGAGTTGTTAGCTTCAGACTTCAGCTTCATCTGACCATTCTACAAACCAGAAAACAAATTTCTAAAATCTTGCATTTTTTAGAACAAAAGTAGTCCTAATTTTAAGTTTTTTAAGTTTGAGATTAAATCTATCCCATTTTTACTTAAATAAGAGAAGTGGATATTAGTTAAAAAGTATGTCAGAATGACAAAGTTGTTCCACCACACTGTGGAATTCATGATAGAATAAGATTGCCCGTGGCAATTTCTTTGTTATACTTTTGCTCTTGCATGCATTGCCTAGCATTTTAAGCTTGAAAAACTGCAAGTGAATTATGTAATGTTAAATGAAGTATTTTCAAAAAGTTCATAGAAATGATCACAAATGTTTTTCAGATGATGTTTACCGTAGAAAAGAGGCTGAGAAACATTACCAGAAATTGAAAGAAAAGTGAATTCCACACTGAATCATCTGTACATAATGGATTCTAAACTAATAAATGGAACTAAGATTCACAGTTTACTTAAAATATGAATGTATACCGGCTGCATTTTGTTCAGTGAAATGTATTTTTGTTAATCTGTCTTGTTTTGAGTAAAAAAATAATTATGTATTTTGGTGAACTCAAGTGCCATCAAGTTGGTATTGACTTAAGTGACCACGTAAATCATCTCCAAGTGTATCTGTCCCCATCCTGATCCTTCAGGACTTTCAGTGTATACTCTCTTGCTGTAATTGGAGTATTCAGACCTTAAGATAAAAGTTTCCCCCGCCTAGTTGTTTCCAACTCTAAGGGGTGGGACTCATCTCCATTTCTTAGCTGAAGGAGCCAGCATTGTGCGAAGACATTTCTGTGGTCATGTGGCCAGCATGACTATAACTCAGATCTACTCATATATTAAATAACAGTAAGACTGGTTGTTACCTGTTGCATTTTAGAAAATGTTGTTTTAGAAATTGTTGCTTTGTGACATTTCATTATTGATTTATCATTTTTTGTAAATATACACAATCACATGTTTATGTATTGTCTCATTAAAGTAAAAGGAATTATTTTACTTTGTTACTGGTCTGATCTGAGGATGTGCAAAAAGGAAAGGCCAAAAGGGGAACGTTTGATCCCAATGTTTGCAATAGTTCACTCTCATAATCCAAGTCGTAGTTTTAGGGGAGAAGGTTATAACAAGAATTTTCTGTCTCACACACACAGTGATTGTTATGATAATATGTATACAATATAGATTCATGCTTCAATTGACAAGTTCTGGTTGTTTATAGAAGATACAAGACATTTGTGAATACACTAGATAAATGTAGGTCTCATCAGGATTGATGTATTTCTCAAAGCCATAATATGATTTGATTTTGGCTTAACATGCTACTACCTAAACTGTGGCCAAGCAAATGACTTACAGTATGTGAACTAAGTATGTATGAATAAAAGGAACTTGACGTGGTAAATAGCAGAACAATTTATAATACACTATAGTTAGAGGAGCTTTCCACACTCTGGAGAAAATACACACGAGGGAATCGGCAGTGTCCTCCTGTAATTCAGGGTAACAAATTTTCCATGCTGCTTTTCCTGTAACATTCTTGTTTTTATTAGTAAATATTATACTATAGCTTGCTAAATGGAGAAAGACTCAAATTCTATCAGATAGCAGAAACTTTAAAGATCTGCTTTTCCATTTATATAATCAGATTGATCAATGGCCTTAAATTGTATGGCAGGTTTCTATGTTTTCTCATCAAGACAGATTGAATAAGAGTTTGATATTGAAGTATAGCCAAACATTCTGGAAAGTGAATTTGGCCCTAGGAAATAACAAAGCTGCAGGAGTTAACAGAGTTGCAGGAGGACTGATTAAAGATATTTAAGTTGATGCAATTAGAGGAGTTCTTGCAGATATGGAGTAGTAGTAACTAGGGGACAAGAAACTATCTTTTTATATTGCAATACCAAGACCCTATAAACAAATGCTCAAAATTGCCAATTGCACTTAACATAAAATGATTTAACTACTATCAAGTTGGAATCAACTCTATGCAACTTCATTTTTTCCAGCATGATATGCCTTCATCCTGGCCTTTTAGATCTCTCAATAATTTTACATACTAGAAAGAAAATGCCCAAAATCCTGCAATCCAGGCTTCAATATGAATATGAACTGCCAGGATATACAAGCCAAATTCAGAAAATAGAAACCTGAGGTCACACCATCAAATGGATAATAGACAAAATTATCCAAAGACAGGTCATAAGAAATTGTAAGGAGCTCATGAAAAGACTGCTGTACCAGACCCATCTCATTTGCTATTGAAGAATTTGCATGGCAACCTGGATGCAACAGTTAGAATGAAATATGGATGTAAATATCTCTAATAGTGGAAAGGAATGTGCCAAGGCTCTTTACTATGCCTTCATGCTGTATTTATTTTAGTTTTTGTTCAGAATGTCAGAAGAAATGTTGGATTAAAATAAATAGAATTTGGAATTGAAATTTCTGGGAGAAACACCAAAAACCTCAGATAAACTTGCATTGCTTGGATGGCTGAAGTGAAGAAACCTTAAGGATTTTTTTGATAAATGAGATGAGTGCAAAAGCCAATCTTTCTTTAAAAATAAAAACAACAACACTGAGATGCCATTACACAATGCCCCTCTAATGCAAACAAATGCAATAGTAATAGTAGACTTCATTTTCAATAGATATCCGCGACTTTGGAAAAACCTGACAAACCTGGATAGAAAGTTTGAAATACAGGTATCATCACACCGACATGAGAATTTGCTTGGGTTTTTTTTCATCTTAGCTGAATCAGTTAAGTTAGATGGCCGATTATATAAATAATATAAATAAAATGTATTTATTGCAAAAGCTATAGTTTGATGGAACTTGTTTGATCAGAAAGGCTGGTTTAAAAAAACCATTTGAATTGTGATCTTGGAGAAAATAGTTGAGAATAAATGGCCCAGTACTAATAATGAAGCTAACACTTGAGTGTTTTAGATGCTTAATGCAAAGGCAGAGTTATGGGGAAAGAACTTGGTGGTTAAAAAAACTGAAAGCAGCTGGAAAAAGGCTAAGAGAAAACAAGTGTCTAGATAACTGTAACAAGCATGAGCTCACTTAGAATTTAACAAAAGCAGTAACAGATAATCCTGAAACTATATCCATCAGGTCATGAAAAGTTGGAAGCAAGCAACTTAACTACTCATTTTATTTTTGATGGACAAATTATTCTCGTTAGCTATTAAAAACTAGTTTGATATTAAACATAGAAAGTTGATACTAATCACACCTAAGTGTCATCATATATACATACAGTGACGGTCCTTTATTACAAAGAACCATCTTTATTTCAGAAAGCTGTCCTTTATTTTATTGGTTTTGATCTTGAATTTTCTTTTGTAAAGCAAAACGTTTAAACATGTTTTTATTGTCATGCACCTCTTCCAGTTTTGCCCTTTATTTTTTCTAAGAAAATATGGTCACTGTATATACACAATATATAGCAAAAAAGAAAAAGCTACACTTAAATTTCAAAGAGGAAAATGTAAAAATGTAATGTATGGCCGTCTGCTAGATTTATAAACTCATTATCTTTGAGCAAAGGAAAAGTATTGCTGTGTTTTAAATCTAAAAATAACTGAGCAGAAATTAATTTAAATCTATAACATTAGTATAGCTATATTGCAAGACTTCTATTATTTTATCAAATGTGGACAATTGCAATAGACCATTGTTTATGATGAAATACAGTGGGGACAAGTTGTGCACTTCCGTTCTAATGCTTCCTATACATATGAGAAAATGGATCCTTTTATTCAATTTTTTGATCAGCCCAGATTTGATTAAAAGTTGGTTTAAAAGACACCAACTTCCAACATGGACTTTAAAACCAGGAAGACTTGTTTTCCTAGCCCAAAAAATTAAGGTTATTTAAGTGTTGTTATTTTAATTCCATTAATAAACAAGTCCTATAAGAGATAAGGGCCGCGGTGTGGCTCAGGCTGTAAGAAGCCTGTTATTAAAACACAGCTGCCTGCAATTACTGCAGGTTCTAGTCCCACCAGGTCCAAGGTTGACTCAGCCTTCCATCCTTTATAAGGTAGGTAAAATGAGGACCCAGATTATTGGGGGGGCAATAAGTTGACTTTGTAAATATACAAATAGAATGAGACTATTGCCTTATACAATGTAAGCCGCCCTGAGTCTTCGGAGAAGGGCGGGATATAAATGTAAACAATATATATATATATATATATATATATATATATATATATATATATATATATATATATATATATATATATATATATATATATATATATATAGAATTTGATACATACCTTTATAGTATAGGCTCAGTTCACACATTGCAATAAATCGAGATTATATTAATATTTTTAATGAACAACCAAATACTATAGTCCGCTCATAACGCTAAGCCATCAATCATAGCCGACAAATCATACTGACAGGTTTCATACATCATACATGATTACTTTGGTTTTGACTTAGTATGATGCATGAAACCAGCTGTTGTGAAAAAAACAAGTAATGGCTTAGCATGCATGTGAACTTTTCTACATGTACCAATTTTACAATTCTGTATTCTTCTAAAGCTCATTGGTTATGTTTCTTTTTGGAAAGGTTTTTGAATGTAGAATAAATGTGCATATTTTTCTCTAGGTCTTAAACTTGTTCTGTGTATCTAATGTAACAACCAGTATGTACACATTGCATGTCACAGTGATTTCTTTACAGAACATGGTCAGAATTATAGTAAAATTATCTAGAACTAAAAATGAGACATCTTAATGGAACAATCAAACCTGGTTAATCCAAATTATAAACTATTTTTATTTAAATTAAAAAGCCTCAAAAAAGACAAACTGATAGTACATGCACATGGACTAATGATCACTTTACTCATTGGATGTTACAACCAGATGTAAAAATGAGGCATGGATTAACCAGGTCCAAAAGCATATATGCTGGAAAAAAGTTATACGCATTGACTTGAATTAATATACAGATTTGCTCTTTAAAAAAAGTAAGGAATAAAGAACAGGCAATAAACTACTAATCATTTTCAAACTGAAATAGATATATTTTTTCCATTCAAGCCAACCAGTTCCCATACTTTTATTTGAATAACCAAAGTCCTTTTATTCTAATACAGTGCATGGCTGTGGAAGATAACAAATAATGGATTCAAGTGGCCACAAATAAAACATGGTTTGTTTTCCTGTTCAACAAATTATAATTAAAAAATAGTTAAGTCTGCTAATTGTGCAATACTGGATTGTAACCATCAAATCTTAAATCCTATACGTTACTGAAATGCCCCCGTACACATGATATTGGAATAAATTAAATTTAAAATAATTAGGGCCAGCCTAATAGTTTAAGAGGAGTGCTCTGCACTTCCAAAGAAAAGGCCTCATTTACAGTTCTAATTGTTTACTCCTAAGCTGTTAGGAGTGGTGAAGCTGCCCCTTAGGTCTCTGGGAAAGATAATGCTATAAATTATTCAGCAGTGATCCTTCTGCGTTACACAGTATCCAAGGGGTGTCCCATCCAAAGGGGTCTCATCTTAAAAAATGTTTTTAAAAATAATAAATAAAAATAAATAATTCCAAGTTCTTTGGTGTAATTTTAGCAATTCTTAACAAAGGTGACTGTATTAGTAAATGTCCATGGCAGTTCTAAGTACTCAAGAATTAGGATGTGCTGCTAGCTTCCTCTAACTTTGTTGTTGAAAATACCATTATCTGAGGTAATGTCAAACAAACTGGCCACAATCCATAAGAGCATGCATGCATTTACGGTATTTTAGCAGCTCCAACATTGCAACTGCTTCCATGTTGAAAATTACTATAAGGTCAACTAAGAAAACCCCAGGAGGGAAAAATAAACTTGGGAGATAGCAGCATATATATATATGTCTCTCTGAGGTTTGTAAATATTTTAAACAATATAAACTAAGGTTGCTTGTACCAAAGATTATAAAATATTAAAGATATAAACTATTTCTCCTCTAGTGTCAATTAAGTTACATTTTATATTAGTACCTAATTTGATAACTGTATCTCTTTAAGTGTTTCATTAGATTTGTCAAAAGCTATATCCTAGAAGTATAAATTCTATCTCTGAAATAGCTCCGCCATCATTTTTGGGGGGGCGGGGCGGGGGGGTATTTCTGTATTAAACCAGGGTTGTATATGGAATATTTCAATTCTAGTGAATTGAAAGTTGGATACGTACCTAACTCTACAATTTCTAAAGTGAAAACCACAGTAGTTTTTCATTTCAAGTAGTTTTTACTTAGAAATCAAAGTAGTTTTCTAAAAACGTATTTTCTGACCATGTAAGTTTTTGCTCTAAACCTCCATGAAATTTGATGTTTTTAAATTTGCTTTTAAAATTATATGCATATATTTTTCCCCACTGTCAAACTATTTAAGTTTTAATTAAAGTATTTTATAATTAAATAAAAAATTAGTATTTCTACCAGTTGCCAGTTCCATCCTGAGGAAGGCTATGAAACTAGGAAGTTTTATGAAATTAGGCAGCAAATCAGTGAACTACATAATTTTAGGTAGGAGAATTCAATTTCATGAAAGTTTTTTTCCATGTTCAAAGGGACTATCTAAATGCTGGAGTTGAAAATGATGTAAAAACTGTGATCCCAAAAGAAGGTATTTTTGAAAATAGTTTTTTTTTTACTTTTTTCAACTAAGATATGAAAAATCAGGGTTTTAATACCCACCAAAAACATTATTTATTATGTTCAACCTTTTAATACTGCAGTGCAGCTGGTTATGCACTTGCAATTCTCAGTAGCTGCAGTGCAATGTTTATATCAGAGCAATTTTAAAAAACAGTATACAAATCTCAGTGCCAAATTATGGATAGCATTTAGGCAAGCCTGTCTTGTACATGTCCTGTTACTTACCTTCAAAGATCAGTTAAAAACTGCATTATTTGTAATAATACCGTAACTATTCAGAGAACAACACATCCATTTTTTTCCAGTGGTAGAAATGTAAAAGTATTAAAATGTATTAAATATAGATAGGTCTTGGCATCCTTAAAAATGTCATGTTCTGTTAAATATATAAATGTTCTGTAAGCGATCTGAGAATGCAAAAGTATTATGTATACTATCAAAAACTGAATCATATTAAATAGAAAGCAGAAAAGAAATATTTGCACCCTTGTAGTTATTTATCCTTCCTCACGTATTTCTATAAGCCCAACTGCTATGGTGAGTTCTTCTTCTGGAGAAATGAAACCGATAAACACATTCTCCCCCTAGTTCAGAGTCTACTGGCAACATAAGTAAATGTTCATGGTTATAGGACTCTTCACAAATGACAAATTGGTCAGTGCAAACTTACCTTGGAACTCCTAAATGTCAAAAGTGTTTGAACTAATTGAAGTGTTTGATTATTTTTCATTTTTATTTCAAGTCCTGAGATCCTCCTTACTGATGAAACATTTAGATTCTTGTATTTACCAATTACTTTCTCTCTACTTAAGTAGCTTTATTTTTTTAAAAACTTCAAGCATATGTGATGTACCTGCCAGAAGTAACTACCGTATAAACACAGGGATGCTCATGCCAACATGGTCTAGGCATAAATGTATGTTTTTCCAAGATAAATTGTAAACACCTTCCCTATCTTATCAGAATTTGTGAAGAAAAAAAAATATAACCTTGCTTTGCTTTTAGAATCAAGCATGAGATCATCTTTCAAGTCAACCATATGCACAAGCCTGTATATTTAAGAAAAGTCAACATAATATAACAAAAAGTGAAATATGCTTATTAAAAATGTCCTTATAAAAAAACAATCTTGCAATATACAATAAGATGCAATAAAAACAATTTTCTTTCCCTCACCAATAACTAAAACAGCTATGTTCCACAATTTTTTTTTATATGTTGGCATTGAAAGATTAAATATTTTCTATGTTGTATGCCTGGCGGATATTAAGTGTATCTCTCAACATCAAGTCTCGAAGCCGCCATAGTGCATCTGCCATTGTGGTATGAGCCCCTTTGCTTTTCAACCAGTGTGTAGGAAGACGACTTTCTTGCTCTTTTGAGAGATGGACATCACGTCTTCGTGCTGAAACAAGAAAAGCACAGAAGCTATAGACTGCCTTAAAATATGTCATTATACTTCCCCAATAATGATGCATTATACAACATGCAAATATATATTACTGTTTTAAATGCATGAATACAGGATGGGAAATTCCTGGGTTGGGAATTTTACTTGTGAAAAAGATTTTGGAACTGATGATGAACATGAGCTGAAAAAGTCAGTACACAAATATTGCATCAATAAGAATAAAATCTGCAAGTAATATAAAATAATAGTTGTTCTTTCATCTGCACTAATCTGATCCCATGTCATTATGTTCAGTTCTGCACATCCTACTGAAAGATAAAATTGGACAATTGGAAACTATTCAAAGGACAACACTGATAATCAGGGAAATGAAAATACTGAGAAACCATGACTGGAAAGCGAGATGTGGTAACATTTTTCATGTATGTGAATAATTATCACAGAGTAGATAAAAGATTTGTTTTCCATCTATCCAGATGATAAAACACAGAGTAACATCTTTTAATTATAGAAATGAAGATTCTAAGTTCAGAAAAACTTAATAGTAGTTCAACAGGGCAATCAACTACCAACCAAATGCTGGACAGACATATGTTGGTACAATGGAAGATGAATTTTGGGAACAAGTAATTAGTCTTGATGCCTAAATGCTCACATCTATAATTTATAATTCTATGATTGATATATCATGGTAAGTGTAAGTCAGTTATGGAAAGTAACAATGGATCCATATTGTTTGTCATCTATTTTTCATTTAGCACTAAAATAAGATGGAACCATAAAATAGGAACTGATCTTGAACAGGGCTACAGTAGCAAAGATCTGGTAAAGCCATAGATAGTTCAACTAAAAAAAAATGGAACAAATATGAATAATTTAGGAAAATAACCAAATTGATCAGTTACATGCAAGTGAAAAGGAAAGATACGGAATCAGTGCACAGAAAATAGAATTTGCTTTAAAATTCTCCACATAACTTAACTTTAATCTAACTACAAAATCTACAATTTACTGATAGAAATAGAGTTGTGTAATTATATTGGACAATGAGTGAGACACTTTCCTTTGCAGATGCTGTTCTAAGATAAGATGAAAAAATGCTAGAATATGGAAACTGTCAACGTTCTTTAAGAAGTTCATTTCTTGGTAATTTTACCTGAAAGGGTCTGGTCCCACTTGCTAATATTATTTGAATCAGCACTAAGACCTTCAATATATTTCAGATAAGCTTCTGAGTGGAGAAGCCTCTGTGTCTTTGGTGGAGGAGAGACAAACATAGGCGTTGTAGGCTGCTGCATGACCTGTTGAGATGCTGGGTTTTGACCAGGATAGGGAGGTGGTGCTTGTTGACCTGGGGGACCAAGCATACCTATCTAGAAATATAAAGTACAGTATCAAGAAAGCATTTTAGGTCAAGAACAGCCAAAAATATTTAGTATTATAGTTAAGGATAGTTGACAAGTATTAGCTAGGTTGTTTGCTTGCAGACATTTCAATACTTAGCTAGGCAACATCATAAGTCTTAAAAGCCAACAAGCGAACAACTATACTTAGAGTGCACCAAGAACTCCACAATAAAAAGAGCGAAAATATTCAAAAATACTTTAAAGATGTGGCAAGACAACTACACTACAATTTAGCAGGAAATATGACCTATGACAGGTCACAAAGGTGTTTAAATTTAATGCCAAGTATTTCAAGACACTTCAAATCGTGCACAAAAGAAATCAATCCATGTTTAATTAATGTATAGTCCACTCAACTCTATCATAATTCTAGCCAGCATACAATGTAACGATTTAAAACAATGCAACTCAACAATACAAAGAGGACTGTTTAGAAAAAAATATAACATCATCCCATGAGGTCAACTACCCCTTCTAGCCCAAGGTGATGGGGAAGAACCAGTTGTAAAGGCTCCTTTAAATAACATTAGGATACAATAGGTGGGAGCGGCATATTCCAGAGGGCAGATGTTATAAAAGAGAAGGCCTGAGTTCCATCAGGGGACACTGTTTAATCAATGAGGGCCCGGAACATGTTGACTCTGTTAAATTACATAGGAAGGGCAAAAACTATGGAAAAAAGCAACTCCTTACGTAACTGGGAAACATGACATGAAAGGCTTAACAGGTGATAGCTAGCCACCTGGAATTGCATATGGAAGCCTACTGGTAACCAGTACAACTCACAAAGCAGTGGTGTTTACAAAGACATACCATAATTGTTTATGCTACAGCATTCTGGATCAGCTGCAGCTTCCGAGTGATAAGTACAATCCCATGTAGAACATATTGCAGTAGTTTAATGTAAGATGACCAAAGCATGGGTGATTGTCTTAAGGATTTCATAGTCCAGATATGGGTGTAATTGGAGCATTATTCTGAATTTATGCGAAGACCTTCTTGATCATAGCTATCATCTGCTTCACAAGCAGGAGTTATGAATCCAAGAAGACCCCCAAATTGAACATCAGTCCTGAGGTGGGATATGCAACCCTGCTCAGGACTAAAAATGAAACATCTTCTGATCCAAGTGGTTCAAATACCTGCAGCAACATGGTTTTGTCAGGCTAAAGCTTAAACTTGCTCCTCCCAATCCAAACGCCCACAGTCTCCAGATTTTGGGGCAAGATTTTGACAGGATCGTTTGGTTGGCTGGTATAACTGGCTATCAAACCTTATCCCAAGCTGATCTTGTCTAGTTAGTAGGAGCAATGAGAACAATCAAGCCCTGAGGCACTCCTGTCAGGGGTCTCTGGCTTGATCTCTCTCCTCCTGCTATCACCAACTGAGCCTAACTACAGATAAATAAGAAACCCACCAAAAGTCATCAGCAAGTGTGACTGCTGCCATTTTGGTGCCATGTCCTGTCTAAAACTTGAATGAAAAGGACCCCTTAAGCTGTAATATAACTACCTTCCCCCAAAAAGTAAGTTGAGGACTAGTCAAAAATTGTCCAAGACTTTCAGGCCCTGTAAAGGCTTGGGATGCAGTACTAATTCTCAACAAAGCAGATACCACCACAGAAACCTAGCTATACATCACTGCCTGCTAGCAAGGCATTTTACCAGCTAGCAAGGATGTGTATCTAATAAAGTAGGTGGCCAGATAAACAGATTTCCCCCACAGGAACCATATAACTCCTCATTTAACCACAACCCAGATTTTGGCATATCTTATGTTTTCTCATGTGTGGACAACTCAACGATTTCACGTAATCACATTAAAATGTCATTTAAGGCTCTCCAAACTCTCCATGAGTGTGCAGGTCTTAAAATGAAGAGGTTTTGGGTCAGAGGGAATATAAATACCAAATAAAATTTTAAAATCTTGAACCCAAACTATTTTTTCTCATTTTGGATGCAGTTTAAGTGGTAAAATGGATACTTTAAGCTTCTACTTTAACTCTAACCCTAACCCGAAACCAGGTGGAAAAATTAACTCTCTTCAAATTTCTGTCCAGCCAACACTGCTGATGTTATAACATTACTAGGGCTATCCACACGTAAACCTCTTCCCAGATTGAAAAGATTATCTAGCATTTCTGATACCTACAGGTAAAAGGTTGTAAGGGAGCAATATCAGCAAATTAGAAATGCATTATAAATATACACATTTGTAATATGCTGATGCTATTTCCTTATCAGCTCTACTCATTTAGGTAAAGGTAAAGTTTCCCCTAGCGCATATGTGCTTGTTGTTTCCAATTCTAGGGGGTGGTATTCATCTCCATTTCAAAGCCGAAGAGCCAGTGCTGTCCAAAGACATCTCCGTGATCATGTGGGCAGCATGACTAAATGCCAAAGATGCATGGAATGCTGTTGCCTTCCCACCAAAGGTGAACCCTCTTTTTCTACTTGCATTTTTACGTGCTTTCAAACTGCTTGGTTGGCAGAAGCTGGGACAAGTAACGGGAGCTCACCCAGTTACACAGCACTAGGGATTTGAATTGCTGAACTGCTGACTGTCTGATTGACAAGCTCAGTGTCTTAACCACTGTGTCCCTCATTTATTTACCCATTAAAGAACTGGAAGTCAGTTCCTTTCTTTTTCAAAAAAAGACAATATCAGAATATGATTTATTGGATTTTTCTATACCTACCTGCTGCCCAAATGGACTTCCTGGTGCTGGGGCTCCTACCATGGAGGAAACATTTTGCCCTAGAACACCTGTATTTTAAAATATATCAAAATCACAATCTTATTCCAAGCTAAAAACAAAACAAACAAAAATATATTACTCTAGTATAACAAATTAATGTCACATCAAAAAAGCGAAAACCACTATTTGTCAAAATGTATTTTTTAAAGCAGTATCATTAATCATGTCATCTGGATGTCTGAGATGTGTTTTGTTTTTGGGTTCCACCTAATTAACTTCATCCAGTAATAAGTAACATCCCTTCCACTGGATTCATAAATAATTCCCAAGCATAACTACAATGGAACTTGTGCAAGTACTCAATACAGCACTGCATTATGGTTTGTGCGTGGTCATTTTTCACATACTTCATATAGCACTTTCAGGTGGCTTTGTGAGAATTCTGCTCTAGTTTATCCTTTAAAATCAAACATGCAATTTTACTAAATAACCATTTCTATCTAAGGAGATAATTCAGAATTTTCTAAAGAACAGAGAAACACACTTGCTACAGGTAGTAAACAGTAAACTGTGTCCCATAAAAATGTATGCCATAATTTATTATTATTCCACTGTAAATGCTCACATTTGTACTCCTTATTTATTAGAACATTAAAATATATTTCTGCTTGCAATTAATAACTTTTCAGGAGACTTCTGAGCAAGTCCTGCTGAGAGACACAGATTTTGACTGTATGCATGTCATCTTTAACCTGAAATGGAAAGCTGTGGTTTCCAAACAACTCATGTGGTTTTACAATAAATAAATGGGTCATCCAAATGTAGCATGGAAACATTCCTGGTTATTATAAACCGCAAAGTGTAACTCAGGAGAGATATATGTTATATTCCTGT
Organism: Ahaetulla prasina; assembly: GCF_028640845.1. NCBI lineage: Eukaryota > Metazoa > Chordata > Lepidosauria > Squamata > Colubridae > Ahaetulla > Ahaetulla prasina. Next base: position 72,601,487 of record NC_080540.1, on the reverse strand, counting down.
TATATATATATAACATATATCTCTCCTGAGTTACACTTTGTGGTTTGTAATAACCAGGAATGGTTTCCATGCTACATTTGGATGACCCATTTATTTATTGTAAAACCACAAATGAGTTGTTTGGAAACCACAGCTTTCCATATATATCTAACATATATATCTAACAAATTAGATGTAACATTATTCTAGGTTCAAGTACCATGCTTAATTATTGCCAAACCACTGATGGATGGTTTGGAAGCACTTGTTTACATTTAAGTATGACATACAAACATAATCTTTATTAGTTTCTACCTAAATTTATCCAATGCATGCAGAAAAGGCAAAATAAAAATTAGCAGCAGGGGAAAAAAAAGAGTAAAGTAACTAGGGTTTTCATAACTGCCTATCCATCTATATTTTTAAAAAAAGATAGGAATAGAAAAGAAAGTTAAATAATCTTTTAATTTTTGGTTAATATTACTTTTACCATAATAGATAATGCAGTACAATTTTAAGTATGTAAGCCAGGAATGTACTGTAACTAAAAATGTACTTCAATGCTCAGGGCAAATGTAAAAAGCACATTTAATTACTATAGGAACTGATTATTTTCTTGGACGAGTCTTAAGTTTAGAATATAGTATACAAAATAGTGTATTGAAAAATATTATAATCATGGATTAGGTGTAAAATTTTACTTGACCTCCTATTAAATCAAGTAGCTGAAAATAGGATATACTGTACACATTTAAAGTGATTGCAATTTTAAAAGGTAGAAGTAAAAAACAGACTGAGGTAATGATTTCTCTTGGTATTATGAGTTAGTTGGATTTAGTCCAGTTTAAACAAGACTTCTGACGTATTCACAGGAAATGGAAAATATAAACCTTTAATATTCCACATCTCTGGTCAAGTCAAGCCCTTAAGCACTAATTGAAGCATTCTTACATTTTACTAGTTAACTCCTTTTGATGTTGGACTGACCACATGTTGCTTTGCCAACAAATTTAATTTACCAGTATATGTATTATCTGTATCTAAGAGATTTCTCTTTGTACTTTCACATTAACAGCTCAATATCCAAACCTATGACAGTCAGTAAAAGTCAAGCAATGGAGCTACAAGTGCATACGCTGCAAATCTCTCCTAGAGTAATTGATTAAATGGGGTGAGAACAGAAAGACGAGATAATGAATGGATGAGGAGGTTCATTCTTACCCGGTGGTGGGATGCCTGGCATGCCTGGTGGAAGTTGATGGGGTGGAGGCACCCCAGGGTGAAGTGGCGGCATGCTGCCCATGCTAACAATGCCATCAACTGGGCCTTGTAAAGGTGGCAGCACTGGTGGATAGCCACCTATCATGCCTTAAAGGACACAACAAATTTCAAACATGCATCAATGACATGCAAAATGGTCAAATTAATAATGACGTGCACTACCCACACATAAGCATCTTCAGTATTGCCATACAATACTACAATTAGTACTTTGCAAAAACAAACAATGTTACAATGACAAATAGAATATTTATAACAAATTAGTATTAGCCAACTGGCATATTTTTTTTGAAGGAAACAAGCTCTACATCATTAAAAGTATATTAACTGCAAACATGTAAATTTCCTGTTGGTTATATGAACATATGCAACATTGTTATAAGCACTTTATGAATTTGTGGTATGGTATAGTCTTGTAGCTGCATGGAAAATAAATTGTTAGAAAAAAAGCACTCAGTTTTACTATTTAACTTATGCTGGACACAATCATTTAAACAAGTAGAAATTAATTCAACAACCCTGAAGAAACTATTCTTCTTCATCTCATTCTCATTAAGACCTTCTGAATATTGAAACAATTTAAAGAGAGAGACATGATCTTTCACAACTGAGGTACGATGCAATTTCATAACATTTTCTGTCATAGACCATACCTTCTACAATTATGATTTCAAATTTTTGAATTGCCGAAAGTCATACTGATAGTATCAAGACCTGATGCCAAAAGTATAATTTGTATTTGCTAATAAAGGTAAAATATTTGATTAAAAAAAGTCACAGTGTGGCAGAAAAATGGGCATGTCTCTTGAAGAAGAGAATTAAGAGAAGGGGACAACTGAAAGAGTAAGGGAAGTCTGATATATATCAAATATTGCAAGGACTGTTCTTTAAGATCTATAAGAAACCAAGTCGGGCAGCATCAGAGAGGGAAATAAGATTATTACCCTGATAGAAATAATGGAGAAGATGATGCTCTATTATATAATCAAGATAATAGCAGGGAGAAAAAAGAATTGGGGAAAGTTATCTTTGCAAGCTGTTTTGTAGGCTTCATAGAAGATCAAAACAGCACTGATGTACATAAATTATATGGTATCATCCCAGTTGGAATCACAGTTGTTAATTCAAATGTAATTATTTTTATTATCGACTTACAGGAGAAAAGGATTTTGTAAGTAATAAATCTCTTGTACAGGATGACTTTCATTATTTACAATGGCTATGTGAACCTTGTCTAATAGCTAAAATCAATCTAGTGAAACAAACATCTATTAACTGTTGAAAAGTATAGGTATATGCTGTAATAGTTACAGCTTTGCTAATGTTTTTCGTATGATGTAAGGAATGGAGATGCCCTCTGGATAAGAGGGTAAAATTATGTATACTGGGACAAGAATCCTCTAGTTAACCAATATCCCCCTTTTTTAAAAAAAAAAAAAACTTTGAAAGAGATGGTCTAGTGGTTAAATCATCAGGCTGGAAACCAAAAGACTGTGAAATCCAGTCCCGCCTTAGGCATGAAAGCCAGCCGCCACTCTCTCAGCCTAACCCATCTCACAGGTTGTCATTGTGAGGAGAATAGGAGGAGGAGGGAGTATTAGGTATGTTCACTATCTCCATTTTTTTAATGAAAATAATAAGGGAGAGATAAAATATTCACATCAAAAGATTAAACTTCATAGAAAAGAATCCTCACAATTTAAGCTGCTTCAAAACTCAAACTTTCTTGGACTAGATTCTCAACAGCCTTGAAAACCTCCATACATTTCATAAAGTCAAATTCTCAAGAATATGATTTATGTAAAAAAAAAAACCCATAAGGATACTCAAAGAAATTCATTGGAGGACCTACTCCATGTCTGACATTGAATTAACAGGAAACAACACTGGCTACTGTATAATGCCCAATAATAAAACTAATGGCTATACTCAGTATTTATAATGAACCTATCAAGTATTCAAAGCAAGTCACAAATGTTGTCAATTCTCTTTAGAGAAGTCTCAAAGTAGCCTTATAGCCCTGCATGTGGAGCTGACACACAAGAGTTGCCAAATTGTGGCTGATGGGATATTTGAATAGGATTCCATAGCTCAAATGCCACATTCTTAGCCAAAAGCACAGCACAACCATTCAATGCACAGCTAAGCATGCTGAGGAACCGAGTAAAAATTTGAGTAAAGACCTACAATATCATGCCACTCATGATGACACTTCCATTAAAGAAAAAGGACAAAGACAAAAACAATAGGTAGAACCTAAAGTACTATTTCATGAAAGGAGCATAAACACGGAGACAGAAGAATATTCTATAAGTAGAAGTTAAAGGAAGAAGCATTTTCTCTTAATTTTGTCTATGCCTGCTACCCTGTGCACCTTTCATGCAATTTCAGAACTTTCATCTTTTAGAACAAATTTAAGGAAGGGATCACAGGAGGTATAAGTAGAACCAAAATGTTGTAATCCCTTTTCTAAGAACAGAATTCAAATAATAGAGTTTGAATCCAGCACAAATAGTTGTCTAATACCAAAACTAATAATATGCTGGATGTTGCAAGCATGTTATAATCATTTGTGAGAATTATATTAGCTGTATTTTTATTTTATATCAAGTGAATATACAGTACAGACAACAAGAGAAAACCCCCCCCCAATACATTAGTTTGAGACTTCTGTTTCCTATACATTAATTGATGCTTCCAAAATCAATTATATGCATTACGTTTCCCAAACAAAGAAATAGCTGTAAGACACACAGAACACTATATTGGTAAGACTTCAACACCAAGGTTTCAAAAAAAGACTTTGAACTAAGACCTGAGATATTGTACACTGGCCATTTCAAAAGAAAGATTAAATGATAGATATGCATTGTGAGAATGAGCCTGTGACTCATGATCCTCTTCTCTTCTCTGATCAAAAAGTTAAATTTCTAAGCATGAGTCATTGTTTAAAAGGATTATAAACTTTGGTTCAAAGTTGGCTTCTTTCACCAAATTTTAACTAATGTTCACTATACTTCTGGGTTCAGTTATATTGGTAGAAGCTTTCAAATTGGTCCTTACAGACATGCCACAGATAGAGCGGAACATCAAGACCTAATGTATGCCATATTAAGGCACATTTCAATGTTCCATCCAAAGTGACCAGTGTGTACAGTGATATAGGGAGGCTGCTGTTCAGTGAACATAAGCCTAAGATCTCCTTGTCTAGGAAAAATAATCACAACTTTTTTCATTTCCTGTGTGTTGATGCAAACATACATGATCATTTCAACTGGAAGGTAACATTAATTTTATTCTCAAATGAAGGTAAAATACTCATTTGTAACAATCTTAACCCATCATGAGAGCAGAATAGACATGCTTATGGGATCCTGAAAATCAATTATATTATGTGAGCAAAATCAACAAGGACTTGTGGCACATTACAGAGTAATGTTTACTGAACAAACTTTTGTAGACTGAAGCCCACTTCCGATGTACGATCATTCACTTTGCCCAAGATATACTGATGATACGGCAAAAAACAAAAACAAAAAAAACCCCAACAGTTAATAGATAGGTTTCAATTCAAACTATGCGCATGATCGCCGATTAAGAAAAGTGCTGTTATAGGACTAGTCAGGATAAGAGTGCATGCTTATGATTAAATATAATATCTCCACCAGTGGGAGCAACTTTTGTGCTCAAAATCAGGATGCTTTGAAGGTAAATTTTAAGAAGAAAGTTTTGTTAGGTTGGTTAAGAGTTTGGTAAAGTGGATGAAGGAAAAATGGTCAGAGCCCCTCTGTTTGTTTTTACCTGCAACAGGTGTCAACTGCGGATTGAGCATCCCCATTGGTGTTGGTGGCGGCACCACCCCCATAAGAGCCCCGACAGGAGTGCCTGCCCGGGGGGAAGAATTCTGCTGCTGTTGCTGTGCTGCTCGTTCTCTCTCCTGCTGCTCAGCAACCTTAGCTGCCCGCTCTGTAAAAGTATTTTAGATTTTCAGTTCTGTTTTATCACCCAGAATTTTTTTAAAAAAATTCTCTGATCATTTAGCCTTATGTAGGAAAAAAAAGCCCACACAATTTTAGTAATACAGCATATAATTTTGAACTTATTCAGTTGCCAACATCAAAAAAAAAAAAAGAATTCTTTTAAAATTCACAAAGATTTCAAGAAATACGGGCTCAGATCAAGACAACCATGGGGAGAAAGAAAGATGCGGAGGCTGTTTTCTGTGTCTGCCTCCCTTCTATGCTTCCCAAAATCTTTCCCTATTTGGAAGCAACTGACTATGCACAGCTACAGAATCTAAGGGAAAAATGTGCTCTGGAACATGTGGGCTCTCACTCACATAGCATCTGTCTGTAACTCCTTAAAGCAGCTGTATGTTTTCACAGCCTCATTTGGCTGCCTTCTGCAGCTGCAGCATGTTCCTGGGGGAAAAAACAGATTTGGTTTAAGGTTCCTATGCACTTTTTTGCCTTTGAATCTGAAGTGTTGCCGAGTCCTACCTGATTGTGGAATTGTGCAATAGCCTGGATAAGGATATGCTATAGAAGAGAGGAAGGGGAAATAGTATTTGTTTGCAAGCTTGCTCACTCATTGTTGGTTTCATAATCTAAGCCATGGGCTTTATTCTTTCTCACCTTTTAAAAAACTGCAGCACTAAAAGTTTATGAACAGAATGGCAACTGTTTAATGCTAAACAATATATGCACCTGGACATGAGTCCTGCAGTCATGTGACCCGTTTTACAATGGATTTGCTGAAAACCAGCATTTATTTCTAGTTTTCAATAAAACTGCATCCATGATGAACTACTGGTTCTCTTATGGACTGCAGCATTCGCTTAATGACCGTAGATTCGTTTAACTGCAAAAAAGGTCATAAAATCAGGTTGGTCACATGACTGGCCCACATTACGACTGTCATGAGTTACCACCATGATGGGCAGACTCCATTACAGACATAATTCAAGGACTACCTGTAAGCGAGCTATCCACTGTCTACAAATCCACGTTGATCTTCATAGAATTAACCTGTTTTTACTACTACTGAGGCTGAAGTTGATAAAGAAGACTCAATTTATTAAATCACTTTATCTGCTCTTTACCAAACTGATAATACAATGGAATCTCAATTCAACAGGTTCTCCTACAACAGATGTTGCATTCGAAAGACCACGATGACTCAAATAAATGCAGATGTAAATGAGGCAATGTATGCAATTAATGTCATCTCCCAAATGACAACTGATGCAAAACATATAATCTGTGTCACTTGATAAACTATTAATACATCAATTGATGCAATTATGTAGTTTTGTATTTAGTGCGTATTCATATATAGTGGACATTCTCTTCCAATTAATCCATTAAAAAAAGATTTCACTGAGTTATTAATATATGTTGTCAAAAGAATACCAAGTGTGAGCTATTTCTGCTATTTTCTCCGTGTTAACAAGTTTTTAATGTATTCCTCTTATTGTGATCCTTCAGTAATGTTGTTTTAAGTTTTTATTATAATGCATTGGATGCATTTAGCAATTTAAACAAACTTTTGGCTGTTTACAAGTAGGGTAGATATTACTCAAAAATCTATTTAGGTGGCAATTTTACTTCTATAGTCTTTCTTAATGGCCTTCCAAAATGTCTGCATTACAGATGTGGGTTTAATGTTGCCACTACTCACCCTAACCTTTTGGAGGAAAACTATGAGCAAAGGGTTTCTCTCTTATTTCCAAGATAAATGTTAGAAAATCAAGAATGGGACAAGCATTTATACATTATCTGATTGAAGATTCACTTCCTAGTGTACCATTTCAGTTTTCAAAACACTTCTGTATTTTAGTCAAATAAGAAAAGGGTGGGTTTTATATTTAAAAAAGAAGGATAGGAATATAAGTGATAATCCATTCAAACATATATTTAGGGAACATGAAATTATAACCATAACCAAACAACATAAGGAAAGCTATACATGTATCATCTATTGGGTGTGAGAGGAATAAAAAGTAAGGATACATAAGAATTTCTTATCTTTAGTGTCTACAACGTATGGTTCATATCAAAGGGCAGCATTCCTTAGTGAATCAGGAAAAAAGTAATGTGTTCTCTTTTGATTTAACTAAAAAAACCAGGAATCTATTTTTTATAAATGATTGTTTAAAAAAAAACATCACAATGAAACAATCTTAAAGATACTTTCACGAGTTTAAACTTTTTCATACAAATTCTATTAGCCTGAACTTGGACTATGACCAGAAAAATAGCAGACAACATTTCACAAATGATTTTGATTTAAATATTTGTGCTAGATATAAGCAGAAAAGAGAGGGAAATTATAGTAATGACAAAGCAATTAAAAATGATTAGTAGAAGCAGGAGTTAAACCTTGTAGTTTCACTGCCAAATTCAACACATTCAAACCCAGTTTGCTCAGATCAGGGCTTGCAACGACTGAGATGCAATGAAATGTTAAAGGCATGATAGGACTCTTTCTTTTGTGTGTTAATCTATTCTTCTCTAGTGATGTTTATTTATTATTCAGCTCAACACAAAATTTGCCAGGAACAATCTTTAGATGTGTGATGTTGCATGTCATGATGTTACATTTTAATTTAAAGCAAGGGTATGCTTATGGCTGAATTCCAAACTGAATTTGGAATTTGTGGAATCAAAGTCTTTGGAGATAACTTGGAAGCTGCAGCTGACACAAAATACAGGATCAGGTTAGCAGTCAGAGAGATCCATTATGATTCTGGGCCCAACTAAGAGTGCTGTCTATTGCCTAAAAAGGCCTTTATGGCATTTGACACTGGGATGTGTCAGGGAATATCTTACCAGACATGGTTCTGCCTATCATTCAAACATTCAATACTGATGGCACAGTGGTTAGAATGCAGTACTGCTGGCTAATTCTGTCTACAGCCAGGAGTTTGATCCTGACTGGCTCAAAGTTGACTCAGCCTTCCATCCTGAGGTCAATAAAATAGGACCCAGATTGCTGGGGGCCAATATATTGACATTGTAAACTGCCCAGAGTGCTGTAAAGCACTATGGAGTGGTACATACAGTAAATCTAAAAGCTATTGCTATTGCTATCAAGGGAGAGCTTGCTCAAAGATACCCTCTCCCATCAGAGATTAGAGAGACTTAGGTCAAGAGACGGGCTTTCTTGATACTAGGCTTCATTTAACAAGACATGCTTCCCCTGAAGACACAAATGGCTCCTACCATTCTTATATATAGGAAACTTTTTAAAGCAATTTTATTTCAGCAGACTTTTAAACATTCAAGTTTTTCAGTGCATATTTTTTTTTGCTATTGTAATTTTGAACAGTTTGATTCTTAAGCACAGAGATATTCATTATATACTTTAATTTGGTTTGCTCGTGTTTGCCCAAATCATGTCCATTGAGGCATCTCATAAACATTGCAAATAAATAAATAAGTTTTAAAGCAGATCAGCTCTTTAGTCCAATTGAGAGGAACCTCTCATGTGTAAAAGCCAATATTCATCACATAAGGAAAATGCCAGAGGAAGGAAATATATACCTTGCAATTGATAGCACTAACTTTAAATTATAAACGGTTTACCAATGCTATCCAGTATATAATATATCCTGACCCCATTTTGCACAAAAAAGCCTGAAAGAACAAACTCAATATGAGTAATTCTGCAAAAAGAAAATGTATCAGTAACTAAATAAAGTGTTTAGCACAATCCCCATCCTGCCCTTTTCATTTGACATAATATATTACTTTTTAAAAAAACAAAAACCATCAAATTCTTTCCAAGTGAAACACTGTACTTTTCATCCCGGTAAAGTAAACCCATAATTTATTAACAATTAAATGTAGACATTAAGTTTTCTGTGTCAAAACTAGCTTCTGAATCAAAGTGGGGAGTCTATAAATCAATCTAGAACAAAGTGCCTCATTTTCAAAGCCTCAAAATTAAGATTCAGATCAACTGTTGCTGTATATGACTGTCTCTACTCAAAACACAAATCCAATTAAAATTATTTTCCATTATTTATTAAAAAGTATTTATTGATATATAAATTCTGTAGCATTTCATTTTCCATAAAAGTCATTTAAGAAGGAAAATTGTAATCATGTTTCTTTCTCATTTTTAATGTACCGTACTTTTTGGAATAGAAGACACACTTTCCCGCCCCCCAAAAAAAGGATGGAAAAGTTGGTGCATCTTATATACTGAATACAGCCATTTTTGGCCTCCTGAAACCCTGCCCCGCGTGTCCCATGTTTGCCAAAAAACAGGCCCATTTTTTGCAAAAATGGGACACGCAGAGGATTTAGGAGGCCTACAGAGTGCTCCTGGGGGCTGGGGAGGGCAAAAGTGGGACACATGGGGGGGTTCATGAGATCAAATTGGACCCATTTTCCCCAAAAACAGGATGCACAGAGGATTTGGGAGGCCTGCAGAATGCTCCTGGGGGCTGGGGAAGGAAAAAACAGATATGTGGAGGCCAAAAACTATTGTTTTTCTTGTTTTCCTCTTTGAAATCTTGGTGCATCTTATACTCTGGTGTGTTTTATAGTCCGAAAAATAAGGTAGTTTCAGACTGGATTATTTTCTTTGGCCATTTGCAGAAACAGTACAAATTGCTTGACTTTGTTTTAGCTATTATCTGCTCCATCCACACCCAAAATGACTAATAAAATTTAGTCACAGAACGAAGTTTTAGGATCAAACTTTACACATTTAGAGCCAGCATACTGAAATCAGTTCACTATTACTTGATTTCAATAGGTCCGTTCTAACTACAACTAAACCAGAATCCAACTCATGAATTCTAATAAAAATAAAACACAGGATTAGTGGAAACAAATAGTTAACTCCCATGGGTCTTATATAATAACAATATCAACAACAATATAACTCATTATGAAAAGAATGATCCCAAATCACAGACTATATATGTTTCGAAAGACAGATGGAAGAATTAACCAATAGAAAAACCAAATAGAAGAATTAAAGATCCAATACAAAGTTTAATCTAAAATTCAGTTTGTTCTGAAATAAATGTTTCATTCTGTAACATTTATAAATTCATTTTCCAATAGTACAATAAAAAAAGTTTAAAAATTATAGGATTAGGAAAATATGGTTTTTAAACATAAGGAGATTTATTGTTAAATTAAAAAAATTAAGTTATTTAAACAACTAAATCACTATGACAAAGGATTAAGAGCATATTTGGATTCAGTTACTAAAGTAAAATGCAAATGTCATTAAATTGCAGTTCTTTGTTTTATGTAAGTTTTATATAATTAATGAAAGGACGTGTTACTTTTCTAGAGGCAAATTTTAGTTGATAAGTAATCTTATTGTGTTTTACTACATCATTCATCCATATAGGATGTACAATGTTGATAATTTAGAAACAACAAATGAAAGAGACTAAATATGCCCTTTCCTGTTCTATTTTGTCTTTCCATTTTGGACAAACATATTTTTCATACTATGTCGGTTCCTTATTTTCTTGTTGTCTTACTCAGTAACAATAATTATACTTATCTAACTCTTTATTTCTATTTGGTTTAAGAGCTGTAGCAGAATCCCTGGACCAGTTATTTCGAATACACAGATTTCAGACTTCTTTCTCTATTCTATGTCTGCTGTAATTTTGTCTTGGGTCTCCTTTTCAGTTTTCAATTTCATTTCTTTTCAAAACCTCTTGCTTTAAAAATGCACTTGGTATTCTCCGATTCAGGTCTCTGGTTCTATTACTTCTGCTTTTCTAATTTCCAAACCCCTCTGTAATTTTCACCAACACTAATGTATCTAATTTATTATGGGCAGCTCAGGATGTAATCATTTACCTGTTTAAAGTTTTCAAGACAGAAATTGGACTTGCCTGTTTAGACATTGCATCTTTTTCTGATTTAGATTTACCTTCATACTCTGCTTTCTTGGAAGCTTCCAAATTTCTCCACTCTGTTCCAACCAGTCTGCTGAGTTCTCCAAAGGAATAATCTGGATGCTGAGCTTTAATAACAGCTCTCATCTCACTGCTAAACAAAATGTATCCACTCATATTGATTTTCCTTTTAGAGCCTTCTTTTTTTACACTGCCTTTGACAGACTTCGGAGTGGACTATAAAGAAAAAAAGAGAGAGAGATTGCCATAAATGTATAGAAAAAATCAGATGTTATTTAATCGATTTGTAAGCTGCCTCAGATTGGCTATTTTGACCATTAGGGAAGTGCTTCAAGTTTATTATGTGTAGATCACCCAACCTCCATCACAACTGTATGTGACCTATATATAAGCTGTAGTATAGTTATAAGGATATGTCACACACTTTATAATGAATCCGAAATGTTCTGTAAATTCTTAGTCAGAAAAAAGTTAAAATGATGAAATGAGAAAGAAAACAGAGGCCATGTACAGGACCTGAGTGTTATGGTAAATCATTGGCTCTACCTCCTAAGATCAGCAGAATCTTCGTAAACTGGAATGTATCTGATACAGATAGTCCCCGATGGATAACAATTGAGTCTAAAAATTCCAGGGAATTTTGCCCCATTTTACAAGCTTTCTTGCCACAGTTGTTAAGTGAATCACTGCGGTTGTTAAGTTAGCTAACATGGTTGTTAAGTGAATCTGACTTTCTTGTTGACTTTTGATTGTCAGAAGGTTGCAAAATGTGATCATGTGACCCTGCAGCCACCATAAAAACATACCGGTTGCTAAGCATCTGAATTTTGATCAAGTGACCACGGGGTTGCTGCGACAGTTGTAAGTATGAAAAATGATCATAAGTCACTTTTTTCAGTGCCATTATAACTTTGAACGGTCACTAAATGGTTTTAAGTCCAGGATTACCTGTATTGCTTATTATTCAAAAGAGTTATGTAGCACTTTTTAGAGTTAACAAATGTTTAAAGGAACAGCTAGAAACTGGGAGACAGTAAGAGCTAATACTGCCTTAAGCATAAAAGCTGGCTGGGTGACTTTGGGCCTATCACTCTCTTTCAGCCCAAACCATCTCACAGGGTTGTTTTGAGGAAAACAGGAGGAAGAAGTATTAAATAAGTTTGCTGCCTTGAGTTATTTATAAAAAAATAATAAAGACAGGATAAAAATAAAAAATAAATTATCCTTTTAAATAGCTTACAAGCAATCAAGAATATTCATTTGTCATGTTTCACAGTACCATGTCACATTTGTTGTAAGTCTATACAACTGTATGGATTAAATAATGACTGATGCTAAGGTTTCTCCCCAATGGAGATCTGGCAGAGAGATTTGTTCAGGGCCCATCTGTAAGTGCTATCTGACAGGGCTCAGGAAGAGAAGCTTTTCGGTTGTGGTTCTTGTCTTCTGGAACATCATTTTCCTAGAAATTAGATTTGTCCCAACCGTGCTGGCTTTTCACAATGCACTGAAAACCTGGCTTTGCCATCAAACCTGAAACCCTGATAGTATGGGTGAGCCTATTTCTTGGCCTTGGTTGTGTTAACTGAGCATTCTCAGGTGCTAAATTTGTTACGTTTTCTCTGTCGTTTTAAATTTATTTTTATTTTTATTTTTATTATGTTTTTATTCTTTTTAACTGTTAGCCATCCAGAGTCATGCACCTGATGTGGGTAGCCATATAAATTTATTACATGAGCACATTACATTACTCACGCATACTTACACTGTTACACAGTTCATAAAAATATCTTCCTTTCACCAATATGATTTAGTAAGTCATATTACCTGTGGTGGAGTATATGGCATTATATCCAATTCATTGGAGTGTGGCGTCTGCAGTTGAGATATTGTTGGTGCTTCTGCGACTTCACCTTCTTCTTCCCCAATCTCTTCAATATCCTCTTCTCCACCTTCTAACTCAGCAAACTTTGCTTCTAGCTGCTGAATTTTTTTCTCTAAAAGTGGAGATGGCTCCTTTTGTGGAATAATGGGTTTCCTAGAAAAGAAAAGAAAAAGCCTGTATTTACTGAACAGTCTTTCTCTTCATTAGAACACAGAAAGAAGCAATGAAGAGTAAACTAAACAAATGCTAAGGGAAACATAGCTAAGTCCAGTTCACATCAGTATTTTTCATTAACCTTCCACATCTTTCTGCCCTTGAAAACCATCCTTGCTTCAACTGCATCCATATGCTACCGTGTTTCATCGAAAATAAGACCCTGTCTTATATTTTTTTGAACCCTGAAATAAGCGCTTGGTCCTATTGCCATGCGCTCAAAAGCCCAATTCGGCTTATTATCAGAGGATGTCTTATTTTGGGTAATTCACACACTGCATTTGCTCTTTATGATCACTCATTTTTTAATTCACTCATAGTCATTTTTAACCCAATCTCTTCTTGTTTAATACCGAAACTACTAAAGTACACCATTTTGCATTTGACTTACTTTTACATTTCTCCTGACATACCCAATTTCCAAATAAACCAGTGGGCAGAAGTATGCTATTTCATACAACCATTTTAATATTTTCCCCCCAACAGCCATTAATTCCTTGCATTAGGTTACATACCACTCCTGTTTTTCCACCGTTATTTGCCTATATTAAAATTTATCCATCCATTTCCACATCTTTAATAAATCATCCCTTGTATTTGCTTTGAGTTGGAAACAGCATAGGAGGCTTTGAGCCTATCTATCTCAGGGAAGTAGCAGGTCCTTTGTGGCCTTAATATGAAGTAGGCCAAGGTGGTGCAATGGTTAGAGTGCAGTACTGCAGGCTACTTCTGACTGACTGCTGACTGCAATTTGGCAATTCAAATTTCACCAGGCTCAAGGTTGACTCAGCCTTCCATCCTTCTGAAGTCGGTCAAAGGAGGACTCAGATTGTTGGGGGCTATATTATGCTGACTCTGTAAACCACTTAGAGAGGGCTGTAAAGAACTGTGAAGCCGTATATAAGTCTAAGTGCTATTGCTAGTGCTATTAGACTTCTATAATTCTTAGTTGGATAAGGGACCAGAGAGGAGACATGATCCAGGCAACAGTCCATTCACCTGAGGAAAAGAAAAGTTCAAAGTTTTGAAAGTGATAATGGTCTACTCCATTTTAGGAGCCTGACTTTGATCCAAGACAAATGGAAACCTATTTTCCTATGTCCAACTTCCCCTTATAGTATATACCAATCAGAATTCAGTCCTGGGCATGGAACCGAGACTGCACTGATTGCTCTCATCAATGCCTTATGGTGGGAATTGATGGGAAGGAAGGAAAGAAAACCTTACTGATCTGCTGGACCTTTACATCACTTTCAATATTGTCAGCCACAGTATTTCCACAATCTGCAGTGCTGGGAAGAGGTATTCTTCTCTGTTGTAAAATCAACTAAGTTAGATTATTTTTATTTAAAAATTAAAATACATTTTACCTGAAATAATAAATTTCATCATCTACTACCTTAGCAGACAAAGAAAATCTTTTTAGTCCCTTGAATTTTTTCATCTGTTTGTCACTTTCATTATAGCGACTTTCACAGAGAAGAACATCATTTTCATGGATTTCAGTTGGTCTACAGGAAAGAAAGTCTTTGAAAGACAGCACAGCACACTTTCCTAAAAGAGAGGATAATAAATAGCTGTATTTTATTCATTTAATATGTATAGCATAACATTTGTAATATGTCTGAAAATTTTGAAATATCAAAATGTGTGGGGCAATCAGGGTGATTAGTTGAACTCATAAGCCAATACAGCAACTAATGTCACATGTGCTGCATACAACTATTGGTTCCTAGTATGACATGTAGCTCCTGGTGCTGTCATTGATTCAACAGATACCAAATGAGCATCCTTAATGCAGACACAAAACGGTATCTGTCCAATATTCCAAAAAGTTGCTTTTCTAGAAAAGAGCTAGATGAATTAGAGTCCATTTCTTCTTTCTTGTTAATAAACTGAAACTTATTTTTTAAAGAAATGTCATTACTATATAACTTTATTTTGCAGAAATTTTATTAATGTAAGGAAGTGACCATTTTTTTAACTGTACAATTTGAAACATAGTAATAAATTTTATTTTATTGTTTACCCAGAATGCACGTCATCGGGCAAGTCTCTTCCAAGTTACTCAAAAATACTTCCTTCTTATAAAACATTTTAGTTGGCTCATGTTCTGTTTCTTCTGGGTGAATAAAAATTGGACCAAAGAAATAGGCAGCTCCATCTCTAACCCACATTTTTTCTATTCTGAAAAGACAGAACAAACACTGCTTCAAAGTATTTCAAATTCAATTTTAACATTTCCTTTCACTTAATGTATTGCTTGACTATGCGATTAAATCATTGTTGACTCTTATCAACCACAGACAGATCTTCTTCAGGATATTAATGCATTAAATGACAGTTTTATTCCTTTTTTGCTGCCATATATTCTGCAACTCCTCAACTTATGTCCACAATTGGGACCAGAACCTTTGTTGCTAAGCAATGCAGTTGTAAAGCGGGCTATCATGTGACTGCATCACTTAACAATGGCAATTCCTGCTCTCTCCACTGCAGTTATTAAGCAAATCCTACTGGTTGTTAGGTGAGGACCAACCTCAATACAAGCCACTGTTATACATTTATACCACTTAAAAAAAAAAAGTTCTACCTGCCAACCCTTGGTCGGACTAAACCATGCGATTTTATGAAGACACAATCTCCAACTTTTAACCACATGTCATTGTAACAAAGCTGTTCATAGTAGTGACAGGCAGGTTCTCCATTTGACATGTCTACTGGAACATCTTCCTTATCCTGAAATACAGAAATATTTTTATGAACTAGGAAAAGTAATGCAATTGATATTAAAGAATAATATTTATTGGAAATCTTCAGCAATATCCAGAGGCAATGTTTATGCAGAGTCACCAATGTCCATATAGATATCCAGTATACGCTGTATAAATTACTTTTATTTATCTCTAAACATACAGTTGCTTTTGCTTCTAAAAATAATGAAAATATCAAAATGTATGGAAAATCTATCAAAAAGTCAGAGTTGTCTGTCTCCAAATAAATTTAAAGTACTGCATTCCCACTTTAATAACTCTTTCCCGTTAAATAATAATAATAATAATAATAATAATAATAATAATAATAATAATAATAATAATAATAATAATAATAATAATAATAATAATAATAATAATAATAATAATAATAATATTTTAATTTATAGACCGCCCTTCTCCCAAAGGACTCAGGGCGGTGAACAGCCAGTTAAAATACAAAAAACACCCATACAATATTAAAAACTACCCATAAAAAACTTATTCACTTGGCCAAGCTAAAATACAATTGCACCCTATAAAATCACTAAAATTTAAAAACCCCAATAAATCAATTTAAAAGTTTAAAAATTAAGCCAGTCCAGCAAGACGAAACAAATAGGTTTTAAGTTCGCGGCGAAAGGTCCTAAGGTCGGGCAGTTGTCGGAGTCCAGGGGGAAGCTCATTCCACAGGGTAGGAGCCCCCACAGAGAAGGCCCTCCCCCTGGGGGCCACCAGCCAACATTGTTTGGCTGACGGCACCCTAAGGAGTCCCTCTCTGTGAGAATGCACCGGTCGTTGGGAGATTGAAGCCGGCAGAAGCCAGTCCCGTAAATATCCCGGTCCTAAGCCATGGAGCGCTTTAAAGGTCGTCACCAATACCAAAATAAATACCTTTTCAAGACTAAGAATGCTATCTCCAATTTTGGTATCCTCCGATGTTTCAGTATGTTTTTCTTCGTCAATTTTGTCTGTATTAGCAAACACTGATGCAACACGAACCACAGGTAAGGGCACTTCTCGAGGGACAAATCGTACAGAACTAATTGGCATAGTCCACAATTTAATTTTCTTAAAAGACTTTGTCTTTGCGGAATAACGTGATTCACAAACATAGACATCTTCATCTCTGAAGTTTTCTGGACATAGCTTAAAATATTCCTGCAACACAGAAATAAATGAAAATTAGGGCAATACACAGCGACAAAAAGAGCAGGAAATGACCAGCATTTTATTGAAACACTATCAAATAGAGTAATTAAATGGCTGTTCTTTGCAATTCAGGCTCTCAAGGAGACAGCAGTGTTGAGTTCTAACAAATGAGAAAGGATTTCCCCCCCCATACCCCAATTCTATCCTGTCCAATTCCTGAGCCTTGGTCTTCCCTTGAAGTATGTTTAATCTAGTACTAAAGTATTAGAAGCTACTCCAAACCTAAATCTTTTAGTTATATAGAGGAATAAGGCTACATTCTGGAAACTCAAAACCAAACATCGCTTTTTCTCTTTTTCCTCTTACAAAACATCCATTACAATACAAGGGGAATTTTTGAACCTTTTGTTCCAACTTAAGCTTGCACGCATTATCCTCTCTCTCTTCCTTCAAATAAACTATTTCTATAAAGAAAGAAAGAAATATACTAATTTCTATAAATTAGACACTATTTACAGTTTACTTTCTATAGAGAGACACTATGATTCTCCAGATATTACTAAATAACCCCAGCACTGTCATACTAGAAGGAATTGTAGGCAACAATGACAGGGCCAATTTCCTCATTTGTTCCATCCCCAAATATAAGAGGCAAACAGAAAATCAATATTAATATAAGAGTTAAATTAGATTTTTCTCACCTTAACAAACATAACTACACATTTGCCTAGAATTTTGCTCACTGTAACTTTGTTGTAATAATCGCTTTTAAACACCTCCTTCTCCAAAAATTTTCTGGTGGCAAGATGGAATGTTTCATTTGGTCGATAAAACCAGCAGCCATATAACCATTTTTCCCCTAAAAACAAGATAAAGTTTAGCATCCATGGAAAATAAAGTTATAGTAGAAAACTATCATAATAGTGTTAAGGTCACTTTATATTAGACAATTATAGTGTTCTTCTGGTAGCTGTCTGAAGCTTTGCACAGAAGATATCTAGCCAATGAAATAGATTGTTTTATGTCTGTTATCTTCAGAATTAGTACACTCAAATTATTTGGATGAATTTGAAACAAAAGTAGACAACTTTTGAGGCCTGCACCCACCTTATAAGAAATAACACTTAACTACATTTAATTTTATGAATGAATGAATGATAAGTTCCCTGTGAAGGAACTCAGGTTAAAAAAGGAGGTTATTGTTTATCAGTGAAGCTAAAGAGAACGGCAACAGGAACCTATACCAATCATACACAATTTGACAATAACAACCTCCTCTTCATGCCAAAAGAGGAATATGAAATGAAATCAGGTGGAGTTGTCTCTCTGAACCACTCCAAAGGAATAAAAAATGAAGGATCAGCTAATGCCCATACAATGGTTTCTTGTTCTGAATTATTTCCAAATCCATCAACCTACTATGTTAACGTCATGAAGGCGTCTTAACAATCATACAAGGAACTTTATTATTTGAATAGTGCCAGATATTCAAATTATAAAATTACTGATGGGATCTGCTGTCCTTGGTTCTGTTTGATTAATTTTAGTTATCTTTCTGAAATCAAGGTATATATATATATACAGTACTTCCTTGATGTTTTTTAAATGTTAAAAACAGTTTTACAAAAACTAACACTCCTTACCATTTGAATCTTCCCACAATCGTTCTATGCAGACTATATGAGGTTGTAAATTAGCTTCTGCAGGTTCAACATACACGTAGTCTCCAACATGGTACATGCTGTTCTTAAAGCTGCAATCTTGGCTGTATGTTCTGTGTAAATTAGATAGTCCTGATCCTCCAGAAGTATCTTCACTCTTTTCAGCTTCTTATTCAACATACAAGAAAGCACGGGAAATTATTCATACTCAGTTTAAGGGCTTACAGGACTCTTTACTTTGTAATATTTTCCGTGTTGCCTTTGGGGGTGCTGGATAGTCTTTTTCTTGGAAAGCTTTATTCAACAAATTTCTTTTTATTTATTTAGTATATTTATATCCTACTTTATCTCCACAAATTCAAGGTAATATACATGGGAGGTCTCTTCTCATTTTATCCAAAGAGCTTTTTGAAGTAGATTGGACTAAAGGTTAATAACTGTTTTAAAATCAATTTATATTTAAGTGGGATTTAAGCACTGGATCCATATCCAACATTTACCACTTATGCTAGCTATCTCAAGCAATATAGGTAGTCTTCAACTTACAAGTTCACTTAGTGACCGTTCAAAGTTACAACGGGACTGAAAAAAATGACTTATGACCATTAATATTTTTTAAATAATTTTAAATCTTTTTTAACCGGGGTTTTATTATTTTAGGGTTTGTAGTTTTAAATTTTAAATTTTTTAATTGGCCATTTTCTAATATGCTCGGTTTTAAATTGTTGTTTTAATTGTATATTTCTTATGTTTTTTATCTTCTGGCTGTACACCGCCCTGAGTCCCTAGGGAGAAGGGCGGTATAAAAATTTAATAAATAAAATAAATAAATAAATAAATTTTTCACACTTAAAGACGGTTGCAACATCCCCATGGTCATGTGGTGTACATCTGGATGCTTGACAACTGACTCACATTTATGATGGCTGTAGTGTCCTGGAGTCATATGATCCCTTTTTGCAACCTTCTGAGAAGCAACGTCAGTGGGGAAACCAGATTCACTTAACGACCGTGTTACTAATTTAAGAACTGCCATAATTCACTTAACAAATGAGGCGAGAAAAGTCATAAAATGAAGCAAAACTCACTTAACAAATTTCTCACTTAGCAACATAACATTTGGGCTCAATTGTGTTCATAAGTTGAGGACTACCTGTATTCAAATTTCTGTAAGGTGAAAAGGACATTATACATCACATTTAACCATAACATGGCTATTTGGTTTTGATGTTGAATAAATTCAAGCGATTACAGTTTATTCACTAATGTGATGCATGAATCAAGTTAAAGTCTTGTCCTACCAGAAAGCAGGACAGAGCAATTTCCCCCCTGACAGAATAAAGTATACACTGAATGATAATGGATGAAGTTTCCAAAGTTTTGTGTTTTAGGGGGGGTGGGGCTGTGGAGGTAAAAGTGCACCGTAAAGGCACTTTCCACTTGGCAGTATAAATAATTCTGATAGACTTCTCTTCCTATGATTGAACTGCAAGTTTTTAACAGGCTGATTTGCAAACTTTAGGTTTAGTTAAACTATTTCTTCACAAATGAATTATACACATGACAAAGATCACTCAGATAAGTGATTCAGAGAACGATACGAAGGCTCCTATGGTGAAACCAAAATATTTGGAAATTAAGAGGTGTTAGCTGTAATATTAGTTATAAGCTATAAGTTTATTATAGAAGCTATCTGTTATAGCTATATAGAAGCTATATAGCTATAAATTATAGCTTATATTACTATTAAAATATCAACCCAAACATATTATTTTCATGTTAAGCCTGTCTTTTCCTCTAATGAAAATTCAGTAAATTAGCTCAGAATATAACTATGGAATCCTTATTTACAGTGTTGTTGTACTGGCAATGCGAACAGGGGAAGTTGCACGCACTTGCAAACACTTATATCACAATATATTCTTTGGTCTTCTAAATAGCATTAGCAAAATACAAGCTAATACAGTCATAAACATTAATGGACTGCTAAAGGTATTCTATTTATTTTCCTTCTGTTCAATTACATCCGATTCTTGAAGACTGCCTAGACAAAGTCCCTGCAGTTTTCTTGGCAGTTTTTCAGAAGTGATTTTGCCATTGACTCCTTCCTAGGACTGAGAGAAAATGACAGGACTGACTGACCCTGCTGGCTTTGTGAGGGACTTAGAACTCAAGAATCACCTGGTTTCTAGCCTGATATCTTAACTTGTATATTTACCAGAATAAATTTAGCTCAATTATTTCTCCATTGAAGGCTACTCACTCTCTTTGCATATCTAGTCTTACATAAATCCAACACAGTAAGAAAACTTGAATTCCAAAATCTAGCCTGAAGTCAGGCTGTGGTCTTACTGATATACTCTCTGAATCGATAATATAAAGAAGCTATATGAAGTTATAAAAACACTTTGACACGAAACTATTCTTATCTTCTGTACAGCTAGTTTGAAGAAGCCGAGTTATTAATGCTGCAAAAAAGTGGCTGTCAAACAACCAATCTTAAATATGTTACTGTGAAATACCACTAAAAATTATTTTCATTGAAATTCTTGCTGAGTATCAAAATCAGAAGGTAAATGAGAGCTGAATTATAAAGGCAGGATTTTTTTTAAAGAGACTCCCCTGCATTTAAAATTATATAATTAATTATTTTTTATTCTACAGTGACCATTTTGTAAACTATATTGATAATAGAAATCAATCTTCATCCAATCTCCTCTTATAAATGATTATATGTCAATAGAGGTGTCACGATATACACCATACAATTACCTCTCTTCTCCTCTTCTCTTTTAAGTTTGTCCTCTTCCATTTCTTTGGGAAGTTTTTCCTTCTTTTCTTTTTCTACATCATTATGTAGATGTTTAGTAGTGTAGCTAAGAGCTGGTGATAACAAGATCTCACCATTTTTGCAGAGTTCATCACGGATTTTAATAAAGAACTGCTGAAGTTCTACAGCATCCTCATAAATCTCTGAATCCGTCCTTTAAGGAAAAGAATAATATGTAAAATGCTAACATATAAAATGTAATAACTTGAATTCACATCTGCTGTTTTTTGGGTGCTGCTTTGGATGCAGTGAGAAATGTCAAAATGAAATGAAATAAAAAAACTATTTAAAATCTAAATAGTTTTTAAAAAATATTTAAATTACCTAGGAACATCTAAAACTAAATATAAGTATTACTTTAAATGATTATGCAGTAATCTAAATGTCACAAGAAAATCCCAATCAGAATGACAAAGTCTATTTTTTAATCAAGGCTTGCACACAAAATAGACATCATGTAAAACCTTCAAAGGCCTTTAAAAATTAAGAATTTTCTTCACACCATTTATAAATCAATCATTTCCCACATCTTGTAAATATTTTATTATAAAAAGGGCTTTTCTTTATTTTAGTCATAGTCACAGCAAAAGTAAAGTATTACTTACCGGTTCATTCTCCTTGCACGTTCTAGTACTTCAAACATATGTTCTTGGAACAAATCCAATCTTCTATAGCGGTTATTCTCTACATTCCTTCGTATGATATCAAAAGTCAAAGGAGGCTTGTTCGGGAAACTGGGGTCAACAGCAGGAATTTCAGCTAAAGAGTCACTATAGCACCTCCCCTCATCATCCTGGTGACTCATTACAGAGACAAAAAGGTTATGTATAAGTTCTTGAATCAGCAGAGTTACATTTGGGACATGAGAATCTTCATCCCCTTCTATATCTCTTCTAGTCTCAAGCAAAACTTTATGTAGCACAAGTGCATCTTTGTAAATCAAGGATTCTGGTTCATTGTAAGTGCAGGCATTATTAAACATCATTACAAAATCTTCAACCATAGAATCAATATCCTGATATTTGTTGGCCATCATGTGACTTCTGATTTTCTCCATATCAACTGGCTTTTTAATTGTCAGATAATAATCAGGAAGCTCTGACCGTGATGGAAGTCGTAGAAAAATAGCACTGAGTCTTCTACCTCGTTTATCTGTATAGTTCTTCACAGCTTCATATACTTCATTAAGCTTCTGTTGCATTGGAGTCATATATTTTGATTTTTTAGGAGAGATACCAGTTTTTCTACCTAGGGAGATAAAACTAAATTTTGCTATTTGCAACTTTTGGTTGCTCAAATATTAATAGGATTTCTGATCAGACAGATCTAATTGATAAGACTTTTTATATTTTCAACATACTCTGAATGTTCCCTCATAGTGGAACAAATGAAATGGTACATTCAAAATAGTGAGAGAAAAACTACTATAAGGGTCACATTAGTTTTGTCAAAAGTAAAATGCATACTTGTTAGACACCTTGACCATAGGAATTTAACAAATAATTATATCCACATCTGGAGATTCTGGGGAAGGGGAGGGCTGCCAGAGCTTGTTTGCAGTAGTGCCTCTTGGTTTTATTTTATTTTATCTTATCAATTTATTAGAGAGATTGCCAGGGAGGGCAGACAATTTTTATGTAGGCTTTCTCCTCCAGGACTCAAACCCGACTAGCACGCGTGGCAAAATTCATTGTTGCTACAATGTCCACAAGAAAAAAATTGGTTACAGAATTATAGCTATCAACTTGTGCCAATTTTTTGGATATCTAACAATTTTTGGAAAATTATATTTACTCACATACATATCGGCTCTCCACTCATGTAAACTAGGGAGTGACCCTAACTGTATTTTCTTAACAGGGATGTTATTATCTACTATTAATATCTATGTATGAGTCCCATTTCATAAACATTAGAAACTTCTGGGTCATGGCACTAACCACTAAGTATAAAATGCAGTACTAATATTTAACTCAGAATCATTAACAATTTATATTACTAACTAAAGCCATGTTCAGTATTAAAGATTTACAGTAAATGCTATTAAAGCCAAGTATGATTCTACAAACTTAAAACAAAGCACAGATGTAATAATAATTACTTCTTTATAAATATAACTTATAATGTATTCCCCTAAAATCTCAAAAATGCCTTAAAGTCTTGCCTCATTTTAGGGCATTTTGCAAGTTTTCAAGGATGAGAATGGGAGCAGTTGGGTCTCTGGAAGATATCATTTATCTGAAATCTTAGAAGGCTGGATTATTGTCCACCATTGTCTTAATCTAACATTAACTGTTAGAATGTCCTATGTCCCAGAAATCTAGCATATGCATTTAATACATATAGTATTATATTTGGATCAAATTATTAGGAACCTAATACTGTGAATTATCTCTCTTAGCAAGCAAAAGATTTGCTATAGTTGAGAAAGATTTATAAACAAGCAAAAGATTAGCAAGCAAAAATTCAATATAATTGAGAAAGATTTATAAATAACAAAAATAAATGAGTAATAACACTCATTTATTCAAGAGCCACAGTGGTGCAATGGTTAGAATGCAGTATTGCAGGCTGACTTACTGCTCACTGCCAGGAGTTCAATTCTGACTGGCTCAAGATTGCCTCAGCCTTCCATTCTTCCAAGGTCGGTAAAATGAGGACCCAGATTGTTGGAGACAATATGCTGACTCTGTAAACCATTTAGAGAGGGCTATAAAGCACTATGAAGTGGTATGTAAGTCTAAGTGCTATTGCTGTTGCTAATAGATGTTATTACTCATTGATTTTTGTTTATGCATCTTTCTCGATTATATTTAAAAAGTAAGCAAACATTTAAGAGTATATTCAGTTTGTATTTCAAATAACCTATTTTAATTATTCAACAAGCTTTCTATCCAGTGTAAACATTACCTATTCAAATAAAAATTCACCAGCATTACTTACTTAACTTTAATTTAGGGGAAGCAATCTCATCATCTTCAAGCAGAGGTCCCAATTCTTTTCTTTTTTCTTTGAGAATTTTCTCCAAAATATGAGCATCATTGTAAACCTATCATCAAAAAAATTAAATAAAATTAATTCATAATCAAAATGTATAAAGCAACAATTTTATATGTAAATATGCTTTTTAACCATATGAGTCTGGTGTTTTAGCTAGCACTGGTGTACATATCCATTAATAGCATGAATGGTAATGGCCAGGAGGCTGATTAATAAATATTTATAATATATTTAAGGGTTAAAGTATTATTCCTTAAATTGTACTAAGAATTTGGCAGCAGGTAGGTCCACTTTATCCCCTAAATGTAAATCTAAAAGCATCTTTCTAGAATAAGTATGTATAATGTGAAAGGCCTTTTCTTAAGTGAGATTTAGAGGCTCACTCCAAAATCTTATTTATCAGAATCTTATGTTCCATGTTCACAATACTGGTTATTTCATATCCTAAAGAAAGTATTACAAAGTTACATATAATGTAAAAAAGTAGATAGGAACTTGTTTTTAATCCTTTTGTTAAAATACCCAATGCCAGTACTGTAAAGCTGAATAATTCAGGACCAATGAGAAGAAAAGCTAATCAATCCATCGAATCTGTTATTAATCTGCCATTTAAAGAACGGTAGCATTAAAAAGTTAATGCAGGTAAAATTGCTAGTAGCAAGGAGCCTGGTTGGTATAGTGTTACTCAACTGCTTTGAAACTGCATTTTGACGCGGTACTCACCATTGGTTTGGTTCTCACCACACAAAACTAGAACTTGTTAGTGTTGGCTGTCTTGTGACTACACTATTCCTTATGGGAAAAATTTGTTTGGTACCCATTGTTTTTGGTACTCATTGCATCTCCCAGAACCAATTAACGAAGAGTACCAAGGTTCCACTGTAATCTATTATTTCAGTATCAGCATGATAAACTGTTTTACAGATTATTGTCAATCAATAATTTGACTCCAAACAGTAATCTGATGCAATACGCTGAGAATTATTTCTAAAGAACTAAACAATCCTAGTAACTGCAACCATTTGTATCCTATCCTTTGCCCAAAAAAAAACCAACCCCCCCCCCACACACAAAAAACACCTCATGGTTAAGATGTTTAAAACATATATAAGCAGTTTCGAACAAAACCTACACAAGGAGCCTACACCAGTATTAAAAATACTGTGAAATTCATATAATAAAATTCCAAAATAGGTTTTATTTATGGTAATTTACAGAGTAAGCTAAGGGAAATGTGGATAACTTTTAAAATATCTTTCCTTCAGATATACCTGTGAGCCTTCTTCATTATAATGCCTCGCATTTCGAAACATTAACCTCATATCTTCTATCATAGCTTCCTCTCCAGCATATTTGTCACTACGGATATTATATTCTATTATTTTTAAGTCCATTGGCTCCAAAATAATTTTGTAATAATCTGGATAGTCTTTTTTCGAAGGTTTCACCATAAACAGCTCACACAGCCTTCGGCCTGTTCCAGGTTCTCGGGCTTCAAGAACAACATTGTATAAGATTTTCATTCGCTGTTTCTTTATATTCTTCTTACTGTTCAGTTTAAAGAGAAAAAGACTACTTTAATCTTGGTCCATGTAACCAGAATCATTTGCTGTTTTCTTCAGTGAAAATCTATTTATTAGATTATATATTATCTAGAGTATGTATTCATGAATAAATGAATAAATAAAGTAAAAAGGAGTGACCCAGATTGGATGTTGCAAAGTAAAAAGGTGTAATGGAAAAAAGAAAGGACCAGATACTTAAAAGCTTAGTAACCTCTACTGAAATTTTATATGTGTGACTTTCTTGACATAGTTGATTAAATTTTCATAGTCAATTTTTAGAGAAGCAGGTTTACTTGCATTACCTTCTTTCTGGGAAATATTCTTTCTGGTATTTACCGTATTTTTCAGACTATAAGATGCACCAGAGTATAAGACGCACCTTAGTTTTTGGGGAGGAAAATAAGAAAAAAGCTGACTGGCGGGTGGATCAGCCTTCCAGAATACCCCCAATCAGCTGTTCCCAGAGGTGAATTTTAGCAACAGGTTCGTTGGTTGTGAGCTCTGCACCTTGCTTTTTCAGCCTCTGAAACCTCCATTTCAGGGGCTTTTTTCTGAAGCTTTTTTTCAGAGGCTTTTTTCAGCCTCTGAAACCTCCATTTGAGAGGCTAGGCAGGGCTACATTCAGAGTATAAGACACACCCAGATTTTCACCCTCTTTTTTGGGGGAAAAAGATGCATCTTACACTCTAAAAATATAATATTTTACTTTCTAATTACCTGAAATTAAACTCAGACTTTTAAGAAGCCTGAAGCATATTAGCAGTGAAGATCTAATATTTTAAATTTACGACTGAACAGGATTACATCTAAACAAGGATGATGAAACAGTTCTCAAGAATACACAAACAGAACCCAGACAATTTTCCTTCTGGATTCATAGCTTCTATCCCGAGAGCAGGTGGCAGCCATGGTTAGAACAACTTCATTTTATCTGCCAATTGCACCCCTTCTTGAAATGGGAGGCTCTCTGCTCATAATCACTCATCCATAATCATCTCCTAAATGGATTCATTGTAATGCATTCTACATAGAGTTGCCCATGAAGGCCATCTGGAAACTGAAACAGCATGGGCAATTATAGGCACACCTCGGTACTCCCATTTTATACTTCTGCTCCACAAGCTACAATGGACCCCAGTGTACTTTCCAGTGGCATTCAAGATAGTTGTTCCCTAGAAGTTCCACCTGTCAGATGGATTCCAGGGCTGACACCACCATTGCATGGGACATGGTTATTTGCAACACCACCCCCTCTTATGGAACCAATCGCACCACTTGCTAAACTTCCTAAGATTAGACTGTTCTGACCCTGCTGGCCTTTTGTAAAGCATGGAGGGCCTGGATGTGCAATGCCTGGGGTTCTTGGGGTGAGATGGCCAGCTGAAAGCTCTTAAGTTAATTGTTTTGTTTAGGTTTGTCCTCAGTGACCATTACTGGGTTTTCTTCATTCTTGACAATTTTTTAAAAACTGTTTTAATGTGTTGTTAGCCACCAACAGTCACATTTGTGAGATTAGTTGCCACATACATCAACTTAAAGTTAAGTAAGTACAATTCTTTGTAAGATTTTCATGGCTGCTTTGAAAGCTGTTTTTGTTTATCTCTGTGTGTTTTATTTGTACAGGCAATACTTATGTAGCAAAGATGTACACCTACAATTATGCAGGTTTAGCTCCTGAAGCAATTGTGGCAGATTTTTAAAGGACGTAATTATTTTAGTGTTTCTAAGAAAAGTGATTTGTGTCACTTTTTTTAAACTGAGGATCTCTTTCTAATACTTTGCATAGTTCTATAAATTACACTTCTCAGAATTATGTATTGTGTTTAAAAGTAAAGATTGTACAAAATTTCAACCTGATATAGCAGATAATTAGCCTATGTACTTTTTGTCTTAAAGATATTATTGATGAGATACTTGGTGAGAATAATTGAGTGTTAAAGCAAACTACTGTTGTCCCAAACACAGACATATATACTAGTAGCAAATACCTTTTTCTTTTTGAACTCCCAGCATCTGATGTGGCAGAAGATATCATACTATCTCCATCCTCAATTTCATCTCTTCTAGCTAGCTCTTTCTTCTTTGCCTGAAATGTAACCAATCATAGATCCAATTCACATCATTGAATATGCTAAAATGCATGAATATTAAACAGCTACATTCATTCTGCAAGGATAAATATATCAGTTTCATGCATTGAGGAAAAGTTTCAAGTAAAGCATGTCTAGTTCATTTGTATAATGGGAAAACATTAAATTGGTCCTACCTAAATAAACCATTCTAGAACAATTAATTAAGTAAAAACTTTATGCTTAAAAATACCATCACATAATGATTTATTAGCATTAACCAGCATAGGACCACTAAAAGTCCTTTCTTTGAGAAAGTGTGTAAGATGATTAGTTAAAAATTGGGAACATTTCCACTACTAAATAGAGAAAAAAGATTTTTAAAGACAATAGTTTCTGCTAGTTTAGATAATGAATGAACCAAATACTAACTCCTTTGAATATAAGCTCCAGAAACAGTGCGAATTTTACCTGCATAACCTGTTGCATTTTCAAAACTCTCTTATAAATGGCTGAGTTTGGAACATTATAACGCTTTGCATTTTCAAACATCAAGTTTAAATCGCATTCCAAATGGTCGAGAGTTTCGTATTCGTGATTTTTCAGTTTTGTTCTGTAGAAAAGACAATCTTTTATCACAGCTGCAAAAAATACTTTTTTGTAAAGCAGAATTTGGTACTTTAAAGTGCAAAATGTTTTTCACCCAATCTCACATTTAATTTCTACTTGAGGGTTTAAGACAGTGATGGCTAACCTAACTCCGGACCGAGTGCTCAAAGCGTGCATGCATGAATGTGCATGCACATGCCTGAACTCCCAAAATGCAATGTGCACACACCCCTGCGCATGGGTTTGCTCCCCCTGCGCATGCGCCCCACCCCCCACACGTGTGCATTGCCCCCTGAATGCACCCGACCCCCCGCACATGCGCAGCACAGACCCAAAGACTAGTTGGCTGGTGGGAGGCGCGTGCACATGCATGGCAGAACTGAGCTGGGGCGACGGCTCACGTGCCCACAGACAGGGCGCTGTGTGCCACCTCTGGCACGCGTGCCATAGGTTCGCCATCACGGACCTAGGGTCTTCATTGTTGGATGGTTTAAAAATCAAACAAACAAAAAAATAAATAAAATTATTTTGGTATTTATGGTAATGGCATAGTATCTTAGTATATAAAAGAATTTTTTTTCCTTTCAGTTGTTAAAGCAACAAATTTAAAATATATAAAAATGCAGAATACCATTTTACCTGATCTGCTGCAATGAAATAGGCATTTTGATTTGTTGATAATAATCAGGATATTTTTTCTTTGAGGGCAAATGAAAAAAAGGTTCCGATATAAGTTGACCCTGGTTGTTTCGGCAGTTTCTAACTGTGTCATAAAGTTGATAGAGAGGACTGGCTGTATCCATAAATGAAGCAATACTTTCAGCTTCAGATTCTCCTTCTTCATAACGGGCAGCAGCTAGGAATGACAAACAGAAACATATGCCGTTACTGTATTTTTCTCCTTTCCCTGTTCATACGTTCTAAGTTGACTAAAGAGAGCTAAAGTTTGAGTTGGATTTAATAATTTTGATGCATAAAATGACAATGTTTGAGTATATATCTCATATTTTTAAACAAAATTCTAATATTAAAGAAAAACAAATGGAATACAAATTTCTTAGCAGATATGAACAATGCTTCTTCAATTCCTACCAGCTAAAACAGCATCTTCATCACTTTCAGATCCATATTGCAGTGTCATGGTTATTGCTGATAAACGATCGCCTTGGACAGCTCTTTTGTTACTGTGAATTTTTAAAGGAAAGACAGGTAATAAATGAAAAATCCCTTATGATGGGAATATATGCATCTACTTTTAAAATAGTAGCAATACTGGCACAGTATAGCAAATACAGGTGGAACTGAAGGTTAGCTCTTGCTATGAAAGTTTATTTTTGATTATAAACACAGAATCTCTATGCTGGGCTAATGCAAGCCTCTTGCCTCTTCCAGAAGAAGTCTCTTGCAAGTTTAACATACTGTAAAATGGTGGATTCCCAGGAGGAAGGGGATGCATTTCAGAGGAATAAGTGGCAATTCACTCAAGATATTATGTGTGAGACAAAGAGGGTGAACACAGCCCCTCCCTAATAGTTTATGAAGTATATTGTGGATGCAGATAGTAGAGTACTCAATCTGGCAAGATTATATCTATGCATGTGAAACAATAGAGAATTTAGATTGGAAGAATCACCATGTGTCTTCCTTGGTTTGGGGCCTGACACGTGGCAACTTTTATAAGTAAAAAATGAAGACATTTTCATTTTAACATAACATAACATAACATCAGAGTTGGAAGGGACCTTGGAGGCCTTCTAGTCCAACCCCCTGCCCAGGCAGGAAACCCTACACCATCTCAGTCAGATGGTTATCCAACATTTTCTTAAAAATTTCCAGTGTTGGAGCATTCACAACTTCTGCAGGCAAGTCGTTCCACTGATTAATTGTTCTAACTGTCAGGAAATTTCTCCTTAGTTCTAAGTTGCTTCTTTCCTTGATCAGTTTCCACCCATTGCTTCTTGTTCTACCCTCAGGTGCTCTGGAGAACAGCCCAACTCCCATTTCTCTGTGGCAGCCCCTGAGATATTGGAACACTGCTATCATGTCTCCCCTAGTCCTTCTTTTTGTTAAACTAGACATACCCAGTTCCTGCAACCGTCCTTCATATGGTTTATGCTCCAGTCCCTAATCATCTTTGTTGCTCTTCTCTGCACTCTTTCTAGAGTCTCAACATCTTTTTTACATCGTGGCGACCAAAACTGGATGCAATATTCCAAGTGTGGCCTTACCAAGGCATTATAAAGTGGTACTAGCACTTCACGTGATCTTGATTCTATCCTCTGTTTATGCAGCCCAGAACTGTGTTGGCTTTTTAACAGCTGCTGCACACTGCTGGCTCATATCTAGATGGTTATCCACTAGGACTCCAAGATCCCTCTCACAGGTACTACTATTGAGCAAGGTACCACATATACGGTACTGGTGCATTTTGTTTTTGGCCTAAATGTAGAACCTTACTTTTTCACTGTTGAATTTCATTTTGTTAGATAGCGCCCAATGTTCAAGTTTGTCAAGATCTTTCTGTAATTTGAGCCTATCTTCTGGAGTGTTGGCTATTCCTGCCAGCTTGGTGTCATCTGAAAATTTGATGAGTTCCCCATCTATCCCCTCGTCCAAGTCATTGATGAAGATGTTGAAGAGTACTGGGCCTAAAACAGAGCCTTGGGGTACTCCACTGCATACAGTTCCGTTGAGGACTACACGTTGAGTGCGGTTGGTCAGCCAGTTACGAATCCATCTGGTGGTGGTGCTGTCTAACCCACATTTTTCTACTTTATCTAGTAGTAGGTTATGGTCTACTTTATCAAATGCTTTACTGAAGTCCAAGTAAATTATATCAACAGCATTCCTCTGGTCTACTAATTTTGTCATTTTGTCAAAGAATGCGATAAGATTAGTCTGGCATGATCTGTTTTTGACAAACCCATGTTGGCTTTTGGTTATTACTTTGTTTGCTTCTAGGTGTTCGTGATTCGTTGCTTGATTATCTTTTCCAGAATCTTCCCGGTATTGAGGTCAGACTGATAGGTCTGTAGTTTCCTGGATCTGTTTTTTCCTTTTTGAAGATGGGAACTACATCAGCTCTTTTCCAGTCCTCTGGCAGCTCCCTGTGCTCCAGGTTCTTTGAAAGATATAGTTCAGTGGTTCTGAGATCACGTCTGCCAGTTCCTTCAGAACCTTGGGGTGTAATCCATCCGGTCCTGGTGATTTGAACTCGTCTAGGGTAGACAGGTGTTCACTTACCATTTTCTTCCCTATTTTAACTTGTGTTTCTAATCTGTTTTTGTAGTGCTGTTTTTGATAGGTTGGATTGTTTTTCCTTTTGTGTAAAGACAGATGCAAAATATGAGTTAAGTAGATCTGCTTTCTCCTGTTGCTTGTCATCTTCTTGCCACTTTCTCCCAGCAATGGGCCAATTGTTTCCTTGACTTTTTCTTGTTTTTAACATGTTGGAAGAAGCTTTTTATTATTTTTTACTTTTGTCGCTAGCCTTTGTTCATTGTGAGCCTTAGCTTTCCTCACTTCATCTTTACAGGCTCGGGCTATTTGCTGATATTCTGCCTTAGTTATTTGCCCCTCTTTCCACTTTTTATATTTGTCCTTTTTGTCTTTCAATTTGTCAGATAGTTCTTTATGCATCCATGCTGGTTTCTTTTGTGATCTACTATTTTTCTTCTTCATTGGTATTGTGTTAGACTGTGCTTTTATAATCTCACTTTTCAAAATTTCCCAAGCTTCTTGAGTTGTTTTCCCCCTGAGGATTCTCATCCATTGAATCCTTCTCAAGATCTCTCTAAGTTTATTGAAATTAGCTCTCTTAAAGTCCAAGACTCTATTTTATGTAAGGTTCCTTTTCTGCCAGATTTGGAAGCCAGATGAGAAAATAATACAATAGCTTTTGGGACAGTATTCTTAAGCACTATTGCTACACTACCTTAAAAGAAAATGAGTATGTTTGATATTACATGCTACTTAGTCCAAAGCAAGCTCAATATTTCAACATAGATATAGTGTAGGTCAATTCTTTTCTTCCTAGAGAGGTACAAAAGAAGAAAAAAGTTGACAGATTGCTTCCTGATGGATACGTAGACATGAATATTTTTCCTTGGTCTTTGAGAGAAATGTGTACTTTCAACTGAGGTAGTTAAAAAGGGGCACTGAAAGGGAATTCTACTGAGAAAGTAAATGCATTATATTTAGATAAACATTCCCTTCTTCTTTAACAATGAGGAAAAGGAAAGGAGAGCCTGGATAATATACCTGGTTTACATTGTAGGAGAGTCATGTTAGCATCTATGTGGCAATACTGTATTGTTTCTCACATTATGGAATTTCAGTTTGTTAACTCTAACTAAAATCATAACCCTGATGTTTTCAAATACTGCACATTGTGCTTTATTTTAAGCAATGGTTAAAATAATTAAATTTTATATTTTATGTTTTATGAGTTCTTTTATAAATACTGTATCTACTGTATTTTAATTTTCATGGAAAGTGCAACAGACAAAATGATTGCTGCTGTTTAGAACTAACAAGTAAAAGGCAGACCTATTACATTCTTATTCATTTAAACTGAATCAGGTTTTCAGCAATAAAGAACTACATCTATGGAGAACCATTTTTAAGCTGATAAGGAAGGCACAGAGCAAAATCTATGAGGTTCTTCATGATTGATGTAATGCTCTACAATATTAAAAAATCTAGGTATTTATTAAATCATAGAAGGTACATTATTTTTAAGGAACTGCGTATGGTATTTTAGGTTATAAATGTTATAAATGTCATCCTAAGAGAAGCATTAATCCCTTCCTAATATGAAAGTGGTTTTTTTTAAACATCCTTTCTGCCACCTACAATGTATTATATTAAAGTGTCTATAATAAATTTAACAATGTTCATTTGGTTAATCTGCTAACTGATGGAACATAGCAACTCTGATTTCAAACTAAACAGGTAATCCATCATCCTTTTATCTTTTGGGTTCAGTGAGCTGGCTAGCAAGACAATTAATCTGACTGAAGCACTACAGACCCCTAATTTCTCCAATACTGGCTCTTCGCACTGAGTGAGTCAGTATCAAGCTTGGCTTGTTCAAATTCAGAAAACACAACTATACCAATCCCTTGCAGGGAAACATTTCATGTTTAAATTTGATTAAATATGACACAGCCAATAGGTGATTATTGCACATGCTCCTCATCCCTGGCAGCTGTCAGGAAAGTTCCAAAGCATACAGATGATAGTAATTAAAGAAAAGACAACTTCTCAAAGCAATCCGAAGAGAGCATTATTGGCTTTTCAATTATAATTTTAAAATCCAGTCATTTACCAGGGAAAAAACAAATAAGCAAACAAATAATAATTGGAGCAATTGGGAGTTCTGAAGCTACACGACTAAAAACCGGTACAGATTCACCTTCCCTTGTGGGTAGCTTGATACTGAGCTCATTCAGAATATTTAAAGGAAACTGAGGCCTACAATACATGAACCATGCATCCATCTATTATTTAACACATTTATATAGCCACCCACCTTATATTAAACTCTAGGAAGCTCCTAACTAGCAATTTTAACTTTGATAATGAAGCAACGTAATACATGTCTATTAAAACCATAAATATTTATAATGATGGAAGTTACCAAATGAGGCCATACTTCTGGGTTTTTAAAATAAATGCTTACTTTTTGCTACATACATATAAAGCTAACAATATTTAAGGGGTAAACCAACCTGCTGAAAAGATTAACTGACTGAACTATATCTAGATACTAAGGACTCACCGGTAATATTTATTAGCAGAATTTCTTTCATCAACAACACTGCCTTTACTCTGTGAGGAAGGACTTGTTAGTTTAGAAGCAGTCAGATTTGCAGTCCTTTATGGAGAAAAAATAAGGCACAGACAGTGAAAAGACGAAATCCACCAAAAAGCCAAGATAATACACAATTAAGTTTCAGCTCTTTTACATAAGTTTTGAAAACTACAAAAGATTACCATTGCACTAAACAGATAAGTATATGGTTGAATATTACTAAAGTTTATAAAATCAACATATTTTAGGCATAATAATAGGGCTAATTTTTAAAGTTAAATTATTCCATCTATTGGAAGTAAATCCAGTTGATTTCAGGGTCAAGTATGCATGGAAAAACAGTAGTCTCAGTTTTAAGTACTATGTTATTTTAACTCCAGAGAAAATGTATATCCAATTACATATTAAGTAAAATATATTAAGTATATATTAAGACTTAATTAACACTGAGCTGCATTGTACTAACTTTTAAAGACAAAAGATCAATTTGATGAGATCAATTTTAAAACAAATTATGCAATACAGAAATAACTAAAGCCTGCTATTTCACAGTTCATAAAACATAAAGAAAAAAAACTAGTGAACAATTTTTCATGTATTCAAATCTGTTCAAAAATTAGGAAGGAATACTAAATTCTAAAACTTCGCATCTTTTTTTTTTTTGCTGATCTCATTTATAATGTAATTTAATAACTCAACTTGGACTATATAAATCAGTATTTCTCAATCTTAGTTCAATCATACATTACGATGGATGAACTTCAATTCCCAGAATTACCCAGCCAGTATATAGATATAGAATTTATGGGAAAATCTAGACATAAATTCACTAAGAAAGTTTAAACCTATGAAAAGTGGACAGACAGATTAAGAATGTGTCTGTTGAAAGAGATGCATTGCAACATATGAGAGCAGAAGTAAATTAATAAAACATCCATATTGTCTGACAGGCTTCTGCAATGTGCTGGTCCTATACATTGCAAATACACTTCGTTTGAATGCTATGCATAGCCCTAATAATAGGGGGATTTAATATTCCAGGATTCCTAATTTTTTTTTAAAAAAAAATCAAAACTAAGAAATAGTAACACAGATCTTCACTATCCTTGAACTGCAAATTAAATCCATCAAATTAAGAAGCATGTGGTGTCATGTCTGCTTAATATAATCTTAAATCAGATCTTGCATCAGATCATAATACTGTGACATATTCTTTAATATACATTTTTAAAAACTTCACTATTTCTCCACAATTTAGTGCTACAGATAATTTTAACATTTAACACATAAAAGCTAAAATTTTAACTAAAAAAGAAAATATCAATACCTTTCTATATTTCTATTCTGCTTACAATACCTGACTCGGAGACTTGATTTAGTTAGTTCTGAATGCTCAATTTCTGCCTTTTTCATATTAAATATTTTCTTTATTGCATTTGCATCCTGTTAAAGGAAGTAAAAAAGGAATCTTTAAATGAAGTCTAAAAAAGAATATTCTGCAAGGATAGACTGATGCAGTAAGTTATCTTGTTTCCACTATATCCATATATCTTATTAAAAATCAAAATAACAAACAAATTTGGACTAAAACTGGGCTTTGATTCAGCTTGTGGCCAAAACATTCCTAAATATTAACCTTGTCATTAGCATGTAATACTGTAAGTGGCATGGACTCTATTAAAGTTGGTATTGGTAAAAAATGTTATGTGAAAGCCATAATCATATTTATGTACATTTTAAAATAAGGTTTTTTAATTTTTAATTTTATTTAATCCATACAGTGTGTAGAAATGTATTTAAGAACTTGTGACTGGAATCAAACATTTGTCTTGTTTTCTACATTAACCAAATAACTCTTTTAACCAACCTTGAATACTTGAGATCCTGGTTCATTATAAGTTTTGGCATTTTTAACTAATAGATCTATATCCTTGGTCATTGCATGAATGCTTTTATAGCTTCCATTCTACAAATAAAAGCAGATTAAAAAATTGAAAGTTTGTTTTCATATTTAATAAGTATGATTTAAAACTTTGCTTTTTGAACTTCAGAATTTTCCTGTCATTTACATAATCTATACAGACATTATGGTAATATATAATTAGAAACAAAAGCACACTATATAAAAGTAATTTTTACCATATAAATAAAAAGAACAAAAATAAACATTTTAAGAAAAATGTCTCTAAATAAGTTCTTTCAGAAAACAAGAAAATAATGGTAGGAAACAATCTCTAAGCTAATTTTGTCCAATGTTTTGTAAATTTTTACAACAGGTCAGTAGGTTAATCCATACCGACAGATTAAACATTTCCATTATTTATAAGTATAATTTTAAAACTCAATACATTAAAAGTTATAATTAATCTAAGAAAGCTACAACCTAAAAACAAGCATGTTGCTTTAAATTTCATTACTCCAAACATTTATTTTCAAAACTGTTTCACCTTCTGGATATTCACTATGTTCAAGGCAATACAGCCAAATTTATACTGCACCTGTATCCGCTGAGCGATGGTCTTCAAATCTATGGGCTCTTTAATTATTGCATAATAATCAGGATATTGCTGAAAGTTCAAAAAAGAAATCCAAGTGATGCCATGTGAAATGTACCATTGATCAATTAACTATTTTACGTCCTGTACAGCTTTTCTATCTGAACTTCACCAGTTAGTATCAGTGACATACACAATCTTTGTACAGTGATATTTTCCGCCACTGGTCTTATGACTATGCTTTTTGATCACATACATTGTTTGTTTATCAGTTACCACTATATAAACTTAGCAGTCAAGTTCTCCAGGCTTTGGAAGATCACTATCAAAATACCAATCAGGTTTTCTACAGACATTTTGCCCTGTATTCAAAGGAAGGCTTCCTTAGTACGATTCAGAAGGCCCCCTTGCCATGCAGACTTTATAGTCTGTGTAAGATTTGAAACTGGAGGGTGGGTTGGTGATTGGAGGTTTCCTAGGAGATGGCAATTAATTGCTTGCTGGGAAAGGCACTGCCTAATATTGACTTTTGGAAGCTCAGAGAACCCTAATATGTACAGCAAATTAGGGCTAGCTCTATAACTAGCTCTATAAAACTGCAAGTTTCTACTTTGTTATTGTTATTCTATCATCTATCTATCTATCTATCTATCTATCTATCTATCTATCTATCTATCTATCTATCTATCTATCTATCTATCCATCTATCCATCTATCCATCTATCCATCTATCTATCTATCTATCTATCTATCTATCTATCTATCTATCTATCTATCTATCTATCTATCTATCTATCTATCTATCATCTATCTATCTATCTATCTATCAATCTATCAATCAATCATCTATCTATGGTATTATCTGAGGACTGCTTCAGTCCAGCTATTTTAAAAAAATCAAATAAAAAAAAGCTAAAACAAAAGTGAAAAAAGGTAAATGATACATATATATTACAGATACAGATTAATAAAATGGATCTTATACTAGAATGAAATACAAACAAACCAAACAGGATAAATAACCCCCCTTCCCCTTTTTTCTCAGCTGCTAATTGACACTTAATATTTTATACTACATGTGGACATCTGTGATCTATTTGGATCATTTTCATTTCTTCTAAGCAATTCCTGTCTTCCCCAAAAACAAGTAGTTTAGCTCGCCTTACTGTACAATATTTTGAATGTAAGGGGATCGTTCCTGCTTAAATTTGGTTAGCATCCTATTGTGAATATATATAGCAGTCCAATTGTTATTATTAACAAGTAGTCTAAAATATTGCCATGCATACTTAAAATTCTGCAATAATATTTTTCCAGTAAGTCCCTAATAAAAAAAACCATGAATAGAAACTACTGTACTTGTTCAGAACAGCAAGCTCCTTAATTCCCATACTCCAGAATTACTCTGCCAATGAAGCCTCTATCTTCTCAGAATTCAATTAGATTGGATCAGATTTCCAAGGTCCCGTCCAACCTTATGATTCTATTGGGTCTCATTCATATCACCACTTCATCCATACATTGGACTAGGATGTACACTGCTTCTAATGTTCCATATTATTTCATTCAGAAGAAGCAAAGAACAAAGCAACTGATCATTTTCCTTTTGTTTCCTTATGAACAAAATAGTGACTTGGAATAGTTTAGAGCACATGAATATAGAACACAGAATATGGAACAGACCTTGGGGGTCTTCTAGTCCAACACCCTGTTCAACCAGGGGATCCTAGACCATTCTGCACAAATGGTTATTCAAACTCTTCTTGCAAACCTCCAGTGATGGAGCACCCACAACTTCCGTGGATAAGTCGTTCCACGGATTAATTGCTCTAACTGTCAAAAAAATTGTCCTTGGTTCTAGGTTGGATTTCTCCTCGATAGGTTTCTTATCTTTACTTCCTGTCCTGCCCTCAGATGCTTTAGAGAATAAGTTGACTCCCTCTTCTCTGTGACAGACCCTCAAGCACTGAAAGACTGCTATCGTATCTCTCCAGTCGTTCTTTCTATTAGACTAGACATATCTAGTTCCCTCAACTGTTCATTATATGGTATAGCGTACAGACCCCTTATCATCTTGGTTGCTCTTCTCTAACCCTTTCTATGATCTCAACATTTTTTTTTTCTATCATGGTGACCAGAACTGGACATAGTATTCCAAGTGTGATCTCACGAATGAAGTAAAAAGCAGTACTATCATTTCATGTGATCTTGAAACTATCGCTCTGTTGATACAATCTAAGACTGCATTAGCTTTTTTGGCAGCCACAGCACACTGCTGGGTCAGTGGTGATCTATTAGGACTCTTAGATCCCTCTCACAGTTGTTATTATTGTCCCAGGCACCCCCTATTCCTATATCTGTGCATTTGGTTTTTCTTGCCTATGTTCTGTTGTTTATAACTGATGGGATGAAAATGTACACTCATATAGTACTCTCACTCTCTCTCTCTCTCTCTCTCTCTCTCTCTATTTACAATGCTTCTACCATGTGAGAATGATCAAAAGCTATTAAGGTATCAGGCAAGTTCAGACAGCTGTATTCCATTTTGTTGGATCCAAGGTGAGCTTGCTTAGAAGTGGGCAAACTACTGCCTGAGAGCTTTTAACATTCTAAAGATTCACCTAATCAATTCCACTTAGCTAACTCAGATAAACCAAGATAAACAGAGGTCAAGAAACCATGCAACAGGAAGAGAAAAAAACCTGAAGAGTTAAACATAAGATCTTGTGTGATGCTAAAGAGAGGGAAAATTTAAGCCAGCCAGATTTCAATTGTCCTTTGCAGCTTCTTGCCCTGCTTAGGTGATGTTAAGAGGTACAAAGTTAATAGATCCAAAAGGCCGTGATTTGCATGGTATGCATACCTATGCTATGATAAAATTAAAGTTAATACCGTGTTTCCCCGAAAATAAGACCCTGAAATAAGCTCTTGGCCTTATTGCCATGCACTCAAAAGCCTGATTGGGCTTATTATCAGGGGTGTCTTATTTTGGAGGAAACAGGGTATTGATTTCAGAAACCACTTTATTAGGCAAGCCACTTTGAGAACTTAGAACAAATATAAAATGATAGTATGCCAATACCTTTATGGCTTTCCCCCCTTGAAATGTATTATAGAAAGGAAATGGGTAAAAATTGTTATGATATGCAGATTTATTGGAATTCAGTACAGATGATATCAAATTAAAATCTAGAGCTGAACTGACATTAAAAAGTTTCAACTGTCAATGGTTTTTGTATTTGCAA
This sequence comes from Ahaetulla prasina, assembly GCF_028640845.1. NCBI lineage: Eukaryota > Metazoa > Chordata > Lepidosauria > Squamata > Colubridae > Ahaetulla > Ahaetulla prasina. Next base: position 72,561,037 of record NC_080540.1, on the reverse strand, counting down.
CTCACAGAGAGATTTAAAGCTGACAAGAAATTGTATGGTTTTGAAAATGATAAAGCTAGTTTTGAAATGGAACTGTGTACAAATGATGAATACCTTATTGCTAAAATACATACACTTTTGTTAAAATCGGGAATAGAAGATGAATTAGTTAAAAACTGCATGATAAGTTGAGCAAAAAATTTTCAATATACCAATTAATCAGGGGGAAAACTTGTGGATAAAGGAACTGAAATGTATGTTATGTTGTAATGTGAAAGACAACTTTTATACAATTATAAATAGATATACTTATCCGCAGACAAATTGGCTAAAATGTATAAAGGATTTCCATATAGTTGCTGGAAGTGTAAAACTCTTATATCATCTTTTGCTGTCTTGCAAAAGAGCTAAACAATATTGGATGAAATTCATAATGTAATTCAAAAAAATCTTGAAAATTTATCTACAATTCAGTTCAGAAACTTTTTGTTAGGGTTTATGGATAAAATTTTGGAAAAATCACATGGCGTTTTAAATAACAGCAGCACGACTTTTATACACCCTGCGTTGGAAAGATCCTATGTTACCTACAATGAAGAAATGATTAATAAAGATGACAGAACTGGCAATGATGGTGGCTAAGTTAAAATGGACATTATATTACAGCATAGTTTTAAACTAAGACTCAAAAGTGATCTTATTTATTTGGAAGAAGAAGTTGGAAGTCATTCTTTGAATATATTTTCATTTTCCTTTCTTTTTCTTTATACTCTTTGCATTTCCATCCTTATTCTTTTTATTATTTTTATCTTCTCTTGATTATTTTATGTTGTTTTTTATCCATATGCTTATAAAATTTCATAAAACTAAGAAATGTAAAAAATGAAAAAAAGAAAGAAAACATGCAACAGGAAAATGGTGTTTGCAGAGTCCCCTCACCCGCCATGGAATGGTTTGCCTATTTTCTGTCTCAATTCAAGCTGTGCTTTTTATGCTTATGTTCAAATTTTACTTCTAATAGCCTTGTACTGAAATTGTTTCAATAAAGTGTAGCATCATCATCATTATTATTTATTGTTACTCACCACTTTAGAGGGAAGCTTCTGAAAAAGTTCACTAATAAGGTGGCCTGATGGATTTGTAGCTACAACTACTGCTTCAAGAAGTTGTTCAAGAATTTCTTTTAAATAACCTGGAGAAGACTGATACAAATATACTCCTGTAAGGCAATTTGCATAATGGAGTAGGAGTAAATGTAAATAATAAAAATAGTGACTAATTCAGTTATGCATACTTTATCTTGGCCACAGGCCAATACAATTACAATGGGTATTATACTTAATCAGTTATACTTATCGGCAAGTAGCAAATTTTATGCTTACTATTTCAGAAATAGTCCCTTGATTGTCATGGCCTTCATCCTCATCTTCATCGTCGTCAGCCTCTCCCTTCTGAACAAATTCATTTTTTGTCCGTAGATATAAATCCCACAATTTGCAGGCAGCCTTATATTCAGGAGAATCTGGCTGTGTAACAGAATCAAAACAATATTCTTTGTTTTTAAATCAATATGTAAACAAGGATACTTTTAATTAAAATAGGAAAGATGGTTTGGATCCAGAGTGGGGGCACTTGCTTCATCTCTCAATGGCTCCCTAATCTAAGTAGGTGTTTGTCGCTAAAATATTTCACATCTAATCATTTTTAATAAGATATATATATATATATATATATATATATATATATATGTAAAGGTTCCCCTCGCACATATGTGCTAGTCATTCCTGACTCTAGGGGGCGGTACTCATCTCCATTTCAAAGCTGAAGAGCCAGCGCTGTCTGAAGACACCTCTGTGGTCATACGGCCAACATGACTAAATGTCAAAGGCGCATGGAACACTGATACCTACCCACCAAAGGTGGTCCCTATTTTTCTACTTGCATTTTTTATGTGCTTTTGAACTGCTAGGTTGGCAGAAGCTGGGACAAGTAACAGGAGTTCACCCCATTACGCGGCACTAGGGATTCGAACCGCTGAACTGCCGACCTTTTGATCGACAAGCTCAGCGTCTTAGCCACTGCATCCCATTTTCATATACATATACATATACATATACATATATATATATATATATTTTCTGAGGTTTTCACGGATGTTTGTATGTAGGTCTTTGGTTATTCGGGTTTTCTCCTGCGTAAAATTGGAGGTGTCTTGGCGACGTTTCGACGAAGTCTCATTCGTCATCTTCAGGCTGGTGTTTTCAGCTTCGTGCTTCTAGGAGCAATGCTTCTAGGAGCAAGCATTGCTCCTAGAACAGTGGTTCTCAACCTTTATAGTGCTGCGACCCCTTTAACCCATGATTTTCAAAACAAAGCACTATCACCTTATAATAGGATTTTGCATTATTAAACAGCAGTTGGAAGTCAGCAGTTAAGACGTTCACATCATCATATTCCTCCATTTTTAACTTTTGTTGGATCTTCATTAAATCAATAGGCTGGGAAACTACTTCATAGTAATCTGGCTGATTTCTGTTGTAATAACATATTGAAAATTCAATTAACATAAAATTCAATGTGCCTCTCAACAGGTGTTAAAATATATACTCTAGATTATTCTACTCAAAAGCTAGAATAGTTTTGTCAATTATATCAACAGTTATATCAGCATAATAACAAAATAATGGATTTCTGACATCAGCACTGTTCCCTGAGCTATATTATAGGAATTGCTCATTTAACAACTGGGAGTGCAACTTCACCGCTAAGCGACACAGTTAAGTAAATATGTTTACAGTTAATATTATTAACCATCTTACCACCTTATTTCTGCCGCAGTTGCTAAATAAGTCTTTCCTAAGTCATCATATGACCGTGACTTCCAATTTTATAGCTGGTTTCTCCACTGACTTTGCTTGCTGAAAACTGGCTGTGAAGGATGCATATGGCAATTATGTGACCACAGGAGGCTGATGGTTGAAAATATCTGCCAGTTGCCAAGTGCCCAATTCTCAATCATGTGATTGTTGGCATGCTGCGATGATCATTAAGTATAAGGGCTGGTTGTAAAGATACCAAGGAAAATGTCCTGCATCTCAATTCCTTCCTAAAACTTGCAGAAGCCTCCTGCAAGGCTTTCCTGAATTCTCATAAGAGGAATGAAATATGAAAAGAGGGCTCTGTCATTAGTATTTTTATTCCTAATGTATCTTCATGTATTATTGTATTTATAACCCTTACTTCTGTTGAAATGTAACAACCAAAACAGTTCCTTCTATTTATGAATTTAAGTAACTTGATCATCCAGTTACAAATAAAAACATAAATACTAAGAGTACATCTAACATCTTCTTTTGAACCATTTTGAGCATCGAACTCCCTCAAACATCCTGCACTAAGTACAAAACAAGTTGGTTGAAGTTTGAAACACTTCTAAAATGCTTCAAATAGCCTCCTTGATGCTCTAAACAGCAATTCTGCAGTTGCAGCTAGACATTTCACAAAGTTTTGCACTTAAAACACTTTATAGCAAATTGTTTTACATACTCTTCATAAATACTAAAACACTAAAATACACACATTGGATTACTTATCAATTAACTTCTCAAGCTTACCGTCTTTTGGGGGCCCTAATGAACAGTTCACATAAAAGCCTTCCTTGTTCATCTTTGTAATCTCTGATTGTGTTGTATAATTCATGGCAAACAGCAATCTAAAATAGCAGGGCAACAGAAAAAAATAAAAATACATTTGCTGTGATATTGAGTATCTGTATAACACTATACTTCTAAGGTTCAAAACATTTCGTGTTTCAAAATCAAAGTAGCATTTTTCCTTTTTAGAGATGAGCCAGCAAGAACGAAGGACAATGCCATGTAAAATTTCATAAAATACTGAAGCCATAGGAAAGATGGGATACATTAATATTTTCTTTCAGAAAAAATACACTTAAAGAAAATATGATGGTTTTTATGACATCTTCTACTGATCAAAATTTATCTTGTAAATTTAAGGAAGTGGTCTGTGTGTGTGTATGTATGTGTGTGTGTGTGTGTGTATTTCAGATATTTTTGTTATAAATGGAACCATATGTTATGACCTCTAAGAAACTTAGGATTTCTTAATTTGGTCAGTTTGGTCAGTTGGAAAAGGAGGAACCATCAATGAGCTAATAACAGAGTTGTGACCATGGTGAAACATGACTTTACAACCTTTTTTTTTATCACTTCCCAATTCGTATCTGAAGTAGTCTTAAATCATCCTTAGCAATTTCATTAACAAAGCTGTGTTTGATAGGCTTCCTTAAACCATCAACAAGCTACTGGTTTCAAATGTGAAGTCTGTGCACAAAATAAGCAGTTATAACAGCCAAGATCAACCAAACCAAACTAAACTAAACAAATAAGTCCTGTTTTATTAATTTGAGGATAGGCTGGGGAAAAAGGGTTTATTTGTCTGTGAACATGTTAAACAATTTATATACAAATAAAATCAATTTACTAAAGGAATATCTAAAGGAGAAAAACCTACTTTACAGGAAACGGACTTCCACCTTTAGCCAGCTTATGTGCCAAAACAGAGTTTGCCCATATGGGGTAGGGTTGGGTATCTGCACTCCCAAAATGGGAAGGGACAATTTTTCTTAACTTATTGTTTTATATTATTATTTAAAATTAGGTTCGTGATTATTTTATAACAAAACAAAATATTTGGTTTTTCTGATGCTAGAAATACTACTAAGAAAAATAATCAACACCCTTTTTTTTTAAATCAGCAGACATCCTATGACACTGAGAAATATCAGCCCAATATAAGAAGGTGGTTAGGAGATTTTAAAAATCTTAAATGTGGAAGTTTTCAGCTGTTATTTCACTCAATTACACTAACCTCCCACCCCACCACCACATCAAAGTCTGAAGACTCTGACCTCAACAACCCTGGAAAAGCTGTCAACTTCAAAGAAGACGGTGAGTTGTATCATTTATAAACTGCAAGTAAATATGCAGGAAGTCCTCATTTACAACTCCAACACAACTGGGACACTTGGCTATTAAACAGTCACTACATGAAATGTTTCTGTATTTATAATCTCACTTCTATTTTTCTTTGCTTTATAAACCAGCTGCTAAATAAGGAGTCCCTGTAATTCAACAATTTTCAGCAAATTTAAGCATCCTGAAATAGCAATGACATTTAGACTTATATACCACTTCCCTCTCTTAGAGCCCTCTCTAAGCAGTTTATAGTCAGCATATTGCCCCCAACAATCTGGGTCCTGTTTTGTTAAAATACAAAATATTCTGATGCTTCATTATTCTCCATTATGTATGCATATCACTCTAATTTAAAGGGACAATATTTTTAAAGTCCCAAGAAGTTAAAAGAATAAAGAGTTTAACAATTGCTTTCTTGTGATATAATAGACTGTTGCTTTTACATAATGACTAGGCTAGAAAGATAGACGTTTATGGGTATTTACAGGATCAACTGTTGGGAGGTTGGAGAGTCTTCTCCGCTTCCTACTTGGACCTGGTGTGTTTGTGGAATGGTGACCATCATCAAAATCTCCTCCACTGGCACTGCTAGAAGGAGAGGTAGCCCTTCGCCTCTTTGAGCTCATGGAATCCAACTTCTTCTATAATAAAGAAAAATGTTCTTAAACTTGGAAGATTTCAGAAAAAGAAAACATAAGATAACAAGACAGTAAATCCTAACAAATCTACAATTCAATTATTTGAAATAATTTACAGGTATCAGTGTGTCTTTGGTACGCTGTGTATTCTGATAAACTAGCTCCACACCTATTCACACAATGGCTGCCACTGTGAGCATGACTAACCAAGAACAATGATGAGACACACTGATAAGGATCGATTCCCACTCCCTCCAGCTCTCTACAGGGCATTTTCTGCATACAATTTTGTGGGCTTGGAACATGTCTGCAATACTGTAAATAATCTTCTACCTTAGAAATTTTTTTTCTAGATAACTTCTGGACAATGCATAGCTTCTTTAGATTCACCTTAGATCCCAGAATTCTGGGGAAATGGCCATGCTGTGTGGGGAATAGAGATAAGTTTGGGAAAGGCTGACATAACCTATATTAGGATACTATATTAATCGTTTTACTGTCAAGCAATAATTGTATTAGCCAAGCCCCTTGATGACAAAATTATAACAAAATAAATGGTTTTCTGAAGGGATTGAAACATTTCTATTTCCTAAAGAAACATTACCACAGCTGATATGTAGCAAGCATAAACAATTGCAATTTATTTTTACAGTGTGTGTGTGTGTGTGTGTGTGTGTGTGTGTGTGTGCGTATTTAAAAAAGCTGGACATCAAGATACACACACACACACACACAAACACACACACACACACACACAATATCAATTTGGCCACCTGACAACTTTCAAGGCAATGTACAACATTAAGCAAAAATCAATTACAACCAAAATCTGTTTTGTGCCAACACCAAAGCCAAAAGTATTAGCTCCAATTGTGACTGAGGACTGAACGTTCAATTACAACTGAATCGTGAATTAATTGCTGAATTTAAACGTACAGTAATTACAGAAAATATGTAATTACTATGATCACATTTCCCATGGACTATATTCAATATAAGAGCAACTTGTGTCCCGAAGTACTTTCATTTGTTATATTTTTAAAAAGTATATATTTATGTTAAGCATGGTTTTGAAATAGGCATGCAAATTTTATGCCATAAAAGCTAATGTGATTTGTGCAATAGTGACATGAAGTGTCCTAAGAGAAAAAATGAAAGGATCTAAAATATTATTGCAAAACAATTTGTTTGCTAAGCTAGAAGTAAATGCTTCTGTCAGAAGATTGAAGTGATATACATTAATGTGGACATAGATTATGTATCAAAAAGAAAATACAAAAGAATCCTTTAGGTAAATGAGGTTCTTATATTTTGCCAGTACTTCCTAAGAAAACTATTACTTAGTTGAAGACAAACATTAATTATAATGTAATATAATTACTAAAGATCAACCAAGTTTAAACAAAGCATGTTAGTTAAATTATTTTCATTAAATCACAAAGCAATTATTTCTTAATCCTACCAAACAATCTCAAGTCCATATGGAACTAGTTGATCTGAGCTGAAAAAGCTGAATCTTAAACCTGAAATTCACACAGTACAAATGCAGACTAAGAAATTATCATGAAGAAGTAAAGTGATAACTTGTTTGCAATTTTAAGGTGTGAATGATTCATAAACCTTCTAAAATTTCCTACTCATTTAAAAGCCGAAAAATAAAATAAAAAACCTCTTATTATCCCAGTCAAGTTCTTTTAACAAATTTAAAAATGTTAAGATTAGTATAGTCAGTTTTCCAAGGGAAACAAATAGGAAATCATGTTTTCCAATTATTTATTTATAGAAATATATTTTAAGAATATATATTTAGTCTAATATAATTGTATTAATACATTTGCACAAATTAATGTACAAATTCATGAGACACATGAAAAAACATGATTTTTACAAATCAAATACAGGTAATCCTCGATTTACAACAATTCGTTTAGTGACCATTCAGAGTTACAATGGGCATTGAAAAAATGACTTATGACTGTTTTTCGCAGTTATAATCTTTTCAGCATCCCATGGTCAGGTGATCAAAATTCAGATCCTTGGCAACTGGTTCATATTTATGACCACTGATGTGTGTGTCATGTGATCACCTTTTGCGACCTGACAAGCAAAATCAATGGGGAAACCAGATTCATTTAACAACCGAGTTACTAATTTACCAGCTGCAGTGATTCACTTAACAACTGAGGCAAGAAAGGTCATAAAATGGGTGAAATTTCACTTAACAAATATCTCACTTAACAACAGAAAATTTGGGCTCAATCATGGTCGTAAGTAGAGGACTACCTATATAAAACAAAAATGGCTGAGATGTATGGAAAAGGGACAAACAGCACACACATTACCAGCAAATTACCAGATTTACCAGAGTACAACCAGCACCACGAAAAGCCAATCTCCTCATAATGTCTGATAGGCAAGTAAGCAAACTGAGAAAAGGGAAATCTTTAAAGCACCAACTCAGCCGCAGTATTAGTACAGCAAAAACTGAAAGAGAAGATAACAAAAGGAAAGGAAAACAGAGAAGAAACAAAGAAAGAATAGGTAAATAAAGGAATTAAGAAGAAAGAATAAGGAAAACTATAGAAAACAGCGCAAAATAGGATTATAATACCTGGCTTGTTAGCAAATTTGAAATAATGTTTATTTAAAATTCAGAACAAAACTAGCTGTCTTAGAATAAGTGAATAAAGTTTGTAGTTTCATACTTATCAGTTACAAAACTCTGCTATTTGATATAGTAGAACTATAGTCTTAATGGTCATATTATTCCAGAAGAACTATACTAAGAAAAAAGATTGTTCATTATATATAAATCACCATAGTGCAGTGATGGTTAACCTTTTCGGCACTGAGTGCCGAAACTGGAGCGTGCGCATGGGCCAGAGCGCTGGAACCTGGAAGAGAGCAGCTGGCCGGGGTGCATTCGCGCGACAGAACCTCAAAGAGCAACTGGCGACAATACTCGTTCCCACAGAGAGGGTTCTGAATTCCACCTCTGGCACACATGCCATAGGTTTGCCATCACAGCCATAGTGTATCTATTGTTCTAATTAAATAATATATTGATCAACATTAAAAAAATAACATTCAGAAATTGCAAAGGCCAATGTACGTCATATAACAAAGTCATTAAGGTTTAATTATAATAAATTATAAATCATTATAAAAACTTCAAATTAATAATGCAGGCACAGATCTAATACTTTTAAATGCAGTTGCTGAAGCACTTCAAACTAAACAATAGCTTAGTGATTGATTATGGAATAACTGGCTATATTTACAACACATAAGGCAACAAAACTATAGTTCATGTATACATAGAAGTAAACCATATTTTGGTAACAACTGTTTCACATTTTACTCCAAGCCAAGTAGCAGTTGTAATTTTGTCTGATAAATGACAAATAAATTGAAAGCAAACAAAGCAAAGGTATTTAAAGCTAAAGGTTAAATGACGGATTTGTACTTCATACAGTGGTTGAAATGATGGTAGGTAATGAACTTTATAATGAATCCTATAACTAATTTTTAAAACCTGATAAAAGAGAAGTAATATGTTATGTGAATACTAAAGAATAGAAATGCGTAGATGGTGTAGAGTAGATGGTAAAAGCAGACAGATATTAGAACATTGACTTGGCTTGCTTATGGACTGCTTATCTGATTTGTGTAATGTTTGTGTGACAGCTGCTTCAGTACCTGACAATAAAAGAATGTTGTTATTGTTTGCCAAACAAAGGAAAAGATGGCAAGAATGAATGCAGGGGGATTAATCTGTTAAGTATGCTTGGCAAGGTGCTGGGCAATTTTGATAGAAAAAGTGTGAGATGATGTTAGCAAAATTTAAGAAAGCTGTATGACTTCTTGTAGAGAGAGATTTTTTGCTTTTCAGAATATTTTTGAGAAATGTACAAATATATGATCTATTGCGTATTTCTTGATTCAAAGGAAGTATAAAATAAAGAGAATTAAGCTTGAATTATGGAAAATTATGGTATTAAAGTACGGTTACTAATTATGGTAAAGAGGATCTAATGGAGATATAATATACATAAGCACATTGAATGATTATCAAATGGTTCAACAATAGGCAGAAAGTAAGACAGATGTCCAATGTTTGCTTGATTTTTTAAATGTATTTATGAATAAATATATTAGAAAGTGTGTGTTCTACATAATAAATATATTAGGAAGTGTGTGTTGTGATGATTGGAGATATGAAAGTACTTATGCTGTTGTATACAGATGATGTCACATTATGGGAGAGAACCAAAATGATTCATGTGAAAGTTAGATTCAGACATTGTCTGTCTCTGCATATATATCAACATTAATGTGTTAAAAACCAAAATACAGGTAGCCCTCGACTTACAACCATAATTGATCCAACATTTCTATTGCTAAGTGAAACATTTGTTAAGTGAATTTTGCCCCATTTTACAACTTTCTTGCCATAGTTGTTAAATGAATTACTGCAGTTATTAAGTTAGTAACAGATGTTAAGGGAATCTGGCTTCCCCATTGACTTTGCTTGTCAGAAGATGACAAATGACCCCAGGACACTACAATTGTCATAAATATGTCAGTTGTTAAGTGGCTGAATTTTGATCACATGACCATGGGAATGCTGCAACGGTTGTAAGTGTGAAAAACGGTCATAAGTCACTTTGTTCAGTGCTGTTGCAACTTTGGTCACTAAATGAACTGTTGTAAGTCGAGGACTACCTGTAATTGCATTTGACTAGAAAAAGTAAATAAAACAATTGCAAGTTTCTGTAAATAGCAAAATATGAAGAAAGATTAATTTACATATCTTGAATTTTCATTAAACTGGAAAAATGGGTGGCGAAATTATAACGTGCAAATTATGGAAGATTTGACATCAACATGATGAAATATGTGGTCTACTGTAAAGCAACAATGCTTGTTGGGAAAAAAATGGGAATGTAAAAAAATTTTTTCTGCCCACTTTATTATACAGAAATGATAGATTGGTATTCCAAAAGAAATTTATGTCAAATGTACATAATAAAGAAAGAAGAAACACTATCAGAAATAAAAGAGTGTTAAATGAACGTAAGGCAACAGGGACTAACCAGTTCAAAAGAAATTCACTGAGGTGATTTGGTGAAGATGAAAGAGGATCAAACTGGAAATAAAACATTGTGAATTAAAAATGAATGGTCTGAGAAAATGGTCTGGGAAATCATGAAAGCACTGGTTGGATAGAGTTGATGAGATTCTCAAAAAAGAGAAGATAAAAGGGTTAAAAACATAAAAAACCATGCATGAAGTAGTGTATGAACAGAGCGAAAATAAGTATACCATATTTTTGGTCAGCTTCAGCATGTTACCGTAGCCTGATTTACCATGAAGAGCTGATTGGCGGTTGGATCGGAACACTGCCAATCAGTTATTCCAGGCTGCGGGGATCGCCACAGCACATTGCCGCCTCTGCGCATCACGTTTTTGGCCTCTGCACCTTGTGTTTTGGCCTTCGCACACTCTGTTTTAGATTGGCACCACTGCCGCTGCCAATCCCTGCTGCCTGGAAGCAGCCGAAAATGCAATGCATGGAGGCCAAAAACGGGGCGTGCAAAAGCCAAAAACACGACGCACAGAGGCAGAGATTGGCGGCGATGTGCTTGGCAATCCCCGCAGCATGGTATGGGTCTAAAATGGGGTGTGTGAAGGCTGAAAACATGATGGACGGAGGCTGAAAATGTCTGAAGAGTGGGAGCCAGCGGGTGGGCAGGGCTTTGACAACATTCGGTATATAAGACGCACCGCAATTTTCACTCACTTTTTTGGGGGGGGGGAGTGCATCTGAAAAATACGGTATTTTGCAAGGATGGAGCATTATAAGTCATGTTGATATAAAATACTTTGTTATATTTCTCTTTTGCATCTCCTACCTTTAATTTTTTTTACCTATTCCCTTTCTATTGTTTGCATTTTACTGCATACCCTAAAAGACAACATTGTCATGAGTATTTTTTATATGTAGATAACCCTTTGACAATTGTTTCAGGTAGGAAAAAGAGGACACAGAATAGCACATTTAAAAATAATACTTAGTCAGCCTACTGTCTAAAAGGGCATAGTGTAGTCTGCCATTTATTCTAATTCCTTATATCAAATTATTTTCTGAACATTCAATAAATAAAATAACCAATAATCTTATTATAAAAATAGTATTTTGTTGCTACAGGTCCATTAACTGAACTGTCATTCTTTTTCTATTAGTTAAATAGTTGTGCTGATATTTCTTGAAAAAGTACTACAATTATTTACCTGATTTTAGATAATTACAATGCTTTCAGTATTTTAAATAAACTGTCAATATAGTTACAATTATTACAATGTAACAGTTTATCGCACATTAATTTTTCTATCTGACTTAAGTATATCAGCTCAACCAATGAATTGCTAAAATTCATATCAAGAACAAAACAAAATAAAACATGCCTTTTTAAGTTATAATTTCTGGGTAGAATGAAATGAAAAAAAAAATCGATGTTTATCAGAAGCATGAAAATAGTATCTGTACTATTCTGTAAAAATAACCATTATTCTACTGTTAAAATGAAAACAGCTATCTATCACTTCCTGGTTAAACTGTTTTTCCTTTTGGAGTAGATAATTCTAATTTCCAAAAATGTAAGACTCCTTCATTATACCGTTGATCTGAAAAAAAGTTATGTGCAACTTGAAAGCTTGTTAATATGCCAGCCAAATCTGTCTCTTTGGATGTTATCAATATGCTAAAAAAAAGGAAAAGAAAACCAATGGAGTTCTCTTCTGATAATGCCTTAGTTTTTCAAAATTTATTTTAACAAGCAGGCAATTAAGATAGTGAGGGGTCCTTGGTGCTCTCTGAGCTTGCTTGTTTTCTTGCAGATGTCTCATTACCCAAACTAGGTAACATCACTAGTTTCGGTAATGAAATGTCTGAAGAAAACAAGCGAACTTAAGAAGAGCACCAAGGAGTCCTTATTTCAACCCTGAGCTACATATATTCTCCTTTATTAATTAAGACTGTCTCAAAAGAATGGCATATTTTCACTGGCTATGTAAAATGAAAAATATATAACTCCTTAAACGTAGAAATAAATGAATTTTGGACATTTCAAAATATTGGTTATTAGATGAAAAACTAAACTATAAATTCCACTACACTGTTAAGCTTTTCAACATCTTTAAATAAAGGAAATATTAAATATTAAAGGGCAGCCAATTTTTCACTTGATGGTACATATCATTCTTTTTAGCTGTTATAATTTGCAGAATTCCTGTCCCTTTGTGTAGTAACTGTGGCTGGGTTCATACAATATGCTAAATCCAAATTAACACCTGTTGTGGCCACATAACAAACAAAGCCCTATATGTATAATGTATAGGGCTTTGTATAATATATAATATAGGGCTTTGTTTGTTATGTTTTATATATATATATAAAACATAACATATTTTTATTTGTTTTTTTGTTTTATTTTTATTTATTTATTTGTCAATCATATATAACAGGTAAAAGTATAAACATAATTTGGATACATGAAAAGAGTAAGTAAAAAAGGAATATTAGGACAGGGACTGTAGGCACAGGGGTGCACTTATGCACCCACGTGCATATATAGTTATGTGGCCACAACAGGTGTTAATTTATATAAAAACCATATTATGGTTTACCATGTTAAATCAACAGACTACCATATCCCAGCACACTGTATGAATCCAGCTGCTTCCGAAACAGTACCTATATTTCAGATTGTTTTTATTAGGAAACCTAAAGCCATGCTTGTAAAGAAACTTATAGTCTATAGTCTTTTAGAAGAAAGTTTTATCGTGGAAAAAAGAGCAACAAGGTTGTTTATGCCTCAATGCGGAGAAGTGGATGGGAGAGAGGATTCAGGCAGTGATTACTTTTGACAAGTGCAGCGGGCTCTGCTCTGGACTAGAGCGAAAACTTCAAATCATTTCTCCAGCCAAGGCTTAGGATAGACACCCCTCCTGTTAACTGCTTTTGAAATGTTGGGGTATGTATATATATATATTTTTCTCTCTCTCCTAAACGTGCTGACTGGGGAAAAAGAAAACCCGGAAAACAGATAAAATGACCCACAAATTCCTGGGAAGAATCCACCAGAAACAGGGGTCGGGGGACGCGTGTGAACTCAGGGAGAGAAAAGAGGGTTAGTAGGTCAGAGGCAGCCCAGGGGCTGGTGGGGAGGGAGGGCCGGTCTCTTTCCCCTCGGGAAGAGACGGGAAGGCCGGTCAGAAGCGGGCAGAGCCAAAGAGGAACCAGAAGGGAGGCGAGCAGCCCCGAGTCCTCGGCAGGAGAGGCGCAGAGATCGGGGGCTTCGGCAAAAGAATCTCGCCCAGCAGCTCCGGAGCCACACAAAGGAGACGCGCCGCGGCCTCCTGTCTTCCCTTCCCGCGAGCGCCGCTTGTTTTCCGGAGCCGAGCCAAGCCCGGCCCCTCACCCTGAACTTACCCAGCCAGCCCCGCTGCTGCTGCTGCTAATCCTCCGCCTCCTGCAGCCGCGGCCGCGCTCAGTCCCCGTCGCCGCCACTGCCCCCCGCGCCGTCGGCGTTGCCGCCACTGTTGCCGCTCACTTCGCTCGCTCGCTCGCTCCCAAGCGATCCCGCCGCTGTCGCAAAGCCAAGCCTCTCGGCCGCCAAGCGAGACGCGCGGAGCGACAGCCAGGCCGCGGCGCTTTACGGCAGCCTTTCGGCGAGGTTCTTCTTTCTTCCACGTGGATCGCTCCGAAGGAGAAGAGAGGAGAGTCGCCTCCGGCCGCCATGAAGCGACCGAGTGAGTAGCTCAGCGGCTATACCGGGGTGGGAGGACAAACAGGGATGGGCCGGTAGTCGGCCGGTTGGTTAATAATTCGCGATCGGAGAGACGCAGGGGAAGGAGCTCCGTACAGGGTGTCTCTCCTGGGTCTTTGCTTCGCGATCCGTTCCGGCCAAAAGCGACCCAGATCGGGAAGGCCGCTTGTCTTCCACGAGTAATGAAGTGTAGTGTCGTGTTACGGACAGGCTCCTGCGATCTAAGGCCCACCTGATCGTTCCTGATGTTCTCCAGATGCGCAGGAGAGCACACGAGGCCTGGAGATTGGAGATCACTTTGTGGGTAACATGGCTTGGAGCATGTAGGCTTTCACTCATCCGTCTCATGACTGTCCCAAAGGTGCTGCCGTTCAAAAGGCAACTGGACTTTCGGGGGGGGGAAGGGTTCCCCTTGAAAGCGAAAAACCCCCAAGAAAGTCCAATTGCCTTTTGAACGGCAGCACCTTTGGGACAAACCATGAGCTGGATGAGTGAAAACCTCCATAGAGAGCAAGCCATGCTACCAACATTCTTCTCCAATCTCCAGCCCTCGTGGGAAGAAACTTCTTCGGTTTCAGAATTGGATGAGAAGCGAAACGTTTTCAAGGGGGGATAAAAACCCAAGAAAGTCCAGTTGCCTTTTGAACAGCACCTTGCATGGCTTGCCTGCATCGCCCCCCCTCTCCCAAGCTGATGCAAAATTAAATACAAAGAAGCAAAGGAAAATTCTAAGCAGAGTCTAGAAATGCAGCCCTATTTGCTCTTATCTCGATTTTCTAAGGATTTTGTTGTTTTGTGTGGCATCTGATATAACCTTGTGCTCTCAGACAGAGATGAGTTAATTAAATTTCTACTTGTGCTGGTGAGTTCTGGTTGTTTAAAAAAATGTTCAATGAATGGGAAAGCTTACAATCTTAAAACTTATATAATGAAGGGGGAAAATCATTGGGAAAAACCAAGGATATTTATACTATGTCAGCCAACTATTTATCTGTTGTTACTTTTAATGACCACAGACAATAAGCAATTGGGACTAATCCAAAATACTCAATGAGACTTAAATTTCAAATACTGTGGAGCGAGAAAAGATTACATTCCTAATCATATTCTGTGTGTTCCTGTAAAGGCAGGATAAAATTGTAATATTACCTAAGTAATCTGGGTCTATTCAGACATTTTATTTCCTATTTATTAAATTATGTTTCTAGAGTCATAGTTGTGGAAAAGTAGTGTGGCACACATTTCATTTGTCTGATATATGGTGATAGAATTTAACTTTTTGCATTTTTGCCTTTCAGAGTTAAAGAAAGCTAGTAAGCGCATGACCTGCCACAAACGTTATAAAATACAGAAAAAGGTAAATGTGTATTTTGAATTAATTTCTGCTTAAAACAAGTATGGATTTTGCTGTTCCCATTGTGTATCCCAGTTGTCTGTCCTGGTTTACAATCGGAACAGTTGCTCACTACATTGAAGAAAGGTTATTTGAATCCTTTTATGAGAAGTATGGAAAGAACATAAAGTTGATGTTATAATTAACTCTTCAGTGGTATAATTCTTGCTTCAGAAATGTTTGGTTGAACATTCTTTCATTTCCATTCTTCTCCTTGAATTCCTCCTGTCTTCAGTTTAATTATCCTCTTTGTCATCATCAGTTGATGAGTTATCTTTAGAAAGAAATAGAAAAGTGACATGCTTTCCTTACAACCTATTTTTGTTATAAGGTTGAATAACATTGCAGAATTGCTTTAATTGTTTTAAAGTCCCATTATTTTTGGTTCATAACATAGTAGTCAACAAATGTTGAGTAGTTCTCTGTTTCCGTCAAAAATTTAAAATATCCTGCAATGCCCCTGTGAATTTGCTGGGTTACCTTGGTGCACAGTTTGGAATGTACAGTTTTAAACGTTTTTAGAATTCATGATTAGGAATAATATTATAGTTTATGTCATACTTTCGATAAAGTATAGAAAGTAGGACTACAAGTAAAAAAGTTCCGAAGCTCCAAAAGTCAGAATAAAATTAGTATTTTGTTTAGCATCCATACCTGACTCGAAATAGCAAAGATAAGGTACACTTCGATCCAAATTTGTGTGCCTTT
Source organism: Ahaetulla prasina (assembly GCF_028640845.1). Lineage (NCBI taxonomy): Eukaryota > Metazoa > Chordata > Lepidosauria > Squamata > Colubridae > Ahaetulla > Ahaetulla prasina. The sequence continues at coordinate 72,544,494 of NC_080540.1, read as the reverse complement.
CTTCTATTTTCATTGAAAGATATGCTGCCACATTTGTGTTCTGATAATTAATTGCCCACCATGTTTGTTAAAATATGCCCCTTACAAGCGAAGAATATGTAGAGAGTGTTGAAGTTTTTGTATGAAGAGGAAGGAGAGATGAAAAAAATCCATAGTAGTAAAAGAGGGTCACTGTTTTTTATAGGTACGAGAACACAATAAAAAACTTCGAAAAGAAGCCAAGAAACATAAACACAGGAAACCAAAGAAAGATCCTGGAGTTCCCAATACGGCCCCATTTAAAGAAGAGATTCTTCGGGAAGCTGAACATAGGAAACAACAGGTAAAACAGCTTAGAATAGAATAGAATAGAATTTTATTGGCCAAGTGTGATTGGACACACAAGGAATTTGTCTTGGTGCATATGCTCTCAGTGTACATAAAAGAAAAGATACGTTCATCAAGGTACAACATTTACAACACAATTGATGATCAATATATCAATATAAATCATAAGGATTGCCAGCAACAAGTTATAGTCATACAGTCATAAGTGGAAGGAGATTGGTGATGGGAACTATGAAACGATTAATAGTAGTGCAGATTCAGTAAATAGTCTGACAGTGTTGAGGGAATTATTTGTTTAGCAGAGTGATGGCCTTCGGGAAAAAACTGTTCTTGTGTCTAGTTGTTCTGGTGTGCAGTGCTCTATAGCGTCGATTTGAGGGTAGGAGTTGAAACAGTTTATGTCCAGGATGCGAGGGATCTGCAAATATTTTCACGGCCCTCTTCTTGATTCGTGCAGTATACAGGTCCTCAATGGAAGGCAAGTTGGTAGCAATTATTTTTTCTGCAGTTCTAATTATCCTCTGAAGTCTGTGTTTTTCTTGTTGGGTTGCAGAACCGAACCAGACAGTTATAGAGGTGCAAATGACAGACTCAATAATTCCTCTGTAGAATTGGATCAGCAGCTCCTTGGGCAGTTTGAGCTTACTGAGTTGGCGCAGAAAGAACATTCTTTGTTGTCCTTTTTTAATGATGTTTTTGATGTTAGCTGTCCATTTGAGATCTTGCGATATGATAGAACCCAGAAATTTGAAGGTTTCTACTGTTGATACTGTGTTGTCAAGTATTGTGAGAGGTGGAAGTATGGAAGGGTTTTTCCTAAAGTCTACCACCATTTCTACGGTTTTGAGTGTGTTCAGTTCCAGATTGTTTTGGTTGCACCACAAGGCTAGTCGTTCGACCTCTCGTCTATATGCGGATTCGTCATTGTCTCGAATGAGACCAATCACTGTTGTGTCATCTGCGAACTTCAGTAGCTTAACAAATGGATCATTGGAGATGCAGTCATTGGTATACAGAGAGAAGAGAAGTGGGGAGAGCACACAGCCTTGGGGCGCCCCTGTGCTAATTGTACAGGTATTTGATGTGATCTTGCTTAGCTTCACCTGCTGCTTAAACTTTGGTGTGTAACCGTATAAAATTGGACAATCAACCATTGTTTATTAAAAGCAGAACTGATATTTTCTGAGCATCTGTCAGGAGGTTGAAAACCATTATTCCGTGTTTGGTGGGATTACAGAAAAAATATGTAGTTTTCTATATCCGTCTATATCTGCTAAACTTATTAAAGCATGTCTATGCCACATGTCATACAGTGCATAAGTGGAAAGAGATTGGTGATGGGAACTATGAAACGATTAATAGTAGTGCAGATTCAGTAAATAGTCTGACAGTGTTGAGGGAATTATTTGTTTAGCAGAGTGATGGCCTTCGGGAAAAAACTGTTCTTGTGTCTAGTTGTTCTGGTGTGCAGTGCTCTATAGCGTCGTTTGAGGGTAGGAGTTGAAACAGTTTATGTCCAGGATGCGAGGGATCTGCAAATATTTTCACGGCCCTCTTCTTGATTCGTGCAGTATACAGGTCCTCAATGGAAGGCAAGTTGGTAGCAATTATTTTTCTGCAGTTCTATCCTCGCCTTCCTCGGGCAGGGAATAACGAAGGGAGGGGGCAGAGGAGGCGGCAAGCGCGAAGAGGCTGCTGGCCGTGCCCGGCCCAGCAGTTCTATCCTCGCCTTCCTCGGGCCGCCTGGTGAGGCTCCTCGCGCCTCCCATGTCGGACACGCTGGCGGCAGTGACAGCCATCGAGAAACAGGTGAGGAGGCGGCAAGCGCGAAGAGGCTGCTGGCCGTGCCCGCCCAGCAGTTCTATCTCGCCTTCCTCGGGCAGGGAATAACGAAGGGAGGGGAGGAGGCGGCAAGCGCGAAGAGGCTGCTGGCGTGCCCGGCCCAGCAGTTCTATCCTCGCCTTCCTCGGGCAGGAATAACGAAGGGAGGGGAGGAGGCGGCAAGCGCGAAGAGGCTGCTGGCGTGCCCGGCCCAGCAGTTCTATCTCGCCTTCCTCGGGCAGGAATAACGAAGGGAGTTTCAAGTTCATACCAAATACAAAACAAAGTTAAGATTGGTGTCCAAATTGTCTTTAAGACTTGTGGATTTCAGTTCCCAGAGTTCTCAGCCAGCTTTGCTGGCTGAGGGACTCTGGGAGTTGAAGTCCACAAGTCTTAAGGGACCAAGTTTGACACCCCTGGCCAAGATGAATGAATATGAAACATTTTCCCCTTAAATGAAGATGATATCCACATATTGTTGCTTTTAGTAGACTGACTGTATCCATCTGTATTGTAATGTCCCAGGTTTTCAGGCCGCATGCCTTTCTGAATAATTATATTTAAAATATTACATTAAAATCAACATAACACAAACACACACGTACACAAACATAGAGATACACATGCACATATATATAACTCACACACATATAGTATACTTAAGCCTAAACTGTGCATAGGGACTACCCAGACGGCTGAAAAAGTGATTTCTGACAGGTTCTCACACTTTGACTGGTCCTCACACGTACAACTATCTTTACATTTTGCACCCTATCTTGTAACCGTGGTGAAGAGAAGCAGTTGTGAAATGAGTGATATGGTTGTTAAAAATGCTGCAATGGGCATAAATGTGAGGATGGTCATAAGTGTGAGGACTGGTCAAAAATTACTTTTTTTAGCCCTCTGAGTAGTTTCTATGCCCATAGCCACATCCACTCAGTCACATGAGCAGTTAGCCACGCCCACCAGTCACATGACCACCAAGCCACACCCCAAAATAAGCCACGCCCATTCCCCCCCCCCCCCGGTGGCCCGGGCCTTTGCTTATTTTTCTGTATTTGGCCCTCGCTCAAAAAAGTTTGGACACCCCTGCGTTAGATCTATGGAAGTTGTTTCTTTTCTGATAATATCTAGAAGTTTTAGTTGCTTTATAAATTTGGGAAATCATAAATTATATTTCTTACCCGACAATAGTAATTTGAATAGAATAGACTTTTATTGGCCAAGTGTGATTGGACACACAAGGAATTTGTCTTGGTGCATATGTTCTCAGTGTACATAAAAGAAAAGATCATCAAGAATTCTAAGGTAAAACACTTTTAATGATAGTCATAGGGTACAAATAAGAATCGGGAAACAATATCAATATAAATCGTAAGGATATAAGCAACAAAGTTACATTAAAAGTGGGAGGAGATGGGTGATGGGAACGATGTACTAATAGTAGTACAGATTTAGTAAATAGTTTGACAGTGTTGAGGGAATTATTTGTTTAGTAGAGTGATGGCATTCGGGAAAAAACTCTTCTTGTGTCTAGTTGTTCTGGTGTGCAGTGCTCTCTAGCGTCGTTTTGAGGGTAGGAGTTGAAGCAGTTTATGTCCAGGATGTGAGGAGTCTGTAAATATTTTCACAGCCCTCTTTTTGACTCGTGCAGTATTGGAACTATTCATTATTGCATCCAGTATGATCTCTTGCCAGTTATTGGCAAAATATCGTCCTCTCTGCTTCGTTTTCGTGTCCCTTCCTCTTATCCTAGAACAGATGGAGGGTTTAGGGGAAGGAGAGTGCAAGGGGAATTCCCCAACCTGAACAGAATACCATTTTCCCCTATATATTTCAGTATATTCAAAGACAAAAGAATTACAGTGATAAAAGTATTCTAGATATATTCCAAGCTATTTTCTTTCCATTTTATTAAGTTTTAAACATGTACATATTTTATTTGTATTTATATTCTACTTTTTTTATAAAGCTATTTGCAGTTACCTTTAGCTGTATATTTAAATATTCCCAACCATTTTTTTAAGCATGGTTTCTACTAAGAATATCATGAGTTTGATATGGTTCTGAAAACAATCCTCAGAGAATGTGTTCAATTTGTTGGAGAACCTTTTTTTAAGTCCATTTGAATTACTCTTAAATTAGCTTGATACCAAAATAGTACCAGGAGTCATGACTCGTAAGCTTTCAAATGTAAATTAGTCTGATGGTCTCAAATACCATATTGTTCTTTATTATTACCTCTCTTTAGGTAATTGAGGCTTCAGATGTCATACTTGAAATCTTGGATGCTAGAGATCCTCTAGGCTGTAGATGTCCACAGGTTGAGCAACTTATTGCTCAGTCTGAGGGAAGAAAAAAAATACTTTTGGTTTTAAATAAAATTGGTAAGTAAAATGAGTAGTTTTTTTTATATACACTTTTCAGCTCTATTCATATGCCAATTAAGTCCAATGATTTGAAGATCTTGTGTGAAATTTAGAAAGGGAGATAGGACACTTGCCCGTTTTTCTTAAATGCTAGTAGAAGCTAGCTTGTATTTAAACTTTAGTGTTTGACTGCTCTGTTGATTACATTATCATTTAAATAATTCTTCAGTAGGATGTGAGCTATGAGGAGGCTATAAAACATGCTGACCTGCATCTGGAGACTTTCAGATCCAACTCTGAGCTCACTCTTCCTGCTAAGGAGGCATAACTGATTCTAGTCATTCTCATCCTGTATGTTTAGAAACACCTAGATTGCACCCACACAGTGTTTTGATCTTGTGAAAATCTTCATAAGCATTTTGTCTTCTAAGCTGTTGGCGGGCACACAGGGTATTATTCCCATTTAATGTGGCCCTGTTTTGAAAGAAACTGAAATAAAGCTGACTGTGGAAAGGCTTTTATTGAAGTATTGATTACACTATGTTTCATTCTGTTCTCAATTTAAACCTCAAAATTGTATTGAACTGCCTGGGTGTATACCTCAAGCTTAGAATACATCTGGTTTGCTGAAGAATTTGGAATTGCCTCTGGAATTACCTATATATGGCTGTGAATATCCTCTGGAGCATGGTATCTTTCCTTAACTACTAAATTTGCAATGTTGCGCATAACAAAGAATATCTTCTATGTTAATCAAGCAGTCGTGTGAAATAGCAACTATTTTGGCTGCTGGGTGTTATTTTTGTCTTATCTTCATATCTTACAATCTGTTGATTGTCCAATAAAATTATTTAATAGGCCCGTGATAGCGAACCTATGGCACATGTGCCAGAGGTGGCATGCAGAGCCCTCTCTGGGCATGCACACCATCACCAGCTGCTCTTCCGGGCTCCATCGCGTGCATGCATGCCAGACAACTGGTCTGGCACGCATGCACACTGGACAGCTGCTCTCTTCTGGGTTCCAGCGTGTTCCAGCGTTCCAGTGCGTGCACATGCTCCAGTTTCAGCACTTGGTGCTGAAAAGGTTAACCATCAGTGTAATAGGCTTTACTGGTTTCTGTACTTTTAAAGATCTATGACTATAGTTAACCATTTTAAATAGGTTCATGCTGGGCAGCTTCATGAAGTAAATAATGTGCCTCATAATACTTTTGAGAAACACGGTTAAATCTAAATCCAATGAAATAGAATCTTATCATTGCACCAGTCAGTTTCATTTGGGTATTGGGACTTTCAATGTGAAAGGAACAGAAATAATGGGATCCACAAGTCTTAGACATTTATTTCATTTTTAAAATTGCATCAGAATAGGGCATGAATACTTACTGCGGTTAATTAATTACTTGCAGTAATAATTTCTTACTGCAAGTAGGCAGAAGTGCTCTTTATATGATATACATCTAATAATCCTCCCAAGACTTTAGAGAATAACAGATTACAGACAACTGCAAATAGTTTTCAGTATTTAATGAGTAGCTCACAAATATTGATGCCATAACGATCATAACTCAGTGGCTTTCTAGATGTAACCTTGAAAAGGCATGAGGAATTTGGTAGTATCTTTTCTGTCTAACAGATTTTATTAAAAAGCAGGGGGTTTTGTGCGCTGCAACTTACTTCATCCGGTACCTTTTAATAAAATTTGTTAGTTGGGAAATGGGCTGCCAGGTTCCTTTTGATTTTTTTTCTCCATAGACTAACACAGTTCTCCTCTTACTCAATGTTTGAAACACATGGATTGTCACACAACAGCATATTTTTACAGCATGTTTCTGCATGTTTTTTTCTCCTAGATCTGATACCAAAAGAAAACTTAGAAAATTGGTTAAATTATTTAAATAAAGATCTTCCAACTATTGCTTTTAAATCATCGATGCAGATAAAAGACAGAACTGTGGTAAGAACATATTTTGCTGTCTTCTGTAATACTACCCAAACCTATAATTTATATATGCATATAAAAGACTAAAGATAATATGAAATCTTTTCCTCCTGTTTAATAAATGATTAAATTAGTATTCCTGAAGATACAGTGATCATACATTCTGTAGAGGTAAGCATGCATCGATTGTATTGCCACTATCATATATTCTAGAAAATCCTTAAAACAGGCGATTTAAACTACTGAATCCAACCCACTTTTCATACAGGAAACTAAATCGTATTTCCATTCAAGAGGAGTCATTGGAAAATTGATTATACTATGATACCACCATTATTGTTAGATTGAAAAAAGTTTATTTTCATGTGAAATAAGCACGGGTGCTAATATGACCAGACAGAAGATAGTAGTTGTGCTTTCTTCCTCAGTTCCTTTCTTAATAACTAAATTCTTTGACTAGAAAAGTCCGTTGGGATCATCTAGTGCTAAAAAGCATTTGTGTTTTCCTTCAGTAAATAAATTATGAGGGCAGTGAAAGATTCTGAAATCTAAAACCAGAGCTATGGAAAGATTCTGAAATTTCTATATCAGAGCTATGGAAAAAATAAACCTAGAGAGGCTTGAACAAAGTTAGGGACAAGAGAGATTGGGTATCATATAAAATAGTTCTGGGGTGTTTAAAAATGCATTCTCTAGGGTTTTGTGTCCATTTTATTCATAACACTGAATAAAGTTAATGTCTAAAATTTCAGCAATATTCTATAAAGATTCTTAACTTTTCCTATTATATTCTACAATTGAAGGAATTGTGGCAAGGTGTGGCAACACTACAGATGGAGTGTTCTGCTTTTTGTTTAGATAAAAATTCATAAATTGATTTCTCTTTTACTGATTTCATGGATTTATCATAATTGATTCTTTGACTTAAATTCTTATTTTAGTAAAAAGCTGCTGATACATATGGCTGTATCTTGTAATGAGTCAGATAGAAATATATTTCTCTGAAATAGATATTCTGCTGATCTTATTTTAAATTTACAGCAAGAGAAAAGAAATACAAAGAAGAATAGTGCATACCTAGAATTATCAAGAGCAAACAAATGCTTTGGAAGTGAATGTCTCCTGAAACTTCTACAAGAATATTCTATGACTAAAGATGAAGTTATACAGGTTGGGGTGATAGGTAAGTTTGCATTGTCCGTATGGAGTTCTGTGAATTATAGTACATACTTGTATATAGTAAGGACTACTATGGAAATTCATGCTTGAAAATATACATAAAATATTGTAATTAGTCACATTATACATTTTTTATGCTGAGGATGCCTGCTAATTTATAATACTAGAGTGAGAAGTGAGGATATATACACTTTTGTCTTAATCTCACGGTGAAGACTTCAGATCCAACTCTGATCTTGCTCTATAGGCACTTTAAAAAGTGAAAACCTAATTGACCCCAGTTATTCTAACCAATATTTTCAAAGAATGCAACATTGTCCCAAATCAGAAGATGAAAATTATTCTTTATTCTTCCACTCAGACCTTGTTGTATTTCAAACCTAAATGTAATAGCCAAATGAGAGGAAGGGGAAATTGAAATAGGAATCCAACCTTTTCTGAATAAATATTTTTTCTGGAATATCTGATTATTTAAAGTGGCATTCCTAGAATATAAAGTAAATTGAAGATGCTGTATTTATGTTCATAGGTGTTGCGGAACTAAAAATAGAATCTTACCCATCTAAATCTCTGATCTTCAAAATAATTCACTTCATGTTATGTCTTACAAAAGTTTTTTGTTTTATTTTATGATGGGCTTTAGGTTTTCCAAACGTGGGGAAAAGCAGCATAATCAATAGTCTGAAAGAGGTACGCGCCTGCAACGTGGGACCAGAGAGAGGCCTTACAAAGTTAGTTTGCTTTAATAAAGCAGTGTTGTAACAGAGCACACATATGCATACCTATGCATGGGTTGGTCTTTCTGGGTCCCACAAGCAACAGTCCCTCAGTCCTTCTCCCACAAACTTACCTATAATCCTTGGGTGTCTGCCCAGTGTCTGCCACCACGCTCTTTTTACAGAGAAGAAATCTTTCTGCATCTTTGTCAGAAGTAAAAGTGTGTGAAAAAAATTGTTTTTAACTTATCTGTAACTTAGAGTGGATAGGATAGGATAGGATAGGATAGAATAGAATAGAATAGAATAGAATAGAATAGAATAGAATAGAATAGAATAGAATAGAATAGAATAGAATTTTTTATTGGCCAAGTGTGATTGGACACACAAGGAATTTGTCTTGGTGCATATGCTCTCAGTGTACATAAAAGAAAGATACGTTCATCAAGAATTCTAAGGTACAACACTTAATGAAAGTCATAGGGAACAAATAAGCAATCAGGAACAATATCAATATAAATTGTAAGGATACAAGCAACAAAGTTACAGTCGTACAGTCATAAGTGGAAAGAGATGGGTGATGGGAACGATGAGAAGATATCAGAAGACAATAAGAAGAATATACATAGAATTACTTAGATCAATTCATGATAAAAAAAAGTTTTACTAAAAAAATCCTAATTTAAAGTTAGCCTGGATAGCTATTTCCTTCAGTAGCTTCTTTCAAAGTTTTTCTCCAATCCTTCTGTGGATGACTACATTCCATTATTCTGCCATCTGTTTCCTCATAATTCTGGTTTGTGCATGCACCTGATTAATCCCAACCATTATGTCTCTGTTCTGTTAAGGTCCATACAAGCAGTGCACATTGACAAACGTATTAAGATGTTGGATAGTCCCTGTATAATTGCAGCACCTTCATGCTCTGCTCTAACTCTAGCACTGAGAAGTATCACATATGCTGAAAACCTACTTGATTCAGTAGATGCTGTTCTGAAGCACTGTAGGAAACAGCAGGTAAAGATACTGTACAGTTTCACTATTTGATTGTAGTCGTTTTACGAGCTTTTGATTAAACCTTATTTTCTATCATTCAGTGTAGGATTTGAGCAGTGTAGTTAAATGACACTGTATTCATTAATTTGGCATATCAGTGAAATGAAATTTTACTGTCAAAATATTTTGTTATTGTGTTGATTGTATCTACAATAGGAGGGAATACTTATGTTCTATTTATACAAGACAGAATATAATTGTGCCCAGTGTGCCACCATTTAGGCAAGTGAGAAATGAGGATACTTGCTATGTCATACTGTTATGGTGATGACATCAGATCCAACTCTGATCTTGCTGTACCCTTAAATGGTGCTTTTTGATCAGCTTTATTTTTTTCCAGATCAGAAAAGTAGTGACTTATATAAATGGATTGTAGGAGAAGCAGGCAACTGGCTGTGGCCGGCTGGAAATTATGTAGGAATTTCTTCATACAAGAAAAAAATTCTGACAATATAATACTTGTGGGGCTTTTCTCTTATTCTAGATCATGTTACACTATAATATCTCAGACTACAGGAATTCTCTGGAATTTTTAACTTTGCTTGCTCAAAAGAGAGGAATGTTGAAAAAAGGTGGTCTTCCTAATACAGAAGGTGCAGCTAAATTACTGCTCTGTGACTGGACAGGGTAAATATGTGCTCATTTAATTACAATAAAACAAGCTCTTTTGCTATAGTAGTGAGATGTTTTTTTTAATTTATATAAGACCTGTGCTTGGAAGCCAAACAGTAAATTTATCATGCGTCTGTTTGAATTCTAAGATTCTTGTTCCTTCTACAGCTTGCTATAAGCTGTAAAATTTCAGAGGTACGGAAGAACATCCTTCATATATTTACTAGGAATTGAGTCGGGGATTTACCCATGCAAAATGTACGTTATTGAATCTTAAATCATAAACAAGGCCATTTACAGTTTTAAGTATATTTTGCATGCCATGCTATGACATAAAAATAGTATTACGATAAACTTTGTCTGAAGCATTGCTTTTTGCAAAGCATGAAGGCCATGGCAGAGTGGAGGGCAGCCAAAAGAGTGGAGATGAGGGAGAAGTAGGCAGGTGGAGGGAGTGGACAGGTGCCAAGAGCCCCCCCCCCTTTTCTTTTGAGCATGTGACTGCTCAGTGACTTGATGTAAGTACTATTTGTTCAGCACTATTGTTAACTTTGAATGGTTGCTGAACAGATGGTCATTAAGCAAGGACTACCTATATACCAATTGCAATTAATCTGAGTCAATGCTTAATTTAGAACTTGCACAGTGAATATCAAAGAATGAAAACACTAAGGGAGACACCAAGATAGTAATAAATCTTGAAGAGAGTTTTATTAGGAAATTGTTCCTGGATGTACAGCATCAGAAGGGTACAACCCCAAACATCCAGGTGAATCCAAATAGTAGGATTCCAGAACTCTATTCATGAGGAAGTTGGTTAAAATAAGAAATCTTAAAGCCTTTCCCCCCACCTTTGGAGTGTTTATCTCTGTGTTGATAATTAAGCAAAAGGAAATTAATATATGCACTTACATTCATCGGAGTGCAAGGGATTTATAAAAAACTAAACGGTACACACAGTGGGGAAATCGACATGGACAGCCATGCCTAGTGCAGCTCAGCGGAAATACACATGGAAAGAAATCCTAGTGCAGCTCAGGATGGCAAACGAAAACTTTCGGTGTGAAATTGATTAGGATTTTGTCAATATCAGGCAGCCACTACCAGCAGAGGTTTCAAATCAACTAGTTAAGGTCACTTGTTAACTTCCAGCTAGCACTCTTTAGGGAAGTGCTGTGCTGCAGGAAAAAAGCAGCTGAGGAAAAGATAGGTTGTTTAAGCAACCTCTCTGCCCTGCACTGGGGCAGGCACTGGACAAGATGATATCCTACTGGCTATAATGCTGAACCATGTGACTGTAATGGTCACAAGCACACGTGTTGGCCGCGTAATTACTGTTTCATCACTCTCGTAATTGCAAAGGATCACTGTCTGAGTCAGTTGGTGAACAAGGACTACATTATATGTATGTATATGTAGAAAGAAGTTTAAGAGCTTGTTCAGCTTTCTCATCTAAGGGATTTTTATATTTCTGTTCAAGGGTGAAAATCTCTCCTAAATCTCCTTTTTTTTCAGTGCCAAAGTTCGTTACTATTCTCGACCTCCTGAACCATGGGTTCTGTCTCCACATCTTTCCAGGGAAGGAGTAGCAACAATACAGGAGGGCTTTAATTTTGAGGAACTGGAAGAAGATAACAAAAATACTCTAAATGGTGAGATTAGTCTAACCTAACCGTCTTTCATCTTATATACATATAAGAGCAAAATTCATAATGCCCTAGTATAAATTACTGAATGGTTTACATATTACAGAATAGACTTTTTCCAGAGGCTATGTTTGAATTCCATGAAAAAAAAATATTGGTTATGTTGGATACGTTTCACATTTCAGGGAAAACAAAGTTTAATCCCTACAAAGATACCAGCATATTCCTCAACTTAACCCCCAAATTACAATTCGTTTATATAGGAATGTTAACTCTTTTCTCCATCTGTTGCTTTCTCCTACATAAAATTATTTATATATACGAGAAATAATTAAACGTTTTAAGTTTACTTCAGTGTTCTTGCTTGAAATAGTTTATTCTGACTGGTTGAGCTTTATTTAAAAATGCAAATTTATAGTGCTAATTGTCTCATGAACATTATAATTCATCAGGAGTTATAAGTATTTTTTATTTGTGGTACTTGGATGTGGGGGAGGGGAAACTTTTCCTTATTTGATTTCAATTATTGAAGTCTCCTATATGCAGCTGGCAATTGGTGAAATACCTGTTGTGGAAGAGTGTTTCTAATTGCCTTTTCTGGTTTCTCTTCATATTACCTATTCGTCTAAAAGTACATACTTCGCTTTATGTTTTATTTAAGGTCTGTTTATAATATTAGTGCAATGTTAAATCTGACAAAATTTTAAGAAATTCCAGAATTGTAATGGAGTTGGGTGGCTTTATATATCTGATAAATAAATATTAGGAATATTCATAGCAAAAAAGACATGTAATCATAAGTAGCTTTGGGGAGGTTTATAACTTTGAACAGTTGCTAAGCAATAGGCCATAAGCCAAGGATTACATGCAGCTAATGTTCCTTCATTTATTTTTTTTCCCATCAGCAAAAAAATAGCGAATAGTCTTGCTTTTAGCAGTCTTGCTAACAAACTCATAATCTTAAAAGTGTTGCAACAGAATTCATTTCTGTGACAGTTTATCTTTTGGCAAGATGCCTTGGAAAGTTCTGTTTGTTCAGTCAGTCTCTTAAGGGAGTATTTCTTTTTTAGCTAACAAATACCCTAACCAGGCAAGCACTATTGTCTTCCAATCTCCTGGCTTCACGGATGGCATCATGGAGGATAATGAACAGCCAGAGGAAGCCCTGGAATTAGACAATGCGGAAGAAAATGATGAATTAACTGAAGAAGAAATTGAGGCTGATGAAAGTGACCTTGATGATGTGAAAGAGGTAACAGTTGAGTTTTAAGATGTTTATGATGCTGTCCAGTGAGATCTTTCCTTGGCCGAATTGTTTCTCCTGTGAATGAACTGGGAGGAATACATTTTGAACTGTGTGCAAGGAAGGAGAAAAGAGTCACAATTACACAGGCAAAACCCTGTTCAAGTGATATGGGACTTCAAAAATACAGTTTGTGGATTTATCACTCAGATTATGAAGAATTGATGTTTAGATATTTAAAAACCTGTTAATACAGAATCAATGGGACACGGTGGCTCAGGGGCTAGGACGTTGAGCTTGTCGATCGAAAGGTCAGCAGCTCAGCGGTTCGAATCCCTAGTGCTGCCGTGTAACGGGGTAAGCTCCCGTTACTTGTCCCAGCTTCTGCCAACCTAGCAGTTTCGAAAGCATGTAAAAATGCAAGTAGAAAAAATAGGAACCACCTCTGGTGGGAAGGTAACAGCGTTCCGTGCGCCTTTGGCATTGAGTCATGCCGGCCACATGACCATGGAGATGTCTTCGGACAGCGCTGGCTCTTCGGCTTTGAAACTGAGATGAGCACCGCCCCCTAGAGTTGGCAACGACTAGCATGTATGTGCGAGGGGAACCTTTACCTTTACCTTTAATACAGAATAGATTTTAATTCCTATCTTTAAAATGGAGAACAACCACTAATTTAGAGTATATAGGAAGGTATATGCACTGCATCTGGTTTTCCTATATCAGTAATGTTGATATAGCAATTATTAATCTTGTTTTAGGAAAGTGACAGATTAATGAGTAGTCAAACACCCTCTGAAGAATTGAAAGTAAAGAATGCAAACTTGGACATGTTACCTACAGGTATATATTAAACATACCAATTTCACAGGAGTAAATATTTAAATAGAAAAAGCCCAATATATTCTGAACTTTTTTTTTTCTTCTTTAGATGAAAAACAACTCAAAACCAGTGACCTGGATGATACCTATGACTTCAATACCGATTACATGTGAAAAAATATTACAAAATTTTAAGTATTTTTCACATTCTGGAATGCATTCCTAATCTGTTTTTGCAGTTACTGAACACCGGACTCGTGTAAATATTTTGGAAATAGCAGCTGATAAGAAAATATGCTTTCTGATGTAGTAGATTTTGTTCAGTAAATGCTTTGATCATATGAACTACAAGCAGAAGTAAAACCAGTGTTTTACAAAAGTAGAATGAAGCAACAATTCAGACTGTAACCTGTGTAGGGCTTGTGTTGAATAAGTATGGATAACAAAGGACTTTCTGTTTTCCAAACTGGAAAAACCTGAGCTACATTGCAGAAAATCCTATGGTGGAATGAAAATTATTTTTCTTGGGGGTTTTTTTCCTTCTCCCTACAATAGTAAACTTAGCACTAAGATGAAAGTTGCAGGCTATAAAGGGTAAAGGAACAGGTAACAATTTCTTTTCTTCTGAATTATGCATTTATTTTTCATAATTCTGTAGCCTCAGTTCCATCTTAATAAGGCATAATTATGTTGTATACAGGATTACATAATGCAGGCTCCTGAGGAATGTATATGTGTAATTAGAAAATATAACCAAAAGTGTACATATATTTGTGACGTCTTCCTGCTCAATTTGTAAGTAGTGCAGCCATATAGAATATGCACTCTTACAGAAAATCCAGATTTTTTTTTAAAAAAATGATACAATTGCCTATCTTTATCTAATTTCTCTTTGAATATATATACAGAGGCAAGAATATAACCTCTAATGCAGTACAGCCAAAGCCCACTGTTTATTTCCAATTGTTTGTTTTCAGCCACCATTTCTTGTCTCAGATGACTATAGACATAATGAGTAGATTTACAAGGTTTACCTAATTCCTGATAATTAGAAAGACAAAAATGGTTCAGCCTTTTTTGAATAAGAATCATACTTAACTATTGGATGGTCCACCAGAGGTCACATTCTTCTATGCGACACGTGTAATATTTCTGTAATCAATAAGTTTCTCCTTATGTTGCATTGTAGTTTAGCAGAAACTTGGAGGAGGGACACTTGGGCTTCTACACCTGTTAACTTTTCTTAGTAACATCAAAATTTACTTTTTCTTTTAATTTGTGAACTTTTCTCCCAAATTTCTAATTTTTTTAAGGTGCATCTCCCAAATAGATGCTCACAAAACTGAGTCTATTTACTGGAAGAAGTAATATATTGTAAGACATTACTTTTTATTACAGTTATCAAATGTAAATTAATCTGAACTTGCATACAAACAAATCAAGATTTCTCCATGAATTTAAAGAGGTTGCTTTAGTGTTGGGCAGTTTATTCCATCATTTACTAAATGACAAAAACAGATTAGATCTACAAAAGACTTAAATAAGTATAAACAATTAACTAAATACTAAAGAGAAAATGTTCTAACAAAACTTATGTTCATGAGTTACTGCTAACAGGCGGAAGTTTTTCTTCTTTAAAAACAGCTGTGCAAGATAATATTGCAGATACTTAGGAGAGTAAACGTCAAATTCCTCGGTGAAGTTTATTTTGTAATGTTTCATTTATAAAAATTTATGCCTGAAGAATTCAGCTGGTCTAGCTGAGTACAAGTAGTCCTCAATTTAACAGCTGTTTAAGACAGTTCAAAATTATGCAGGCCTTGGAAAAAGTAATTTATGACCTGTACTTACCATCCTGTGATGGTTGCATGATTGCTGTGTAGGCGCTTAGCAACTGGCTTACACTTATAGCCAGTTGCAACATCCTACAATTGCATTGTGAAACGTGATCTCTTTTGCAAAATTCCAGCAAAAACTTGCCCACTAAGGAACTGGAGCATGTGATTTACTTCATGACCACTATGAACATTTTCATAAAATTCGGGTCTGATTAGACCACAACAACCTACAATGGAAATTCCGGTCCCAGTTGTCATAAGTTGAGAACTACCTGTAGTCGATAAGCTACTCTTCATCTTGCACTTGAAGGCACAGAGCTGCTGCTTCAGGCATACAACTTCAAGTCTTTCTCAAATTTAGTGTACATTAAACAGACATACCATTACTGATTTCGCTCTGATCTTACAGGTTTCCTGAGAAAAGCATGTAGGTGTTAAGTCTTTATTAATGTGCTGTGTAAATTTCACTGTGCCTTCGAATCAGGTTAAATTTGCCACTAGGATCAGGAATGTACCATTTTTCCCAAACATCTGCAAAAGATGCTGTTCGCCCCCAGGGTTTGAAATGTCCATTCCAGTGGAGTAATTTGGCAGCTTTCACAAACTGTGGCGAGTATCTGTTGCCGGCACTTGAACCTTTAAATGGAATAAGACAAGAAATATAACAAGAAATCATGAGGCAGAAGTTTTTGTGCAGTTTTCAACCACAGGTGGAATTAACCATATGATAAGTTGACATTGAAAATTTCATCACAAAAATTTTGTTTGTTTGTCACTGCCCACTACCCTCAAAATTGGACATAAAATGTATTTTAGAATCCTAAAGATGATATTCTTGTACTAAACTAATCATTAAATGCATATTGAAATACCACATAAGTTTCAAGTACAGTTTAAAAAGGTAGTTTTCTTAAGTAGACAATAATTTGAATGATATTCTCCCAGAGAAAAAGCAATCACTTTACTGCAAGGGATGAAAAATATCCTACTAGTGAATTTCAACTCATACAGTGGGGGCTTCGCCTGTTCCATCTAGGTCCACAGAAACCATTTAAAAAACACTTCATTTAAGAGACTTTGAGCATGCATGAGAAACAGCAAAGAAAATAAAACTGCATGTTCCCATTTCATCAATATTCTGTCCAAAATTACTAAAATTAGTACTGAATGAAGGGGAAAAGTGTTATAATCTCAACCTGTTTGATTAGTCAAATTAGTTCCAATTTCATAAAGGCACAATATTAATGTGAAATTGGTTTCTTCTCTCTACTTACCAAGATGGCGAACATTCCACATAGGATTAATTTTTGAATGTAGTTTGTAAAATACAATTAGCAGAGGAGGTGTAGTGATACTTCCAGCAAGAGTCCTGCTATATATTTCTTCTCTAGAAGAGATATATTAAGAAAATGCATATTACCAGCTAAACCAAAAGCATAATTATTAACAAGAAAAACCATTTTCATAGATTATTTACATATTTGTTTTTGCATTGTTTTTTAAAATAATGGCAAACTTACTATTTACAATGAATAATTCACATTGTACCTTGGAGTAACATTGGATTGGACTTTCTCCTATAAGACACACCTAAAGAATATAGCGGCGAAAATCAATACTAGGAGCAACATACTCCAGAAATTATGTGGAATTAAATGGGCAGCTTCAGCTGCCACCCTTAGGTCATTAGCCCTAGGGTTGGTCTATTCTGCAGCAGAATACTGTGTCCCAGTATGTCAACAGCTGCCATACTAGTAAAAGGATTAGTCAACACCATGAGGATTATAAGTATATTATTAAAACCACTCTGACTTGGTTGCTTCATGAGCCATATAGCACTGCTGGCTTTACGAAGGCAAGATGCACCAGTGAGAGAAAACAGAAAAAAATAATAACAATTCCCTCCTACCAGTGCCGACATTCCTCATTTATCAGCCGGAAGAATCAAGTCCAGGGAACCCCCACTGGCACTTGCACAACATCTGCCCAACAACTTTAACCTCAATTTTCAATGGGAAGCCAAAGAGGTTGCTGAATGCCCAGGCATGGGAAGACATAAATGGCCCTACAAAAAAGGTGCTAGGCTTTGAACTACCATGTCAGCAATGGACAATCCTGAATAGGATTTGCATCTCACCTGGTATCTGCCAAGACTCTATAATATCATCTCAGTGTGACTGGGTTCCCATGTCAAACTGTAGATCACATTGTGACCAGCTATAAACTAAGGGCATATATACAATGTGGTATCTGATTTTTTTCAATACAAACTATGTTGCACTTCAATAGTTAGATGGCCTAGACATTGGTATTTGAACAGATCTTTTTAACATTTATTTTCTATTGTGTTTTAATAATCTAGATGAAATGTTAATATATATTGCTAATCCATGTATGATATGCCATATGATAACCATATTCTTGACAATGAGCTAGAAAAACACAATAAAAGAAGTGAGTGATAACAACACAACAAGACAATTGGCTTCAAATTACAGATCCCTGTAAAGGTAAACTTCCCATACAATAATGACTAGCACTTTCTAGATTTGTTTTTCTTAGGCTAATTCTAAATATTTTAGACTGCTGCTTGCAGAATTTTCGAATGCCTAATAGCAACAGGTTCAGGAAGATTTGATAGGGAAGAGAGACAATGCAGGGTATTTTTATCTCTGCTTCCCATCCTCACATACAATTAGTCCCATTCTTCAACTATCAAATAAAAAATACTGCACATACTCACACAACATTAAGTGTCATCCATTTCTCTAATTGCTTAGTAACATTTTGTATTTTCCATTCCGTTAGATTTGCAACAAACACACCAGGATTAAAAGAACAGGTGCTTGCTTTGATGGACAGCTTCCGAACCAGTTCTTTTTTATAATCAAGAAATCCCATGTAATTATACTGAAAATAAATAGAAATTGGACCTCAGATAACAGTTTTATTCTAACTTCCGCTCCAAAGACTTCTCATTTACACATGCTTCCTCTGTGTGGAAAACCAGAAAATTGGACACAGTTGTCTCTGTATCACGTTAGATTATTTTAAACATATATATTGACAGGCACCATCAATAGTTACTATGAAAGCAGGAATTATTAAGTCTACATGGAACATCACACAAAATGATCTTTATACATCCCATTTTTTTAAAAAAAAAATGCATTGAATCAGACTTGATTTTGGATGAGTAGGTTCATTTTCCATGTTCCTTTCTGAGTGTGGAAGTGGCCTGTCATTGCCTTTTTCCAAATTGAAATGTTTGACCTATCTAGGAGTTGGATTTCCTGAAGTCTCACAAGTACTAAGCAGGCCTCCCTTGCTGAATATTTGTAAACCTGAAAGAATTAAAAAGCAAATAGGCGGGAGGCTGGGTATAGGGGAAATTCTGTTCTGGCTATAATTTCTACTCTGTCTCACTGCCCACTTAAAAATATCTTCCTATGCAGTGTATACAGTCTGATGTATACCTAGTCTTTGTTTAGCAAGTTTGGAGTTAAGACAGTGATGAAAAAGTAACCTTACAACCAACCCTCACATTTATGACCTTCACAGATCTGGAAAGGAAAGATGAAATAAGATAAACATCTCTGTGGTTTCACTTAGCAACTGCTTTTCTTAACTACCAAGTTGCTAAGTCCCACTTGTCACTAAAAAGGACTACCTGTAGTGGTTAAGGTATCAGGCTAGAAACAGAAATCATAAGTTCTAGTTCTGTCTTAGACATGAAGTCAGCTGAATTAATTTAGGCCAGGAACTTTTCCCTAGGAAATGGGCAATGGCAAACTACTTTCAAAAATATTGCCAAGTAAACTGCAAAGACTAGTCCAGACAGTTACCAAGAGTCAACACAAGAAGAGTAATTTGCATTTTTCCTTCTTTCTACCTCCTTTTCACTCCATGGAAAGTGAGTTACTAATCAATGACAAAGATTAAATTGTTTTTGAACTCCTTGGAAGTTGGAGAACAAAAGCAGATTTCATAATACCCTAAAGATAATTAAAGACTGCCTACATAAAAAAAGTTTAAACTAACAAATTATTTAGGTTCTTTCTCATTGATAAAAGATCCAATCATGAAACATACCAGCAAGAAGTCACTACTTACATTTTGTAACTTGAAAAAAATGCTTTCCTAAAACTGGATATGGTACTAAAACTTTTGTAAAAGTTTCAAGTCAAGAATGGAACCAGATAATTACAAGCATCTTCTAACATCTTACATCATTCTTATTTATTCACATTTTTATAACCACCTATCTCAAGCAAGGTACTCTGGGCAGTGAACAATCATAAAACAGTTAAAAACAATTACAATATAATACAAATTAAATATTTCAGATCTGCTTTCACCTGATTTCCTGCTCCACGGATAGAAAACTTATTTGAGGTAGAGTCACAGTCATCTGAGAATGCCGCCGCATGGCCTGGTTGCAATGGAGTGTTGTAAAGTTCGAGGATATCATCTGAAAATGCATCATACGCAATGAGAAGCTGCTCTTGCAAGCAAATGAGAACCTGCATTTTGTCATTTTAACATAAATGTCTCAACGGTCTTTTCCAATATTTAGAATATACATACTAATAGTGAATGCTATTCCAATAAATGCCATGTAAGGTTTAAAACTCATATCTGTTTATCCAAAGACCCTTTCCACTTGAACAAAAGCTTATGCACCACAAAATAAACAAGTTTTAACATAACATAACATAACATAACATAACGTAACAACAGAGTTGGAAGGGACCTTGGAGGCCTTCTAGTCCAACCCCCTGCCTAGGCAGGAACCCTACACCATCTCAGTCAGATGGTTATCTGGTTAAAAGAAGGGTATCTCTCCAGCAATTTTGTAATACAGTATGAATATATGCTGGTTAAAAAAAAAACCTTGTAATTTAATTCAGCAATCAAGGACAATGGATGTGATGATGCACACCACTCAGAGTCCCTTGTTGAGATTGGTGACTACTGAAACCAAATACAGCATATAGACTGATACTGTTATAGATGGAGGCCATAATCATGCATCCAATAATTTCAAAATATTTTTTATTTTATTTTCAATTCATGTTTGTTCCTGATAGAAATGAGGTCATTAGGCTACTCTGAACTAATATTTCAGATGTCCCAAAGGTGCTTTTTTCAAAAGGGAACTGCATTTTCTTGGTTTTTTCTTTGAAAACATTTTGCTTCTCATACAAGAAGTTTCTTCAGTTCTGGGACAACCTTTGGGACAACTATAACCTGGATGATTGAGAATCTCCATAGTCCATATTTCAGCTAGAAGTAAATTATTA
Source organism: Ahaetulla prasina (assembly GCF_028640845.1). NCBI lineage: Eukaryota > Metazoa > Chordata > Lepidosauria > Squamata > Colubridae > Ahaetulla > Ahaetulla prasina. The sequence continues at coordinate 72,523,618 of NC_080540.1, read as the reverse complement.
CCTTAATCAAAGTTTATATTCAGATACACAGTATATACCTCCACCCATGACTGCCCATTTTAATCAAATCACTCTAGGTAGCTGACAAGCATAAAAACATAAATCCAGATAAAAACAACATAAAAATTAAAGATGCCAGATTAAAAGTTTCAATCAATCAAGGCAAAAGTACAATAACTTTCTTAGCATTCTCTCTACTTTCTCTAGTGTAATAATCTCCCCTTTCCCCCATTTTTCACTTAAATGTATTGTCAAAAATGTTCTTGGTTATTTTACAAAGGCTCCATATTTTCTGAAAATAAAAATGAAGTGTAGCTATAGTTTATGTTTGTTTTTAAATGGCCTCATCTGCATTAAAAACAAACAAACAAGTAGCCTGGTGATTGATCATGAGATTGCTATGGTCTCAGGGATGACAACAAGTAACTCAACTGGTACAATGTGAAATGTGATGGTCACTGCTACCATAACAGACGTTTCGTGACTGCCTAAAAGCACACAGCATATTCTTCAAACAAATATGACCATTGGCACAAACCGTTGGGAGGTCTTGGAACAGAGTTTATTATACAGTTTTTGGTTTATAAGACATGATTAATTAATCTAAAGCAGGAGAACACATCATTTTTTTTTTCAATAGTTATTTTTGGTCTTTCAGTAGTTTGCCAGAGAAATACACTACAAAAAGTAGGAGGCAGGATCGGGATGAAAATTGCTATGATTACTGGGAGATCCCAAAACATCTCATTGGCACTAGATATGGGAAAAGTTGATGTGTTGCAAGGCAAATATATATGTCGTTAAGCATATTTAAAAAGCAAAGTCCCATACCTTGTACAATCACATCATCATCCAAATAAATGGCCTTTTCTGCATTTGGGACCCAGTTAGGTAGATAGAATCTTGCAAAGGTCAGCTAGAAAGAAACAAAGGGTAATAAAAATAATTATGACATGGCAAGCCTTAGATACTTGTAATCAGATCTCTCTGATACACTTTCATATAATACAAAATTAAGTAGAAGTATTTGGGGCAACTTTAGTGAATAAGATGTAAATTACCAAAACTATCTAACTAAATCAGATCTGCAAAAGAGAATTAAGGATTATAATATTAAAAGACAATTTTCTCAAAGTGTAATAGCTAATCATATATTCAGACATAAATTGGTATCAGTAATGTTGAAAACATTATATTTACAATAAAATAAATCAGTAGATCTTACCGGTTTTATGGAATTTGGCATCTTTGAGTCTATTCGTACTTTTCCAGCCAGCATGCCAGAATCAAAATTCAAAATTCGGTATTGAACATTTTTTAAACTGGTTTTACTAAGCCATGATCTACACAATTAAAAAAGAAATAGAAATATCAACTATTACTGAAATAGCTGGAGTGATATCCTACAAGAATAATTCTTTGGATTTTCTCATCATGATGTATCTTGTAACAATCACAAATAGGACAGTGTAGGACAATCTGAAATTCAGTATTACATAATAGAGACCCAATAAGATGTAATGGTTAAGGCACCATGCCAAAAACTGATAGACTGGCATTTTAGTTCCATCTTAGGCACAAAGTCAGCTTGGTGGTTTTGGATTAATCACTCTCAGTCCTACGAAGAAGGAAAGGCAAATCACTTCTGAAAATATTATGAAGAAAATTGCATGAACCAGACTGACAGGAGGGAAGGAAGGAAGGAAGGAAGGAAGGAAGGAAGGAAGGAAGGAAGGAAGGAAGGAAGGAAGGAAGGAAGGAAGGAAGGAAGGAAGGAACCAAACGAAACAGATGAGGGCTGCGCAAACTACAAAAACGATCCAGAAGTAGCAAGTGTAGCACCTCTTGGTACTCACTAAAGCAGCCACTTTTCAACAGTCAGGAAGCTGAAAAAAAGATGTGGATGCTTTAAAAGTCACCTCGGTCAAATAATTAAAGGATAAAATAAGTAACTGTCTCTTTGTTATTAAATATATCTTTTTCCAATGCACTACGGCATGTAAAAATCATCCTCTACTAAATAAGGAGGTAATAAAATTTCACAAATATGGTTTTACCTCAGATGGTCCACAGTGTCGTTCAAAGTGACAATATGGAATGCAACACTGGATTTGGTGTTTTGCTGAATACTATTCATAGCTGCAATTACACCACCAAGCCTTTCTTCAGATGCCGTAAGGACCACAGGAATTTCCTTGTCATTTTCTTTCTCTATGAATCTTTGAGGAGCTTCAGGTATAAAATCTATTGGCTGAAATCCTAGTGGATTTGAATCTACAGATAATTATATAAAGCATTACATTTTCATTCAGCATTTTGGGTGACTTCAGATTTTGCTTTATGTAAACCAAGATTAATGGCACAATATGCAAACTCAGATATGGTTTATTCAATAAGCCATGGCTAAAAAACTATGGTTAAACAAATGCTAGCTACTCTGATGTTGAAACCAATGATTATCATTTAAAGATCACCTCTTATAAGGCAACAATTACTTTGAAGTTATTTCCAAACAATAAGATTTACAAGTTGAAATCAAGTCCAATATAGAATCTATATTTTCAATTATATTAAATAACTGATACAAAAGATGCAACTCTGACTGTATTTCAGCTCAGATACCATGAAAATAGCCATGCTACACAGTGACTTCCATTTTTAACAACTTCTAGTGAGAAATGCTAAATAACAGTAAAAGTAGACAATTACAAGGAATTGGAAATGGATGACAATAATTGTTAAAAGTATGGAATCAAAATTAAACAGTGCCATCATGCAATATGTTTTTACAGAAAAAAATTGCTTATAAGAATATATACAAGGGTATTTATTTCCTATCAAATATTTTTACTGAAGCAGCATTAAAATAGAGAAATGGAGGAATACCTGATAATTCTCTTTTTAAGAGATCACTGAGACCTAGAAAGTTGTGATGCAGCACTAACAGAAATATAACAACCACCAATATGAGGATGGTTATGTTTACTGTAATGAAAAAAAGAGAGCCATTGTTAGAATAATAGCATCTGAATGCTTTAACTTTTAAAAAATAATGATTTAGAAGAAAAAGTACCTTTTCTTAATGACATTTTCTTTGCGGATGAAAAACAAAATCTCTTGACACATCTACAAAAAACGAACATAACTAAGAAAGTCTCCACAAACATGCAAAAGATCCAATAAGTGATAACGTGTAATATTCACATGTAAGTAATAATAATATACAAATGAGGAACAAAAATTCCAATATTCAGGAATTTGTCAAATGTTGGAACTCAGATTTCCAACATTTGCCTAGAAAAAAACATTTTGAAATGTAATTATGTAATCATGTAATATGACTGTGGTGTTTCTGTGTCATATATGTGCACATTTGTGGGTATTTTTTATTATTATTATTATTTGCATTTATATCCCGCCCTTCTCCGAAGTCTCAGGGCGGCTTACACTATGTCAGGCAATAGTCTTCATCCATTTGTATACTATATACAAAGTCAACTTATTGCCCCCCAACAATCTGGGTCCTCATTTTACCTACCTTCTAAAGGATGGAAGGCTGAGTCAACCTTGGGTATATGCATACTAGTTATCTTTTGAGGGCTGAATGCAACAAAATTTCATTTTAATGTATGCTGATTAGTGTACCTTTAAAGTGACAATAAAATTCTACTCTACTCTACTCTACTCTACTCTACTCCATTCCACTCCACTCCACTCCACTCCACTCTCCACTCCATTCCTGTCCCTATCCCTATTCTATTCATTGAGCAAATATATTTTTTATGAAAAACGGACATTTACCATACTTAGTAATTCAAGAATGAAACAAGGATAATAGTTCCTCCTAAATTCAGCAAGTATATAAAAAAGACAGAACTAGGAACTTATATATTTTTTTTTGTTTTACATTTACATTTATATTTACTATTTTAGGTCTTCATTCTCAATGTAATTAAATTACTTGTTTCCGATTTAAAGATAAGTACAAAGCAATTTTGTCTAGGTTGCAGCCAAATTAGGGAGGGCTGACTTCATAGTTTGGTCATCACAAAGCATTTTCACTGATAATGAGAAACATCTTCACTGTTGCCACTACATTGGCTTTTATAGGCACTTCCTACAAGCTGCACTTTGCACATGTGAACTGTTTACATTCAACTTACATTCTGTAAGTCTTTATCATTCAATGAACGAGAAATTTGAGTCTAATAAATATATTAATAAAGATTCCTGTAACGTAGCTTCTCATCATAATCAATCTGTAATCCTATACTGTACAATAAAAGCTACCGTATATACTCGAATATAAGCCGATCCGAGTATAAGCCGAGGTCCCCAATTTTACCCCAAAAACTGGGGTAAACTGGGGACTCGAGTATAAGCCGAGGGTGGGAAATGAGGCACCTACGGTTGAAACCTCCTCCTCAGCTGAGAAGGCTGGCGGCTCCCCCCCCCCGCCCTCTCACTGCACCGGCAGGGCTTCCGTCCGGTAAAATGTGAAAAAAAGAAAAAAAAAAACTCGAGTATAAGCCGTATATACTCGAGTATAAGCCGAGGGGCTTTAAAAAAAAACAAAACTCGAGTATAAGCCGTATAGACCCGAGTATAAGCCGAGGGGGCGTGTTTCAGCACAAAAAATGTGCTGAAAAACTCGGCTTATACTCGAGTATATACGGTATATTTAAATGAAATGATAGCATTTTGCTAGATCATAAATTGTGGGGATTTAAGGTGAACATCAACCGCATTTAGAATAAAAATGTAATGACCATGTATCAGTTCAAATAGTTCATTTATTTTGTGGGTCATAATTTGAAATCCCTTGTAGCCATGATGCTTTACAAGAAGTCAGTGTTATCAAAACTGCAATATTAAGAATTCAGGGAACTAAAATTCTATTCTATGTAAAAGAAATTGGAATATTTAGCACTAAGATAAGAAGATAAGGGATACATTAGTTTTGAAATATTTAAAAGAATGCCATAAGAACATAAAGTGCTTACTGGACAGGGGCGGGTTTCAAAACCCGTCGCTACCGTTTAGTTCACGGGTGTGCGCATGCTCATACGCGCACATGTGACACTTCTGCGCATGCACAGAAGCGTCCGGCCAGGTGGATGGAGCCTCCCGTCACTGCTGCTACCTGTTCACCTGATCCAGGGCGAACTGGTAGCAACCCACCACTGTTACTGGATCATACCAACACCCGTCATGATCCTCTTAAATCACCTTTTTTCTAATCTAATGAGTTCCAAATGTTCTAGTGAGGTGTTTTCTAATCATTTTGAATCACTTTTCTGTATTTTCCCAGCTCTAGGATCTGGGAATTAGTGCGATTACCACAATTGTACAAAATATTCAGATGCAGACATAATGTCAATTTATGATAGAGTAATACACCATTAGCTGTTTTATTTTTCATCTAAGATGGAATTTACCTAGTATTATTTAACAGCTACTGCACATGGAAACAGCATCTTCATTATCTGCTATAATCCTTAAAAAAAATTATTGATTACAGACAGCTTAGCTCACTTCAATGTAGAGTATGTATGAGGTTGGGGGAAAGTATAGTGAATTTATCTCACTTTATTTTAGATGAGCTTCATTCAACATGTATTCTCTGTATAGAAATCCATTGGGAACTCAACATTTCATCTGCAAACTTGGGCATTCACTAAATCACTTCTTACAAACTTCTTACACACAAATTCTTCTTACACACAAATTCCTTGTGTGTCCAATCACACGGCCAATAAAATTCTGTTCTAAATTCTAAATTCTAATCAAGACTACTGCATGTTACAGAACAGCTAATATACATATTTAGTCAGGGGTTTGACAGCATCTATAAGAGATTCTTCAATATGGATACCTGTACTGACTTGGGGGAGGGAGCTTAAATGGCCTCTTCAAAGTTCACATTTTAAGACAATTCATTGTCATATAAAATTTGCTAGACTCCAGATGCAGAATCACCATTCAACCATTATTGTTAGCTGTCAAGTATCAACTAGTCAGGTGACTGTATGGACAAATATGGGGAACATGAAGAGCTCTTCTGCAGCTACATAACTGATGTTCTGCAAATGTTTAATATGTTATCTCTTCAATGCTTTATTTTTCTTTCCACTATGTAATCCTGTTCCAAAACGCCTAGATCATTATTTTCCCCCTTATTTATTTATTTATTTTGTCAAGCATATATAAGATAACAGGTAAAAGTATAAACATAATTTGAATACATAAAAAGAGTAAGAGTAAAAAGGAATATCAGGACGAAACTACTGCTACTTTTCAAAAGGAAACCCAAAAAGCCAAAGCCAAAAGGCATATTATTCATTTCACATCATTCCAGCAGTTCAGTCCCCACGGTATGGTAAACAGGCCGGTGAATTCCCACGAGTCTTACTTGCTGGCCCAGAATCCAGAGATCCTTCTGCTCCTCTTCCCTTTGCACAGTCTGGCGGCCACGCGCGAATTGCCAACTCAACACCAAGTATTGTAACCAGCGGCTGGGAAAATAAGAGGTGCCTATCATCGTGCCTGATTTTTATTCATTTATATATTTTGTTTAAAAAGCGATACGTAAAAGAAGCGCGTTCATCAAAGCCCTAATGCCAAATAAGTCTCCATAACTACACCCCCTCTTTTTTGTGGTTAAAAAACAACAACAGAGCGGCAACACGCTAGACGCCACCTTCACTAAGACCTCTCACCAAAAAGGTGGAAAACGCCTCCTGCGTTTGTTGTCATGGTGACGAACTAAGACTCCAGGTTGGCCGCGAGCCCTGTGACGTCAGAGCGCTATTGCCAGTCCACCAACAGACGGCAGCATCGCCGGCGGAGTTGGCATTTTTCTGGAATGAGTCCAGAAAGGGAACACACCCCGCCCTAGCCGAGCCGGAAATTCAGAAATGATGAGGCGGGGCAAGAGGACGTCGAATCCGGTTTGCTCGAGATCGCCCGCCTTACGGCAGAAAGCCGTCTTGATCAAGAAGCCGGAAGAGCCCGTTGACTGTCCATCGCTCGGCTCTCCTGCCTCCGACGGCAACTCTCAGGGCGACTCTTCCCAGCCGCCGGAGAGCCAGCTTCCTCCCTGCAGAGCCGAGGAGCCCCCGCTGCCCCCCTTCCCCTCGGAAAGCGCTGACGGCTGCAGGGATCTAGACGACGCTGCTCCGCTGGGCACCATGCTCAACTTCTTCCGATCCATCCCGACGCAGATGGTAAGGCGGGGGAGTCCCGGGAGTTGCCACCGTCGCGCCCCACGCCCGCCCGCCCCACAGCTAGCGGAGAACAGAACTGTGCCTGCCGCCCGCCCGACTTTGAGGTCGGGCAGGAAGCGGTAAAGCATCCAGGCACCAGATAGGAACTGCCTGGCTGTCTGGGCTGATTAAGGAGACGTGTCCTAAATAGAGGCGCCTCAGAGTCCGATGACTGATAGGTGCCTATTAGGCGGAAAGATGCTCGGTTCGGAATACAAAACAAAAAGACTCCGTTGTTCTGCGTCCTCTCGTTTTCCTCCCTGCCTTTGAATTATTGTCTCGAGTTGTGTAAAATTCAATACCTAAAATTGTATTCTTGAAAATAAGCCTTCTGTTTCGGTAGGATTTTATCAGTTGTCACATAATGTATTTGGTGGATGGCTTAGGTAAAACAGAATTAACGATCAGTGCTAAAATCAGTTAAACATATTTAACACAGAATTCTACTTCAAAAAGATAAAACCAAACATCAGCCTTCGAAAATATTAAAAACACTAAATTAAAAATGTTACATTGATTAAATTTACTAAAGTTGCCTAGAGCAGCCCCAAAGTCAGATAGGCAGCAAATAAATTAAAGACCTAGGTAAATAAGGAGATACAACTGGCAGAATATTGATATAGATAAAATAGGTGCTGGTGAACATATTTTCTCCTTCAAAAGTCTCCTCTACTATTTAAAGGAACATTTGGTAAAGTTAATAAATTTAGATATTAATAAACTTAATCTCTGTGATATGTGAGTGCCAGATCAATTGGATTTATTGATAGAGCTTTAAACATCCTATTCTTTTTTGAGGTTTAGCATAAATTGGGCAGACTAGACGTGTTGATTCCTTCTTGTTTTCCAATTTGACTAGACTTGTTCAATTGATTGTTTTGTTTGATTATTTATTTGGAGCATTTATATGGCCACTCAAAGCCAAACATATTTCAACATGGGTAGCTTGATTATGTACCATCAAATCATTTTCAACTCCTAGCGATTAGACAATTAAATGGCTTTCAAAATCATTAAATATACAGTATAAAAGTAACATCACTAAAATCAAAAATATAAACTGATGATCAGGCTAAAATATATCTTCCCAATGAACAATATACAATATATCTGAACAATATACTTTTCATCTTAATCCAAGAGCCAGATCTGAATTGCCTTTCTAATGCCCAGCAGGGTTCAGACAAACTAGGATGGGGAATCATTCCAAAGACAAGGGCCAACACCAAGAAGGCATGCATACCAAGTCTCACCAGGTGGCATTATTGCTATTATTCACCATCCAAAATGTGATACATGAAATATTTTAAAATGTCATGAATATCATGAATATTGCTTACTTAACAAAGTTGGACAGAAATTACAGTCCTTCCATACTGAATTTCTATTATAATTTATAATTATGCTTGTGCTTGTTTGCATTTATTTCCTTCCTTTAGACATTGTTTCTTCCTCCTCAGTTTTTATCTTCCTGTTTAGTGTAATAATCTCTATGGCTGGGTTCTAGAGGTGATTAATTCTTCGTGGTGATTGTTCTTCCATTGTCAAACTCATGGCATCATGTTGCCCTCATATGTTTTTTCCCTTTGCAGAACTGGAGTGAGTGTGGCCTGTGTGTGACACATCCAGCCCGCAGGCCGCCAGTTTAACACCCTTATTTTAAGAGTCATTGTTTTTTCCCACCCAAAGAAGCCATTGTTGCCAACCTAATTAGACAATTTTCATACAGTATCCAACCTTCCCTTTTTAAGGAAGGTTGTTGAAAAATTGATCAGCAGCTTCAGAGGATCTTGGATAGTGGTTATTTGAACCCTTCAGTTGTGTTTCAGGCCTGGATATGAGACTGAAACCAAATTTTGCATTTAGATGACCTCCAGTGGGAGTGGGATGGGACGGTACGTACATCCAGGTCATTGACCTCTCAGCACCTTCAATACTATTAACTGTAGTCTCCTTCTGGGCCGGCTGCAGGGGTTGGGAATGGATATTGTGCTGGTTTTCTTCCTTTCTCTACAGGCAGTTTCAGTTGGCATTGATTGCCCTTGGTCCCTACTTTGTGGGGTCCTGCAGAGTTCAAAACTTCCTCTAGTCCTATTTAATGTCTACATGAAGCCGCTGGGTGAGGTTATCCACTCCTAGGAGGAAGAGTATCATCAATACGCTGATTATACCCAGAAATACATTTCTGTTCTTGGCAAATTAAATGCTGTTGAAATCCTGACCCGATACAAGGTTGGGGAACAGCAGGTTTTAACCCTTGCAAGACTGAGTGGCCTCAGGTTTGGGGGCTTTTAGGATCTTTGGTGCTGGATGGGGAGGCACTCCTCCAGACAAAGCCTATGCTCAATCTGGGATTCTAGACTTATTGAGCAGGTGGCAGTTGTCGTTAGGAGGGCCTTAGCACAATTTTGGATTATATGCTATTTGCACCTTTTCCTGGCTGTCTTGAGGCTCTGCTCTCAGTCACCCTTGCCCTGGATTATTGTAATGCACTCTACAATGGGCTGCCCTTAATGAGCACACGGAAGCTGCAACTGAGTACAAAATGCAATGGTGCAAGCAATTATTGATGTTCCTTGATCAGCCATAATCAGCATGTTAAACCACTGCTCCACAAACTACAATGGTTAACAATTCACTTTTGAGTTCAGTTCAAGGTGATGCTAATGAAGTAAAGCCCTATGGCAGGAGGTTGTTATTGGAGGGACCACCTCTCCTAATCAGTCCCATCAGTCTGTCAGGAAGGGCGTGTTATAGCTCCCATCTGACAAAAACCAGCAGACAATCCTTTTCTGCCACAGAGCCCATCCTTTGGAACATTATCCCCCGCCCCACCCCAAGATTTGACTGGCCCAAACCCTATTAACTTTCTAGAAGGCCCTGAATACACAGCTCTGCTTTCATGTTTGGGATCAGCCTACAACCTATGCAGTGGTTATGTTGTTCATAAGATGAATGTCAATCTCTTGCAGATTATTTTTTAAGTTTTAATAGTTTTAATTTGTAATGGTATTTTAATTAATTATTGCTTTACTATTTATATTTGGGGGTGTTTTTTTTTCGTTTTAACTGCGTGAGCCGCCTAAGTCGCATGTGCAAGATGTACAGTTAAACAAATAACTATAAATTAGTGGACCAAAATCAACTAATCCATTCCCTTCAGTTCTAGTTTTATTCTGCTAACTTCAATAAACTAAGATCACACTCTGTGATTTGTTGCGACTATGACACAATGATTAAGTTTACATGTTCACATTAAATAGAATGTGTAAACCTAGCCAGAACACAAGTATCTGAAGAATTTTACAAAATACTTCATAAAGAAGTAAAGCAGAATCTTTTGTCCATCCTCTGGTCCTTGTCAGACAAGCATACTAAACTTTCAAGAAGTGAGGTGACATCACCACTTAGAGGTTACAATAGCTAGCTTTGCCTAAATATGTTACAATTTTTTTTAAGTTGACTATAAACCTTTTAGCAGTGCTGAGTAAATATAGTTAATTTATATATTTAGCAGACAACAGAAATTAGAAATGAACTGTATTCTGACAGCATAATGGAAATTCTAAGTATACTCAACTGTTCTTTCACATTAAGTAGAAATATCTATTAAGAACTCTTCCTCAGATTTATTTTTAAATGCATTCTCAGCTCATTCCTATTACATTATCAAAAATCTTAGTGTAAGCTATAATTCTTAGGGATGGGGAAAATATTGGTGCTATTGATTTTTCTTTTTCCACAGGACTACAAAGGTCAAAAACTAGCAGAGCAGATTTTTCAAGGAATAATTCTTTTCTCTGCTGTAAGTATAATAAAAACACAGAACACTATCACTATACATTCTTCACCTCTTTCCACCTTACCCTCCCAAAAAGATGTTCATAAGAGATAAAAAGCACAAGATTTTTGAGAATATTTTATGTGATATATTAGAAAATAAGTAAAATCCCTTCCCTTCCAGTTATTGGAGCAAATATATTTTCTGGATCCCAGTCCTTTTTCAAAATAGCTGTCATTGCAATAAGAATACCCTGGATTAAAATCTATACTTTTTTCAGCATTGTGCCCTGAACTATAGACACTATAAGAATTGATACTTTCTTATGAATATCCAGTAACTTCCTTAGTGGTTGTATACATTTTAAATTGTATTGGGTTTGAGAAATAGACTTGAATATTCTTTGTTATATCTAATTTTTATCTTGTAGGTGGTTGGCTTTATTTATGGATATATTACTGAACAGTTTGGCTGGACAGTTTACATAGTAATGGCTGGATTTGCTATATCGTGCCTGGTAAGAATATAACTTTATAGCAAATATACATAATATATTCAAAATATCAAGTTCTGCAATAACTGTAGTAAACAGTGCCTGTAATGCTAGCACGCACCCTAAATGATTTTTTTTTCCTTTGGTCAATAAATTATCAACATTGTATAATATGTTATTCTGTTGTCTTGATATTCCAGCATTTTGTTGTTTTTGCAATTGACTTTTATCCTGATTTTCATTTGAAGCACCTACGTAGCAATATAGAAATACTTGTTACCAGATTAGTTTCCTTTCCTCTTAATCTTAGTTGTCCTAACCAAAAATTAAGCATTTAATAGGAGTCTTAAGTGTCCTAATTTTTTTTTATTACAGCTCACACTGCCTCCATGGCCCATTTACCGTCGCAATCCTCTGAAATGGCTCCCTGTTCAGGAATCTGCAATAGATGATAAGAAACCTGCAGACAGAAAAGTAAAGAGGCATCCTAAAAATTGAAAAGCTACATCTTCTGTATGATTTTGGATCATTAAATTTGCTTTAAAATTGATTTCTCCTCTTTTTTTATTTGGTTTGGTGTTTCTGCACACACTCAGAGACCAAATTCTTCCTTTGTATAAAATTCCATCCATCTAGGGAATGGTACACTTGGTGATTTATTAAGTAATTTAAATATTGGAATAGCT